>NC_050532.1:13574081-13603627 GCF_002922805.2 Oryzias melastigma
GGTTAAGATTAAGAGGCCTGGAAAGAATCGTTCATGGTAGAATGAACGGGACAATGGTCTGCTTTTCACAGATAAATGAGCCTCAGCTTTCATGATGAGAACCAGGTAGCGAGTAGACAAAAGCAACGTGGGGACAGTATTTCCCCCTCATTTGCAGGGGAAATAAGGTCTATCTACACCCCAGACCTGCAGCACCTCCTTCAGATGCAAATATTTCATACAAGCATCTTGAGTTTTTGGGAAGAACCAGAAGAGTTGCGTGACTGAAAAAAAAAATACCTGAATATGTGAAACCGCGAATAAAGAAACACAAAATAACCAAGGGAACACTATACATGGTGTACTATATGAAGGTATAAAGACTGATGCTCTCCTGCTCTTATTTTCATCTAGTGTCACCCTTTTAAGGTCAAAATGTAAACATATAATAAAACTATAGATGGTATCTCTGACACTGCAAGTTTGAAGCCTCTGTTGTTTTTGTCTCCATGCAGGATCTGGGTGGAGTGAGTCCTCCTCAGAGAAACTGGAAGGGGATTGCCATCGCGCTATTGGTCATTCTGGTGGTCTGCTCCCTGATCACCATGTCTGTCATCCTGCTGACACCAGGTAACGCTTGAACAAGGGCCCTTTTTAAGGTGCAGGTGAAGGTGAAAGAAAAGACATTTAAATGACCTGACAGAAGGGGTGTAGCAGATCTGAAAACTCACGGATCGGATGGTGTCACAGTTTTAGGGTCACGGTTCGGCTTTTGTCCTCTTCACAGAACTGAAACAGCCCAGTTAAAAATCCCCAACGACCTCCTGTTCGCCCCTGATCCCGGTTCATCATCCATTCTCCTTATTTGATACCATGTCACACCCAAATCCTCCGGGAACGACTGGTTGCCATTGGCCTTGTCGATTCTCCACACAATCGGTTCCTGCTCTTACCTTTCAGATCATAGTCAGTTCATTTAGTGAACATCTCTGAGAAGTCTTCCTCTACATGTCCTGTTACACCTGTATATGTTATGTATATGTAATGCTATGACGTTGTTTTCTAGGGCTGTGTTCTTGATTTCAGTTTCCTGTTCAGGAGACAGAACACGCTCCTGACCACCTTGTGTTAGTAATCTGTCAGTTCTGCCATCTGGAAATAGTAAAATACTGTTAATACAAAGTAGGTATACATTTCCTAAATACTTGAAACAAACTACATTTTTTGTACAGTTCTGTAGAACAGTCAACAGTCAAATTACTACAGTACTATTGAGATATGCAGTACTGCAGTAGATTTCTTACCTGTTCTCATTGCTGATGGATGCTACAGTGTACCTGCTCAAATTTAGCTGAACTCTTTGCTCAGCCTCCCTCATTGTTAAACCGTGGTTGACCACATGATCAACCAAAGTGGCTCTTAAGGCACCACAGATTACAGTCCTTGGCCTTCCTCGTCCTCCTCCTCCTACTGTCCCTCCTCTGGCTCTGCCTCTGTTCCCTCTGTACCATCCATTGCTCTAAACCAGAGGAGCACACCTGTTGCCCTTCCATGCTAATGCTCTGAATGCTAATTGTAAAACTGTGTGACGGGTGTTTGCCCTTGTGATGAGTCAGTGTGCATATTTGAATGTGTTCCTTATGAAAGCAAGACATTTTCTGCATGAAAATTGTTCCAAAAGCAGATCATTTTGTGTAGTATTTTTAAAAGTATCTTTTAGAACTGTAATTTGAACGTAAAGCAGGAACTGAGCTTGTAGTTTAGCAGAGCTGGTTCAGACGGTTGGTGAAAGAGTTGCATGTTGTGGTCATTGTGTCTCAAGTAACATTTATGTGTAAGCAATTGAGAACAACTGTAATACTCATCCATATCTTCTCTGTAAAATCATCAACCAAGACTTCCCAAAATCGCATCTCCACTTTCCACTCCATGGCCTTAAAAAGACGCAGACGTCTCAGTTTTGCCCACATGTGTAATGGAAACACAGCTGTAGACGACTACTGTGTTGGAGCAGAGTTTGATTTTTGTCTTTGTGTTAACTTTTTGCATCTTGTGTGTTGTAAATGCCAACTGTGTTTTGAAGATGGGAATGTGTTCTGCTAAGAGTCGACCCAGAGTTCTGAAAAGTGTGTGTTAACTGTAACTGTTTTAGATTTAGACCAAAGAGTGATATTTTTGAGAACAGAGTCAAAGCTCTTGATTGGCTGCTTTAGAGAATGGGAGTTAGGGAAAACTACAAGTTTTATACTCTAACTCAGAAGATTACAGTACTACACCTGACAACATGTTTCCAACTGCCATGAAAAAAGAAAAGAAAGAAAAAGACAACAAGAAGAAAAGCACTACTCCTCTTAGAAACAAAGCATGTGAACATTTATCATTTATCTTGCAGTGGACAGCCAAGCTGGAAGCGACACTAAACTGACTGTGGAGGATCTGTTCCGACCTGAATTCAAAGTTCATGATCCAGAAGCCAAATGGATCAATGGTGAGTAATCTACAAAACACCAATGTGTTGAATTGTAAGTGTTTAAGTCGCTCCATGGTTCTCAGAATGGATGAAACTCAGGGCTTCTAATCAGGAAAACTAGGCAGCATCAGAGCTAAAGCTTTGCCAGAGTATGATTGTTTTTATTTATTTTGTAACGGTTAGACTTTTATTGTAGTCTGCAGGTGAATTCCAGTCTTCACTTTGATAGTCCGAAGCAGTGAGCTTCTTTAGCAGTTTCCTGCTGTAAGAGTCACTAAAACAGGTCCAGGCAGAGCGGCCTGGGTTCACTTCACATCAGCTTATGCAAAAGTCCATGTTTACGTTTGTTTTCTCTCTTTCTTTGTACATTTTATTGATTCCTCACTTGGCCTGGGGAGCTCTTGTGTTGAGCCTGGAAGACCTTGGCTATACATAAACCGCATGCAGTGAAGTAAATCTGATTATGGTTTGCTTAGTGGAAGGCAGAAGATAAAGCTGCCTCTGAGGCGGTGGGGGATGCGGTGAGGGGGTGGGGGTGGCGGCAGCAGTGCTGCCTTTCTCCCCGTCCCCCTCTGTCCTGCAGATTATTCCAATTATTTTGTCTTGGTAGCGAGATGCTAATCGGCTGTGTCTCTGACAGCAAGGACAGGAGGCAAGGCCTGTCCGCCAGTGTTTCCTTTCTGGGTGTCACTTTTCTGCTATCTTTGGAATACAGTCTCATTCCGAGTTGACTTCAGGCTTGACAGAGAGAGCACGAGCACAGTGCAGACAGGCAGCCAGGAACGTCGGAGTAATGGGCTGTTTTGTGGATAGATGGATGGATAGAGAAACATAGAGTGTAAGACAAACGGGAGAAGATAACTGAAGGAAAGGGGGAAGCATAGATTAATCTTTGCATTCCCCCTTGCAGAGCAACAACATAACTTCTAGAGATGGAAATTTTGATTCTCTCTCTGGAGTCGATTGCATCAAATAAAATCCTGGTAAAGAATCAGCTCTTTCGACTCTTGACTCTCAACTCTTTGCAAAGGATTATTTGCTGAATTTTATTTTACCATAACTTTGCAAAGAATAATGGTTTGTATGTTAAAAATGCGGGCTGCACGGTGGCGCAGTGGTTAGCGCTCTCGCCTCACAGCGAGAAGGCCCCGGTTCGAATCCCGGCTGGGACCTTTCTGTGTGGAGTTTGCATGTTCTCCCCGTGCATGCGTGGGTTTTCACCGGGGACTCCGGCTTCCTCCCACCGTCCAAAAACATGCTTCATAGGTTAATTGGTGACTCTAAATTGCCCCTAGGTGTGAATGTGAGAGTGCATGTGTGTGTGATTGAGGCCCTGAGACAGACTGGAGACCTGTCCAGGGTGTACCCCGCCTTCGCCCTTCAGTGGCCGGGATAGGCTCCGGCACCCCCGCGACCCCGAAAGGGAAGAAGCGGTCAGGAAGATGGATGGATGGATGTTAAAAATGCTTTTATATGTAGTGTTTCAGGAGAAGACTTGGAATGTTCAATTTTTAGCATTTATTTAATTACAAACCATTCTTTTAATATTTTAATCAAATGTTGGCACGCTAGTTCTTTGTTACACTATAAAATAGTTGCTGTAGATTTTACAGTAAGTTACTTGAAGCTGGATGACAGTAATCTTTGTAAAGCAGTTTATAGCTTTATTACTGTAAAATAAAATACAGTAGTTCCTGCATCTAACTGCAAGTAAGTTACCAAATGCTCCTTCAGTAATTGTTCCTTTTACAATAATATTACTGTGTTTTCATTTCCAAGTTATTTAATGTAAAAAGAATAGATTAAACAAAAATGTTTTCTGGTTCACATGTAGCAACTTCTCCAGCTGTTTTGAGTGAAGGCCATGTCCACCTCTTCTCTTATTCACTGCAACCACTATTACAGCTGCTTCTAGTCGAGGCCATGTTCACCCTGATTGAGTTCTTAGATCAATGCAACACCAGACAGAGACACGCGATCCTTTATTTTATGTCATTTAACAGTTTCAAATCTGCTTGAATGAAATGAACAGTTGCACAGAGAGAATATACAAACTCAACACACAAATGTTGCCCCCGGGGCTAGAATGCTGTGAGGCAATAGTGCTAACCACTGCACCACCATGTCAACACAATTGCAATGTAGCTTTAATTCAATGGAGGAATTTTTTTTTTATTTACTTAGTTTTGAAATTAGTCTCAACAGCCAGAGTTTAGTATTGTTTTTGCCTAATTCCTAAAGATAAACTCCTTACAATAATAGTTAAATTTATTGGTCCAGTCAACCAGAGTTTTTCTTCTTCTTCTCACTCACTTGACTGGTCAGCATTGCTCATGCTTGTTTTACATTAAATGCATCTCTATTAAATCTCAAGGAAAATGTTTTGTTTACAACAATCATTCGGTGTTTGTCAACATTTTAAAACTTATGGAGCGTGTTTTTAGACTGAGTAAGACAGACATGAAGTTCTATAAGGAATTGAACTTGTGATATTATTCTAAAGCCGAATTGCTGACCACTGCACCACCATGCTCTCTCTGAGTACGTCCAAACTGAATTCTCTTCTTCCAAAATTACAAAAGATGTTAATCTAAGTCTCTTAAACGATGCCACTCCTGGTTATCTTCACCTTTAAGGCTGTGTTTCTGAAAGCATGTTATGTCACTAATGTTTAGAAATCTAGAGGATAACATCAACTTTTGGACCCCAAAACGGGTAACTCCAGAGAGAGTTCAGTTCTGGGTAAGTTGGTTTCAAAGAAGAAACACATTTGCTCAACAAGCAAATTATTGTGTTCTAACTGTGTGTGAAGACTATTTGTGATATTTCATGTATACAATCTCCAAATCAAATTGTTCTCCGCTGAACTTCTGATGTAACAACCTCCAAAGTTTTTGTCTTCTCTTCATGTGGAAAACTCTACGAGAGAATAAAGAAAACTGGCAGGTCTCACTGTGTATAATACTGGACTGAGTTTCTCTTAAAAACACCAACAGGATATTTTTTCAATACAGAAATAAAAACATCATGAAAATGCACCGCTAGGCTCTCTATTGGGAAGATGGCGTCTGTGTTTGGCTTAGCCGCTGCTGGCAGCAGTCTATCACAGGAGTTTATGGGTCTGTTTATTTCTGTGCTAAACATTAATGTTTGCTACACAAGATTCAAATAGGTTTTCATTTCCAAGACAAAACATGCTAAAAGTACAATGAAAAAGGTGCTTTTACATTGTGAAACCATCATCAATTCACTCACTCATTCATTCACTCATTCATTCATTCATACTTGGTGAAGGTGGATGCGTCCTCACATGACCTCAACCCCAGTGAGAACCCTTGGAGCATTCTCAAGAAAAATAGCTCTGATGGTGGAGGCAGTTCACATCCAAACAGCTGCTCTGCGGGTTTATTCTGACATCCTGCACGACTGTGCTCGGCCTGTGGGGAGGGGTAAAGGATCCGAGCACCTTTTAGAGACCGGGGTCTAAAGTGACAAACCTGTTAAAACTGGCGTTTATTGCCAACTGGCGTCAATTATAGACCGTCCACAATTGGAAGATATGTAGTATAACAAAAATAGAACCTGAAAGTTGATGGTGACAGGTCACATTATTGAATAATCATGGGGTGTGAGGCTCTATGTAACAGATTCTAGTCACTGTGGAGACTAAGAATTCCACTTGTGAGTCGCAGCGTTACAGATGACGTTTCTCGATTAGAGAGGGAGTCTTCAAGCTTGAAGAGGTGGGGCCAGGGAGTTCTTAAGCTGGGGGTGTGCTGTGCTCCTTCAAAGCGTGTGATGCAGTGAAAAACGTCAACACTCCTCGATCCCTGAGATGTAGTTGGAGAGAAGAACTGTATGCGGGACAACTCCAAAAGGAAAAGGTGAAACTCTTAACCAGGGACAGAAAAAGGTCAAATCCATGAAACACTAGAGGACTTTACACAAACGTGATCCGAGGCTGAAGTTCCATGCATGCAGCCAGAGTGATAAACCAATGTAAGTGAGTGGAAGCAGAGTGAACGTATCCTTGTAGCAGCAGGGGAAGAGGAAATAAGAGGGCCTAAAACAGAGCCCTGGGGTACACCATGCTTAAATGGAGCCTCTGAAGAAGAAAACTTTCCCAGTTGGACAGAAAAACTCCTGCGACATAAATAGGACCTGAACCAGCTGCATGCTGTACCCCTCACACCGACAGACTGCTCCAGTCTGGACAATAAAACTCTGATCCGCTGCTTACAGCAGCAGTGAGATCTAGAAGAATTAAAACGGTGAAGGTCCCAGAATCAGTAGTTAAAAGCAGGTCTGGAGGAGAGCAGTTTTTAGGGCTGTGACAGAATTTAAAACTAGACTGAAATTTCTAGACAATATCATGAGATTCTAAATGATCCTGCAGCTGAAGATAAACCACATTTTTTCTCAAATTTAAGAAAGAAAAGATAACTTGGAAATTGGCCTAAAGTTTGAAAAACATTTGGGTCCAAGTTATTCTGTTTTTAAAGGTTGCACACCAGCGTGTTTGAAAGCAGCTGGCACACAGCTTGAGACAAGTGACACCTCCTGTGTCACTCCTAAGGCTTTTGTCCTGTCCTCCCTCTGAGCCTGCTTGTGTTCCCGTCTGCATTTCACTCTCTGAGAAATGGATCTGATCAGCTGGTCCTTGACTTCGATCGACAACATTTTTTCCACACTTAGGAACATTAAAGTGGACCCCTCCTGCCCAGACGGAACCCACGCGGTTGGAAACACCAACGAGTGGAGGCTGGTGTGTAGCTGTCTGTGGTAGATGTTGAAGATGTGTATCTATCTGGACTCCTGATAATCAGATTTGTCATTATTGGGATTGGAGGATTTCTGGAAGCTGCAAACAGGTGAACTGTTGGAGCTCTGTGGAGGCATACAAAGGGCTGCAACTTTCACAAACTGATCCAAGCTGCTGAAGACTGCAGCACCGTCTGCATGTTTATCAGACGACGGGAGCGTGCAGGTGGCATTAAAAGATCAAAGTCAAGTAAACCGGACAGGTGATGTGGAAAAACAAGCTTCAACGATCACCTTGACCTCTCCACGTCAACACCAGATCCAGAGTGAGACCTTTCTCCTGTGTTCAACTCCTCACTAACTGCTGCAGGTTAAAAGAATTGATCCAGTCCAAAAGTCTTCTGTCACATGAATATTAAAATCCCCAACAATTCAAATCCAATCATGGTTAAAAATATTCTCAGACAGTACGTTTGCGGCCTGTAGATCACGACACAGAGAAGTGGGGATTTCCAAAAGCTGAACCTCGAAACTGAAGAAAGTCTCAGCTGGAAGCTGCTGACATGAGGAGTGAGATCGGAAACAGCAACAACTCCTTCACCTCTACCTGCAGCTCGAGGAGAGCTGAGGAATCCACAGCCAGCAGAAGGAGGTTCTGAGAACGCCATCAGCCTCAAGCCATGTCTCCATCAGGAGCATAAAACCCAGTTCTCAGGAAATACCAAAAGTCGGTAAAGAGCATGGAGCTTCATGTCTGAGAAGTATATTCCCAGTAATGCTCAAACTGTAGCAGATCTTGGCGATTATTGACCAGGAGAGCAGATCAAGGATTTTTTCATTGTTAGTTGTCTGTTGAGTCTGTTTAGGATAGTTCCTTCTGTATTTACTGGTTATTCCACACCTCTGTTATAAACTCTCAGCTTCTTCAGGTTGTTCATTGACTCACCAAGTCTGAGATGGAAGTGAATTCTCAGAATAGCTTTGGCTTTCAGGGTGGCTGACTTGCTACCCTTTTTAAACCTGTCACTTGCATTTACTTTTGAATCCAGTGATGAATCTGATCTCAAAGTCTTGTGTTTTTCTCTTTTCCATTTCATGTTTTCTACTTACATTATTTACTTTTAACCTCCTTCTCTAGATTCTTTTAGATTACTTTTGTTCATATGTTTTTGGCTGAAGGAGAGCTGGGAACCCTTGAGTGGAATGTTTAGGAACTGCTGTGAGGTTTTTCTCCCAAGTTCCTATTTATAATTTAAACCACTGGTAATAAAGTGCTTATTGTACGTCAGTCTCAGTGTAGCCATAAATAGCTTAGTTTCCTAGCACTTTGGTGGCTGGGTGCTGTTATTTGTTTCAGTTTTAAAGTTGCCAAATCCATCTTATTTAGAAAGGTACTCAGAAGGCGGGTTTCACCTCAGCACTCCTTCACACAGCCTGTCAGACGCTGTCCCCCAGCACACAGTCACTGACACAAAACATATATATAAAAATGGATGGCCAGAACTCTTAGTGTTACTGAAATGAGTTGTGTTCAGGACCCAAAGAGACTCTGGTGTCACCGCAGTCTTTAGCTCATTTTAAAGGGAAGCTTGTGTGGTTCCTGCTTTCCCAGTGACAAACGTGGGGGCTGACTTGGCCCCCCGTTAACGGCTCCTCATCCCGCAGAGGCTTCCAGCTGCAGTCTGAGCAGATGTTAATGTCCAGACGGTGTTTTGGGTCCAAGCTGAAGCTGACATGAACTGCAAATGAACAATGATGTGCAGTAGACACCAGGAAGTGGAGTTAGATTTAAAATCAACTAACACAAACATCAGAGGCTTTGAGCTTCTGGACAGCACAAAAATGATACTCAACAATCCATTCAAATAGATTTTTACAGAGTCCTCTGAAGGATGCTCTGGATCATCACTACTATCAACTACATTAGACAAACCAATCACCTGGTTTACCAACAATTTCCTAGCAGAGGTAAGCCTGTATCCTGCTATGTAAAAGCACCTCTTTTCAATATTTTTGTTCTCCAGCGTGGCTCACCTTTTCCACAGCATGTCACTGAAGCTCAGCTTTGCACTTTGGGGTAGAAGACTGTTATTAATGAGGATCTGAGAGGGTTGTAAAGAGACATCTGTTCTCTGGAAAAATAGTGGGATTATCTGCTACACCTGCTGATCTGAGCTTGTGTGAAGGCCAGATGTGTTTCCAGCTGATGGTGGTTATTATGAGAGCCAGATTTACCTCCTGCCAGCCCTGATTCAGAGGCAGATCGGTTCTCCATCAGAGCTGTCACACGCTGGGCATGTTCAGTCTGCAGCTGACAACCTGCTGACGGATGAGGATCCAAATTCTGGCACAGACTGAAAGCCCACGACAGTGGCTGCAGCTCTGCAATCACTACCCCACCACACACTTTTAGAAAAGTATCTCATTTTACTTTTGAGAAGTATGAGACAACTGATGAACACTTCTGAGCCCTGTGACGGAGTGGCGACCGGTCCAGGGTGTGTCCTGCCTTCGCCCAGGAGTGGTCGGGTTAGACTCTGGCACCCCTTGACCATGAAAGGGACAAAACGGGTTAAAAAATGGATGGATGGAACTTCTGAACAAAAACAACTATTTACACACTGAGTTTATTTATACTGAATACTCAGTAAGTGATGGCTGAAAATTGTTTCCATTCTTTGCTTTCAATGTTACTTTTTGGCAAAAAATGCTTGTAGCAGCATTTTTATTGATCATGTAATTTAAGAGTATTTTTTTCCTGACTCCAGGTAGTAACATTTTTTTCCAAAACATCCAAGATGCAGTTCCTGCACTTTTAATTGTTTTAGACAGCTAATGTGAAGGGGAAGTTCAGTGCAGCTAGACCTAAAATACTTTCATTTTCTCTCAAAGGAAGCAATATCTGACACTTCTTTTGGATTATCTGCAATTCTGAATTCCCAGGAGCCTTTATTCTTAATTAAACACAGGCTGTGAATGAAACCATCGTACTTAAGTAGGATAGCTGACTCTAGGGACACAGAATAAAATTAGCTTTTGCTGACATCAGGGCAAATGGAGAAAAAATCAACAAGACAAAGATGTGACATAAATGAAAAAACAAACACATGATAAATAGCCAAACAGCATGCACGAAAATGAAGTGTTTTTTTTTTTTTTTTGGATAACACGTCAGAATGACAACACGTTTGTGCATCACTGCTGTCATTATCCCTGACAGAGCACTTTTGCTGTTAACACACCGGTCGGACTTGGCTAGTCTTTAGGGTGATGAATGGTGTGTTTGGTCGATGTGTCTTAATATCAAACTCTTATGCTGACAAGCTCATCAAGGTGGGGATAAAATCTGCAGAAATGCAGAAATGTGCTCCTTCAAACAGATTCCAGTCATTTAAGCACAGTGTAACCCATTAAAAGTGGGTCATCTGGACCCCACAAGACAGCATGCTGAACTTTTTTGTTCAAGGATTTTTTATATTCTCTGGTGTCCTTGGCAGACATGAAATCCTGTCCACTTTTGTCATGGGAGGATCACACATCAGTGTAAGAGTGGGGTCATCTGGACCCCATGAGAGAGCACAAACACTATTTGACTTTAACATTTCCAGATGACCCCACTTTAAATGTAAACATGCCTAGGATAGCACAAGGGTTACAATCACAAGTCTTTCCTGGTGAATGACTGCAATATTACTGTATATCACTTTCTGTTGGTCTAACATCTTCACCAGATTCTTGTTTTCCAGCTAATACTTTCTGTCGCTACTGTAACAACAGCAAACTAAAGGAAACTAGAGAGTGGAGTATCCATGGGAAACCCTGCTTAACACATTCCTGTATTGTGTTCTACTTTTATTATCTTGAACAAGAAACATGAGAAACAATCACCACCTTTAATCTATAAACACACTGTGTCTTCACGATATCAAAAGAACAAAGTTTGATTCTGTTCTAAAATACTCTGAGCTCAAACTTGGTGAACATTTATCTCAGTGCCGTCTGCTATAAAAGGTTCTGCATCCTGTCAGTGCATCCCATCCCCACCTCACTAAAATAACTGCATATGTCATATTCAGAAAACGGCGCAAAACACAGCAGCAAAAATAGTCAGAAATGTTTTGGTGGAAGATGGCAGAATGTCAATAAGACAGTTTGATCCTAAGAAGGTTTGTTTTTTCTTTTTTTTTTATTAGTTTGTTTCTATTCGGTATAGAGATGTGCAGAGAGGTGTAAATCCTGACTTAAAGAGGTAAAAAATAAACAGCATTAAAAAATGAGTATTGCATTGAACTGGACTTTAAAAATGTCATGAGGAAGAAATTCATCCCTTAAGGGAGCTTAGCCCTTTTTCACCAACGCTGTCACCAGTTACATTTAAATAGCCTGCACCTTTAAACAGACCATAAAATGTTGACCATTACACAATCGCCATGGATCTGCTGATTCTAGTGCAGATAAAAGGCAGCTATTCCTACCGGTTTGGACCAATATGGTCCAGAGCCTGTACTGGTCCAGATCCTGATTTTTTACCTGCAGCCAGACTGCAGCAGCTCAGTCGTGCTCAAGGATGAGCCTCTCCATGGTCTTTATCAGCTAGCTGGTCTAGACGACAGGTCTGGAGAAGTTCAGCTCCCTTGCATGTGTGATCTTAGGAACTGGAACCACACAGGAGGTCTACAGGACAGGGACCTCGAGTTGAAGATGTAGCTGAGGACATGGGAGAGCTGGTCTTACAGTTCCTGAGCAGCAGGGGCTGACCCGTCTGATCCTGGAGCTTTGGGGGGCTGGTGGTGGAGTACGCTGCATAAAGAGAGGCAGGAGGCGGGCAGCTGCGAGGATGAGGGTGTCCAGGGGAAGGGCGTTGTAAAAAAATGATCATATTTAAATAAATCACAAGTTAACAAGGAACTTCTTCAATGCGGTGTTTATTTCTTCTCACATAAAATGACATTTGAAGAAACTGGGGAAAACTAATGTTTCAGATGTTTACGCCCTTCTACAGACTTTGGTTGAAAATAATTATTAAATAAAGCACAGCTTTTATTGTAGTTTTTTATTTTAAGATCTCGTCAGTTTGGGCCTTTTGAACAGCAACAATCATAAAAAATGTACAGAAGATTCTGGAGGGATTCGGGATGTAGGAAGAGAAAACAGAGGGCTGGATGAAGGCCTGAGCAGAGAGCTGGTGGGGAAAGTTGAGGAACTTCATTATTCATGGAGTTACAGACTTGAGCCATTACTTATACATTATCTTTTGAGCGTGTTCTTTTTTAGTCATGAAAACTCTATTATTAAAAGAGACAAGTGCAGATCAGCAGAGAGACCTCTGATCTGGTTTTAAACATCTCTGCACAGCATTTACTTTAGACTATCTGTTTAAAACTCTTTATGAACAGACTGAGCTTCAAAAGTTAACCGACGATGAGAGAAAACGGCATAAATGGTTTTGAAAATGATTTAGTAATAACATTTTTAAGGGGAAATTTACTTTGATGAAATGTTTTCAGTCCTTTGCTGTCATTCTGTGTCAATAGCATAAGATCCACAGCATGAAGAAACTCAGTTTATTCTTTAGTCAGTTCAGTAAACATAAAATATAAAAATAGTAACATAAATAATGGATGGAACACAGAGAGTCCTCCCAGAAATGTGCAGACAGCAAGCGTAAGTCTTGTTTTTAAGAGAACCTCATCTTCTCTCAAATTATCGCCTCTACTCTTCCACTCAGTGACATGAAGTGGTTCGGCTGAGAGTGAGGCCGTCTGGAGAAGCTCAGCTTGTGCCTCTAGCTGGAGGTCTTCTGCCTTTGTCACAGCCGACCTCACGGGTGAACTCAGGCTGTCTGCAGGCAGAAATGGACAAACTTGCACCGTGCACCGCGGTGGTCTGCAGGAAATTTGATGATTGTAACCGCTCGCTGAGCCCGTAGGAAAGAGATGTTCATACACATTTTTCTACGGGCATGCTGCGGGCGACAGGTCATAAACACTTAACATGTAAAGGCCGGTTTATACTTCATGGTCAGCTGCCGCATCAATTCTACCCACCGTGGCGTGGTCTCATTCATACTAATGCCGTCTGCTAGTCCGCTTTAACTGCGCTGAACTTCTGAGTGGCGTTTAGACTTTTCAAGCAACGCGGTCGTCTCATTTATTTCTTACATGAACAACATTCTGCTCATACACATGCAAACATGCTGAGGAAGAGGAATGAGGTGTGTTTGTCAACTAAACAGAAGCAGACAATATGGACGTGAAGAAAACAAAAGCAGATTTCCTTCTCAAGTTTAGTCCAAATATTAGATCCATCATTCACTCTTTCATTGACCCGGAAAAGGTTAAAATCAGTTGGGCCGGACTCTGTTTTAAAACAGTTTTCAGCAGGTTGCTGTTCTGTAGGACAATGAACTAATTCATACTTACCAAGAGAAAGCCGAGCAATCATTCAATCACAAACGGTTTAAGAACAGACGGCATGAGAGGAAGCTAGAATCAACCTCAGTGGATCTGTCTTGTAAATAAAGTATGGATCTTCTTTTCAATAGACTTGGTGATGTCAGCATCCTGCTGGCTTGCAGTAATTCATTCCAGATTTCATGAAATACAAAATACAAAAATGTATGAGTTCCTAATTACTGCTAAAAGCAAGAGACCATTGGTGGTAGATGTGGTGGAGCATTCGGTTCTGAGGATTCGGTTCTATTGCAGAGTGCTGCTGACGTGCTCATTTCAAACTTGGCAGTAAAGTTTCAGTCCATGGCTTATTGTATACTTCTGGAATGTTAAAGCATTTGACAGTGATAATGCAGTCTCTGTCTGTCTGTCTGTCTGTCTCTGTCCCCCTCTCTGAATAATTTCCAATACAAAGAATTGTTCTGACTCTCATTTTTAAAATATTATTCAACTCATAAAATGTTTCATAAATGATCGATTTTAATCCCTTAAAGACAGGACCAAGAATATGTTTCAGTGAATTGTCAAATAAAGCAATGACAACAATTTGCATGTGGAACAATTTAACCAAGTTATTGGTCCCTACTGTAACTTGAAGACCGGAGCATTAAAAAGAAGAAGAAGAATGACTAAAACACAGCTTCTATTGCGCAGTACTTCAAATGGTTGCATCAATGTTTTACACCACAGTAGGCATGAGGCAATAAGATTTATGATGCATTATTTAAACTTTGGCTTTGCAATGTCAGTAAAGGAAGATATTAAGATATTAATTAAACTTGAGGCTAAAGAGGTAAACAGTGCATTGCAATAATGGAGCAACACAACATATGAAGTATAATTTTATTAAGATCAACAGTGGAACACCATGAATAAACATTATTTAGGTCTTGCATTTAGTAGAAATCTGAGGTACCAGAGTTTGTACTTAGTGTAGGGAAGAAAAAGCAAATGATCACAACTAAAAACTTACATAACACTGAAACCAACAAACTAGTCTATTCTGGGAGATTGACTCACTGAGCAAAACATGCTTCAGCATCAGTGTTCTTCCTGTTGTTGACCTTTCTGCACATCCTATCAGGGGTCGCCACAGCCAATCAGCTTCAGCCACTTAGCTTGGTAGAGAGTTTTACACCAGATCTCCTTCCTGACACAACTCTGTATTTTATCTGGGCTGGGGACCAGCACAGGGAGACCCAGACTCTCCCCAGACTCGCCCCAGACTCTCCCCATACTCGCCCCCTGACACTACATAGACAGTGTGAAGGGCTTAGCTTAGGGACCCACAATGCATGAAGCTCAACAGAAAATGAGCCCCAGTTTCCCACACGACAGTCCTGCATGCAGCCAGCTGAGCTATCCAGCCGTGAATTCCTCAGTATCAATCAATAAATAGAGCATAATAAAAATCTATTTGATCTAGAAAGCATCTCTCAGGACTCTCAAGGTCAGTGTAGGAAAAAAAAGTTCACAGAAATGGTGATGAGATGTTAAAGATTTGATTTCCTGAACAGTTTGGTTTGGAGTTTGGATTTAAAGAGGGATAGGAAGTACGTTTCTTAAATCTGTTGGAAGAGAGGAATTTGGAGTTGGTTTAAACGCCTTATAAGTGGTTTGTTGTCCCCAAGAAATTCTGAATTAAGGTATTCATATTGCAGTGTTCCCTAAGCAGCTGGATGGCTGAGTGTAGGGCTTCCACACAGGAAACCTGGGTTCAATCCCTGGGGGGTCCATTGATCTCCATCCAGACTGCAGGAAGGGCATCCGGAGTAAAAACTGTCTGCCAAATCACGGATGTGAAACAGTGCTGTCTCGCTGTGGTGACCCTGAATACGATGAAAAGTGAACAACATATTACAGTATTCCCTCCTTATTGTGGGGGTTAGGGGCCAGAGACGTGTGCAAATACACCAATACGTCCCTGACTGACAAACGCACCCGATTGTTAAGCCTTTGGTTTTTCATCTCAGAGCTTGTAGCAATAATCATGTAAGCCTCCTTGAGCAAATACATGTATTTTTAACCCAAACTAACCAGTGTAAAAATGTGTCTAGAAACCTGCTGCTGAATTCTAAAAAAAAAAAAAAAAAAAAGCAGTACTGATTTGAAGAAACAACAACACATATTTGTTTTTCTTTGAAGCAATGATCTTGTCTTTTCAAGCAGGATTTTTTTAAGTTGTGAGAATTCATCATTCTGCTGGAGACTTATCCAGAGTGAATGCTGCCGTCACCCTAAAGGCTGTTGGTTTTAACATGTACGTAGCAGCGGTGTAACACAACGTTATGGTACAAATTAAATCCACCATGACAAAAGGCGCTCCGGCGATCAATCTATGGCATACAAGTGCACTGAAGCTTCAGGGAACCGCCTCGCAGGTCACAGCTCACGGCTGTGGGTTGTGACCTGCGAGACGTGAGTCAGGTGAGCCACTCAAAATGAATGAATAAAAAAAAAGAATCCGGTATAATTAATTAGTTTTCTCCGGTGGTTGGGGACCACTGCTCTATCCCACAATGCAGTGGTGGAAGTCATTATTTTGTCATTGAAAGTTTTACAAGTGTTTCATTTATGAATGAATACATTTCTATTATTTATGACCTCTGCTCGGCCAATGATCAGCCACGATCAGTAATGACCTTTTAGGCTGAGCGGTGCCCACCTCTGTGGTCTGAATGCAGCTTTGTCTGTTGTGGTACGACCTGGTTTTGTGACAAGCAGCTCTTCAGTTCAGTTCAGATGTTTCAGATGTTTGCTGGCTTTAACAGAGCTGATCCCAGCACTTTTCCACAGCTGTGTCACTTGTGTGGTGGACCTCTGAAAGTGTTTGTCTGGCAGCAGAACTGGATTTTCATGTATTTCTTACATGTTTGCTGCACCTCGCCAACATTCAACCCCATAAGATGTTTGTTTGCTTTTGCCTCATCTTCAGGACCCTTGATGAGAGTCCAGCAGCTGCTTGCTCAGACTTTGACATCCTGACTTTTACTTTATACTCTTTCTGTTTGCAGACACAGAAGTCATTTTCAGGAACAGCGATGGCCACGTCATCAAATTCAGTGTCCGCACAAACGAAACGGAGATCATCCTTCCAAACACAACATTTGTAAGTTTACAATGTTTATGCAGAAACAAGCTGTGAGGAAAAATGTATTCATGTGAGTGAGTTTGAAAAACTGCAGAGGTTTTGAATCGTCCTGTTTTTAGACACAGCAGCAAAGAGTCAAACGGATAGCCCTGACTTTCAAACAAGCTGTTTCTCTTGGAGAACAGAGAATGGTGGCAAAAGGAGGTTGCACTGCAGGCGGTGTTTAACAAAGTGTGACGTAATCCACTTCTCAGCTTCTGCACTAAAGACACTGACTCTTGCTGTCAACATCTGTTGTGCCCATGAAACTTTTGACACCGAATTCAATGTTTTTCACATTTGAAATTTTGGAAATAAGGCAATAAGGCCTTAAAAGGCATTTAAAAAGTATTATATTTTGATATCTTAAAAAGTCGGTATAATTTTTCTGGTCTAAAGTTTTATTTTTTTTAACATCGATTGTGTAAGTAAAGCGCGTTTATCAGCACGCTGGATGCCAACCGCTGATTACAATGGTTCATTTTACTTTAACAATCCTCAAACTCTGGTTTAGCCTTTTATTAGAGTCTGTTTTGTTTGATTTAACCAAAAGACAACATTGGAGACAACTGTTTACACAAATTTGGTTTATTAGTCACCAATGGTTTTAATGCACCAAAGTGTATGTAATGAAGGTTTTCTGTAGTTTATTAATTGTAATTTCATTACTGAAATTTGAACTGTAATTGATCACGTTACTCCGCTACTGACAAGGATTTCGTTTTTTTCTTCATAAATAAGGCTGGGAATTGGGCAGAGAAATTGGTCGTATTTTAAAAAGTCTTAAAGTCTTAAAAAGTCTTAAATTTAACTTGAAGAAACATGTGGGAACCCTGTTTTCAACCACTGTGCTCCGGCACACCCGGGCGCCGTGAGAGATGGTCAGGTGTACTGTAGGAAATGACTCATTTTCACTGATCTAAAGACATTTACCATCGCCAGGAGATCAGCTCTGTGTTCATCCAAACAAGCCCTGATTTAACACTGTTTTTATTTGATTCTATGAAGATACTTTGATAAGTTGATGGTACCGTCATTTAGCCGCAGTTAGCTCTGTGTTTAGAAAAGTCCCACCCTTTCAACTGTCTCCACCAATCATACTCGGAGGCTTAATCATGTGTCCTCCATTGACCAATCAGGAGTGGTTAATGTCCTCACTTCCTTGTTTTGATTCAGCTCATAAAGTCTCTCAGTTCCAACAAAATGAACAGTTAAAGCTCGTGTTTAGCGGCGTAGCTTCCCACATGATCCAGTGTCAGACTGTTTTAAAGGTGAACAAAATAATGAAGCTCAGAAACATGAGTCTGTGTTTTTGGCGTCAGTTGGTACAACATCTCCCATGATGCATTGGGTTAAAGTGACAGCGTCTCTGTGCTACAATAGGTGTGTTTGAGGTCATGCAGGCGGACGCAGCGCTGGACAGATCGTCTGGATTGTGGTGCATGCTGGGTAGTTTTTGCTCTGACGTCACGTCAGTCATCATAAAAATATCCTGAGAAAGAGGCGGGTGCAAGGCGTCTACTCAGGCCGGTGCAGCTGGAAATCTGGCGCTGCGCTGGCTGCAAGCCGCCTTGATGACTACAAAACAATGCATTGTGGGAAACGGTGTCCTGGGAGTTCTTGGACTTCCACGGGATGCTGAGTAGAAATGATTGGCGCTAAATGAAGTAAATCTGTGTATTTTGGAAATTTTTTTTGGAAAGTACTTGTTGAACCTTCCCTGTTTTGTTCTCCGACTGTGGTCGGAAGACTCAGGGGAGATCCAGGGCTGAAAGCTGCTCTTCCTCCAGGTTCACCTGTTCGGACCTCAGAGAGTTCGGAGTGTGAAGCCAAAGAACCAGCCTCGGTACTTTTAGAGGAACTGTCTTTATTACTTTATCACTCCATAAATGGCAGCTGTTAGCACGCTAATGCGCTCTGTATTACCTTTTTCTTTGTTGTTACCTCTCTCGTGCACACCCCCACCCCTCCTACATCGAGACGAGATAAGACGCACAGATATCAGCCAATCACTGATTTAAGAATAAACAACATATCAAATCATCTGTGGTTATGTGTTTTATTGTTGCCTTTAAAGTTAACTTTAATCTAAAGAGTAATTATTCCTCTGGGACAGTGGACATTAATTTAACCCAGGGGCTATTTTTCATTTATTGTCCAAGGAACGATGTTAAAAATAAATATAAAATACATAATAAAGATCATTCTAATGAGGAAAGGCATTTTAAAATTGATTCAAAGTTAAGGACAACCCCAACTCCTCGTACAGTCCCCCGGTCCGCCTTTATCTCAGGCGCCTTTCCCCGCCCCCGCCTGCAGGTGAGGCGTAAGTGACCCCAAACACACCTAATGTTAGCACACATCAGTCTGTTCTCTCAGTTTTCAGATCTCCTTGATGAAATCAGAGAAAACAGTTTAGTTTTCCTTCAAGGTTTGTGGTTGTTATTACCTTCCCGTTGTTTGTCCAAGTCATCTTTATAAAAGAACCGCTGGTTTCTAATAGTGTCTGGATGGAAGGACAAATTCAGTTTCAGACTCTAGTCATTTTTAAAGATTTGAGGTTAAGTTTAAATAGAAGTGATAATAAAATAGAAAAAAACAGAGTTTAAGATTTAGTTGCCAACAGACACATTTAAGCTAGATTAAAATCATCTATTCACCCAAAAAGACAATAAACATTTTTGTTAGTTACATTTCCTGTGTGGTCATCACAGGCCTGAACTCCCTGCAGCTCCCCTTCAGGGTGAACACAGTGGATTAAAAAGCTCATCTATTGGCTGGATCCCAGATGGAAACTGGTACAGACTGCCAGCTTTATTTTTCCTTTGTTCAATGGCGTTTAGGCTACATTACTAAAAAAAAAAAAAAACCTTCAAAGAGCAGAGTTTCTACATACCCTATGTTTCTGACTATAAGACGCAGTAGCAAAAACAAACATAAAAAATGACATATTGTTAGTCACACTGGAGTAAAAGCCACACTTTTAACAAAAAAGTGCAAACCCTCCAAACAACTCCACCAAAGTCTGCTGTCATGCTGCTTGTCTGAAAATGTCTTTATTAAATTGATTCTCCCGTTGTGTGTGGGAGAAGCTAACGAATGTTTTAGCATCGTTGCTACATGGAAGCTTTGACTGGGTATCTTATTTACAGCATCAGTAATCATGTCTCCATGTCTGGGTTAATGAGATTATTCAGAGACTCCCAGTACGGTGAGCTTCACCGTGTACTGCAGGAGCTGCATCTGGATGGTGGCTGCTTTCAGCGGTACTTCTATCAGTTTGATCACTTTCTGTACCAGTTTGTAGAGGGAAATCAAATAAAAACAAGAATAATGTCTCAACACGAATAAGAGAAATATCATGAAATTCAGGAGGAGAATGATCTGATTTTCCTCCATGTTTGTTTTGGACTCCACCCACTGATCAGACGAAGTAGTTTCTCTTCTTCTTGTCAGTGGGACAATAACAAATATATGAGCCTATTTTTTTAATCACATATAAGTCACATCTGAGCATAAGCCGCACCCTCCGCTAAGCTATGCAAAACAACCCACGAAATACTCCAAAATACACGGTATGTGGCAGAGACGAATGTCTGAATGAATGGATGAATGAATGGATTAAATGGTTTAATTCAAGCACTCAGGCAATAATACATGAAATAACGTATCACATAATAATTTACACGTAGATCGCTTGAAAGGACCATACCATTTTCTCTACATGAATTATCAACAATAATTCATGTCGTAATAATTCATGTTACAATGTTGTTTCATAGAATCTTGTTAGCTGGAGAGTTTAAAGGGAAACTTCACTGAAAAAAACTCATTTTTAGAATCATTTTTGTGATCTTATTGTTTATCAGATCAATTTCAGCGTGGACCAGTACTCTGTGTCACCTGACCTGAAGTATGTCCTCTTTGCATACAACGTGAAACAGGTGAGTACACATTGTCTTCACATTGAAACATCGTCATTGACTCATTTGTGCTTGACTTGAATATTTTAAATCCAGTTCGCTGTAAACATTTGTTGTTGTTATTCCCTCTTAAAATAAATAATACTGTTTGGCTCACCTTGGAATGAATTCATGAATGAAGCTTTATTTTGATAACATTTCAAAGTTCAAAATTAGGCAAATTAAGAATGCAATTAAAAACAGCATAAAATGACAAAAAACAGTCAGCAAAAAAATACATCAAAAATAAGAAACAAGAAAATAAGACGAATATAAGAAAATAAAATGCCATCAACTACTGAGCATTGAAGGGGCCAAACCAACTTAATGAGAAACTCTCATTCACAAGGTCTTTCAGGTCTTATGAAGGTTTATGGGAAGAAAATATGAGTAGCTATGGAAGAATATCACAGGGTGAAGGTATACAATATCAGAAGAAATAAGGCCTGAGTAATTATGTACAAAATCATCAACAGAATCTGTTGGACCCCATGTAAGATGGCTAGACTAAGGCTGAATATGTAATGTTCTCTGACCCCACTCCTCCTCTCTACCCCTCCAGTTGTAGGGACATGTGGAGCTGTAGTGGTGTCCAAACTCGTTTTTTGAGGGGAAGGCGTAGGGATTTAGGGTTAACGGTCCGTGTCACATTTGTACACATTTCTTCAGGTGGGTGTGCTCTGTGTTGGCAGGTTCTGAATGCCACAAGGGGGTGGCGTGGAACCTGGACTGCCAAGTCCAAAAGCGCAGCAATAAAGTTTCTCAATATATCGATGAATCTCTCTCACAAAACAATTCCTGTTTGGTTCTGACTCTGAGAGGGATTACCATATTTATATAAACATATCCAGATCAATAAACTCATTAAGGAAGTAACAGGAACTTATTTCAAAATGAAACATAGGAACTAACCACTATCTGGGATCACATTCTAACACTTGATCCCATAGCACCGCGTTCTTGACAAACAGTCAAACATATCCAGATTTATATTCATCAAAGCATGAATTTTGTTTCAGGTTTGGTAAACAAATCTTCTATCATCTGTTCTGTTGGACATTACTCCACAAATATCTTTCTACTATTCACACTTGAACTGATGAAGTGGTACTTTATGCCTTCTGGATGTCCTCATGCATCTTTGGTAGTGCATGTGGCTGCTCATCGTTCCCTCTAACAGTTGGGTTAGATACAGACATTCCTGACCGGTTGCTGGCAGATCTATGTACTCTGCTTCACATGTTAGTGGGCTGTTTCTTTGTTCTTCAAAAATCTAAGCTCTACACAATAATGTGTTGTACTGCGTCTGTCTTGTACATCAGAAGCCCCAATCTGCATCACTATAGGCTTGGATACCAAGATAAAATACAGAGCCTTATCACTTGTCTTTTTCAGAGACAGCGAAACATGTTTACCGTGCTCCACTGTTGTGGGCTTACTAAAATACTGCAATAACTTGCACCAACAATACTTAGATCAGGTCTGGTACACACAGGTATATGAGGTTTCCTACTGCTTCCCTGTACTTCCTAACATCACTCAGTGCTTCATCACCAGTGTAATCCAGTTTCTGTTCACACGGTCCTCGGCGTACAATCATGCAATTTGAACCTTTCCAAATTTTTCTCTGCATATCTTTTCTGTGACATAGATGTACAATCATCTTTCAGTAAAGTGTCTTAGTTTTCCCAAGTCTTTCCTTTAGAACTTTGCTGTGAGCTTGTTCGTCACAACATTCAGTACGTGTTCATCCCATGCTGCAAGGATTACGTCATCTACCCAGATTATCAGGAGAACCTCGTCGTGTGCAGTTTCTCTTGAGTAAACACAGAGATGCGCTTGGTTTTGTACAAACTTGTTTTGAATCAAATAATCATGAAACACTTGGTGAAGATTCAGGTGTTTCACATTTTGCTGGTATAATGAACGGATAAGGAGTGACATGTGGCTCTGCATTCACCTCTCACTGGAACTTCCTTTCTGTATTTTATCACACACTTGTCTCTGTTGCAGGTTTACCGCCATTCCTACATGGCGTCTTACAGCATCTACAACATCCAGACACGGTGAGTGTTTTATGGTTCTTAAGCCGCCCGCTTTTACCAAGCATCCGTTCTGAAGCACATGATTTCACGATAAAAGTTACCAACTTTTATCGTAGTGTAAAACTAAAATACATTTTTAAAAAAGTGATCAGCAAACTGATCATGTTAAAGGATTAATGACAAATATGACACAATATGAGTATTTTTGTTTGTGATGCTTTCTCTCCCTCCAGAGGCCTAAAGTCTGACCACCAGCGTCTTTTGATCTCTGTTCAGTTTGTTCCTAGTGGGACTTTTACTTTGACGATGCTGTTTTAGGCTAAATCAACTACCTGAGTCCATTTATAGGACTGAGTTTCAGAAATGACCTCTGAGCTGTTTGTTAAGATAGCAAAATTCACTATCATTTAAAGTGAGATCATTGTCTTCTAAGGCCATATTAAAAAACTGCTTACAAACTTAACACGTGTTAGCTTTCTTTGATGTTATACTGACTGTTTTGCAGCATCTCATCTAAAGTTTTACCAAAAAAGTCTCACACTTCTCTTTTATGAGCAAATCAAATATTTTTGGGGAGGATGACTAAGAAGTAATTGAATGTTTTTCATGTTATTTATTAGAATATTTGATTAGGAGGTTGCACATCAAAAACACCTTTGTGAACAGGGTTGCATTTCTGTGCAGCTGCGACAGAAAAAGCTCTTTGGACAAAGACTCTTTTTGCAGAGGGAGGATCCAGTCTCCTCAGGCTGACCCTCGTGTTACTCTGTGTACGAGTCCTGATGTTAACAAACTGATGAAGTAGAGGAGAGGAACAACCACTGATGATTATGTTTCTGTCAAATGCCACAATGATGAAATCTCAGTGGTTTATTGTCCTAATGTTTGTTTGTAAAGGGACTTTAAGTGTTGAATCTCTATGGTGTGACAAGGTTCTAATACAATAGTGAAATTTCTATCTCTAAGTTTTTGATAGAGTTCTGTGACTCATTTGCAGTTGTAATCAAACATAAAACATGAATGTTTCATTTTCCTCTTAAACTACAACCAGAAGTAGTTTTTTCTTTTCTTTTAAAGCAGCTTCTTTCTTCTCTAGAGAGGTTTGGGAGCTGAATCCTCCAGAAGTGGCAAACTCCATTCTGCAGTACGCTGCATGGGGAGTTCAAGGCCAGCAGCTGGTGAGAACACCCCCCAAACTTTTCACACCCTCACATGACACCCGTTGGCACTGAAGCGGCGCCTCAGAGCAGCGGATGTTTCTGTGCTGTTAAAGATCTGTGACAGGAACGCAGGAGCTGTGGAACGCTGAGCATTCAGCCGTCAGCTTTTTAAAAATATCCTAAAACTCATTTTTACTTACTTTTAATTTAATTTTGTTTTGCTTTTTATTCATGTTATTGTTGTTCTGTTATACTTTGCTGTGTATGTGTCTATCTCAGTTTATCTCTTGAATTCTTTTCATTGCTGTTAAAATGTTTCGAGTTTCATTTGATTTGTATTGACTTGTCCGGTTAATGCAGTGATGATACGTTCCAGGTCAGTGTACTTTCGGGCTGTGCATCTGTGCAACTCTATCAGGCTGAAGCTTGCAGTCATGTTTGCTTTCTTTCCACAGATCTATATATTTGAAAACAACATCTACTACCAATCTGATGTGGAGAGTAACTCACTGAGACTGACATCGTCTGGAAAAGAAGGAGCTATTTTTAATGGGATCACCGACTGGCTTTATGAAGGTAATTACAAGCCTGAGTCAGGATTCAGTGTGTCAAAGTCAAGGCCCGGGGGCCGGATCCGGCCCTCCGGGTAATTCTATCCAGCCCTCCAGATCATTTTATTTTATTGTTATTAATGAACCGATGTCATCTTGCGCTCATTTTTTACTTGAATAATTTTGACAAAATATATTTTTATGGAGGGCTGCACGGTGGCGCAGTGGTTAGCGCTCTCGCCTCACAGCGAGAAGGCCCCGGTTCGAATCCCGGCTGGGACCTTTCTGTGTGGAGTTTGCATGTTCTCCCCGTGCATGCGTGGGTTTTCACCGGGGACTCCGGCTTCCTCCCACCGTCCAAAAACATGCTTCATAGGTTAATTGGTGACTCTAAATTGCCCCTAGGTGTGAATGTGAGAGTGAATGTGTGTGATTGAGGCCCTGAGACAGACTGGCGTCCTGTCCAGGGTGTACCCCGCCTTCGCCCATCAGTAGCCGGGATAGGCTCCGGCACCCCCGCGACCCCGAAAGGGAAGAAGCGGTCAAGAAAATGGATGGAAATGGATATTTTTATGGAGAGTAAAATATTGAAAGTTATTTAAGGTTTAAGTTGATTTATTCTGGAATAATATTCCTGACTGTTTTCATTCATGTTAAAAAGTTACAATTTGGAAGTTTTAAAAATTGGCATTCTGCTAGCTACATGCTAGCTTTTTGGCTAACCTAAGTTTTTTTTTTTTTTTTTTTAGGCTAATTTGGAGTTTAGCTAATATTTTAGCTGGCTATCAGCTTTAGCGTTTTCAGCTATCAATTTCAGCATCTTCAGCAGTCAAATTCAGCTTACAGAACTCACACTAGCATTATGGCAGGTAATGCTATATGTGTAGTTCATAAATATAATAAAAAGTTACAATTTTAAAATTTTGAAATGAATTTTTAGTGTGTTCATTAAATGCTTATCCTGTCCGGCCCGCGACCTAAGGTGTGTTATTAATTTGGCTCCCTGTGCGATTGAGTTTGACACCCCTGCTTTAGATCCTGGTTTTTGAGCAGGTCAGGTTGAGGATCTTTACTGCCTTTCATGGTTTAAAATCCTGGAAATGTGCAAATTTTTTATGCCACATCATAAATCATCATAAGTCTATTTAGAGCACACCCCTTCTTTTATCAGAATTAACCCATGAATAGATTTCTCCTGTGAAGAAGCTTTAGCAGTCAAGTAAAAACAGTTCAACTATCAACTTGTAAAATTAGATTATTATTAACTAGTGAAAATAGGCGATAATTCATCCCGTGATAAAATTTGGTGTCTTTAGCTTTAGTATTTTCAGAAATATTAAACATTTTTGACCAGACGTCATTCATATTTCTATTAAAAATTCTCACAAATTAATGATTTTCTTTTGAAATATTTTTTGTAGCATAATTATAATGAGGAATAATTATGACTAGCTCATGTCTATGTAACCATTTATTAGTTTTGGTTGTTTTGGATGACAGGTCTTTTAGTACCACAGTAGTTAATTCTGCTTAACTAGGGCTGCATCAAAGAGAAATAACATGATCAGGTCTTAAGGGGTTAAAACACCTGCAGCTGCAGCGTCTCACTGTCGTCTCTGTCAGCACCACAAATGTATCATTAAAGAATAGATGGATCTACTCTATCTATCTATCTATCTATCTATCTATCTATCTATCTATCTATCAAAAGCCCGATCTTATTTCTGTTAAAATGCCTGAGATGTTTTCTTTTTCTGCTGCAGTCATTTTAAACTCGCTGGTCGCTACACTAACAGGAATAAATCCAGAACTCTGTTGTATTTTTGAGCTTTGATGCTCCTTCTGAGTTCTACTCAAAGAGAAACGGACCAGAATGTTTGAAGATTGTAGAATTCAGACCGAACAGCGGCAATAGAAAGTCTAAAATCACCTCGGTCATCAAGTACGGTAATGTGAGGTACCTGATTGGATAGAATCTAGACCAATCAGCAGGCTGTTTGGGGTGGCACAAACGTAACGCTGAGAGAAAATGTTGAACACAAAATCAAAGAAAGGGCGAAGGCGAGATGAGGCACTACGCATCTGAAAACGTTTGTGCTGCAATTGCAGAAATATTTTATTAAAGACAAAAAAAAGGTTGCAAACTCAAAAATATTTTTTGCAAGGAAAAATAAAAAGTTTGCAAATGCAAAAAAAAAAAAAATGAAAGCAAATATTGCATATTTTTATTTGCAAAGAGGTGTTTTTTTTTAATACTTTACATTTTTTTTGCAACTTAAAAAAATTTGATCTCAAAACTGTGACTTTTGCTTGCAATGTGGTGGCACAAAAATCACTCCATAGTTATGAGCGTTAACCTTACAAACAAAGAGCATCCTAATCAGAAATATCCATGCAGGAATCAGCTCGGGCAGCACATGCTTCGAGAGTCACTGATGATCACTAACGCTTCTGCTGCTCCTGTTCACAGAGGAGGTCCTGCAGTCCCATGTGGCTCACTGGTGGTCTCCTGATGGGGAGAGGCTGGCTTTTTTGGTTCTCAATGACACTCTTGTGCCCAACATGGTTTTGCCGCGCTTCACTGGGACCACGTACCCAAAAGGAAAGGAGTACCCCTATCCAAAGGTAACCATGCAAAACGTTTTTCCAGCTTGGAGTGAAGGTGTCATGAGATTGAGCCAATCTTCCTAAAGTTTCTCATCTTTGTCAGGTTTTTCTTGTTTTATGTGTAACCATTGACTGTAGAGGAGAGATGGACTGGGT
This sequence comes from Oryzias melastigma, assembly GCF_002922805.2. Classification (NCBI taxonomy): domain Eukaryota; kingdom Metazoa; phylum Chordata; class Actinopteri; order Beloniformes; family Adrianichthyidae; genus Oryzias; species Oryzias melastigma. The sequence continues at coordinate 13,601,355 of NC_050532.1, forward strand.
GACGTCATCCACAGAAAAATGGTGTTGCTCCAGCTCCAACCAGATTAAGTCAATTCAGTTACCATTTTTCCGTGATACGGACACTGCCATTTGGAAAGAGACATAATCTTTAACCAGTGATCGGTCTGAGTCAGCGTTTCTATGGCAACTGCTGTCGCCAATCAGGACTGAGCTTGTTGGAAGTCCACACTCCTTACACTGAAAGCAGCTCGGGAGAATCTTTCAAACGTTTTGAAGGTTGGAGGTGTGGCCAGCAGTTACCACATGCTTTTATTCAGGCATCTGATTGGTCGGTGTGTTACTTGAATAATTTTGCAATAAAGGAGTAATAACATGAAAAAAGATGGTTATTGTGAACATGTATCGGATCAAGAATGTTTATTCTGATTATTGAATGACTGAGTAACAACTGCCTATTTCTCTATAGAAGTCAATGGGATTTTGGCTTCTTGGAGCCACTTCCTTTTTGGAATGCCAGGGGGAGGAGTCACTCAGTCCAGTTCTTTGATACAATCAGTGTGTGTAACTGAATGCTAGGTTTGACAATATGTAATGCCAAAAAAACCATTTGTGATGCATATTATAATATATCTTATCTGTCTCCTGAGTTCTGAAAGTCCCAACTGAGGTTATCTGAAGATTTTCTATCAAGAATACAGGAAGCACTAAACCGCAAATGTTAAATCCAGTTCCTTCCGAAGCTAAACAACATTACAGTGCAGTTCATTTCAAGCCAACTAGTCTGAAAAATGAGCTGGAGAAAGGATCCCTATACTGAACAGGAAGGCAGGCAACTGAGATGAATGGCCCAAATAGGACCAGACTACAAGGTTACATCTGTGACTACAAGGGTCAGAAATGACAGGAAACCTGACATTATTAAGAAAAGATAAGAGAAAGGTAAGATCAAGGACAGGTGGACAGTTAGGAAGTGAGGGAAAATCCCATCTACAATCCATGATTATCTGAGCAGTAGTGCCACTGGTCACATTTTTAATTCACTGCATTCTTGAGGAATACAGTGAGAGTCACTTTCATGCAGGACTCCTTCATTTACTGGATAAGACTCAGATTTCAAAGGCAGAGGTACCAAGAGGATGTGCCAGAATCCACGAAAAGTTTAGCCAAACTCCCACCGACACGTCAGCTGTCCGACTAGACGGAAACGTGCTCTGGATCACGTGTACTCCGTCATCAAGCATGCAGAACGAAGCAACCTCCTCCCCCACCTGGGTCTCTCTGATCACCTTTACCTGCTTCTTGCCCCAGCTTGCTCACCTCACAGCCGTCTAACAAAACCCACAAAGGAGACCATCACCACTTAGCCTGAAAGTTCCCTAAATCAGGTTTGAGACCGATCTGCTTTCTGTATTGGAAACGTCACTGTTGATAAAACTATTTATCCACACCCCGATCAAAACCTTGGAGGACAAGGCAGGTCCACATGCTCCTGGATGTGCGGGACACAGTCCTCTAAACATGGGGACAAAACCCTCAACAGTGCTGCTCATGCCGGCCTCAGGAGAGGCATCAAAGAGACGCTAAAGACAATGGAGAGCCGTCTCCACAGCAATGACCCCCGACAGGTATGGCAGGGGATCCAGACCTTCAGCAACCACAGAGACTGTGATCCAACAGCAGCAGATTCAGGTGCAGGGCTTGCAGAGGAACTGAACCGTTTTTTTGCATGCTTCAAGTCCCAACACAGCTCCACGCTACACCCTTGCTGCCCATAATGCCCTCCGCGTCTGTTGCATTGAATCCTAGGAAAGCCACTGGCCACTCACGGTGTTCCCGGGAAAGTACCGAAGGCCTGCGCCCCACAACAAGCTCAGATCTTCAGTCATTTTCCACCTGTCTTTAACTCAAGCCAGAATCCCATCATGCCTGAAGACAGCAACCATTCTCCCCATCCCCCAAAACTTCATACTGATTACCTCAGTGACCACCCACCAGTACCACTGACCCCATGATTACCAAATGCCTGGAAAGTCTAGTTCTCCATCATATCAAAGCCCCCCCCCACCTATGAACTTCACAACCATGAAAAAAAAAAACAAGTGTATGCTTTTGCTTTATTCATCTTTAGTTACACTTTGAGAAAGAGTAACTTAATGTTAGTTAACTCTGTGTTGACACTTTTATGGCATGTAAAATTAAATGGTTTTACTTTATGTTAGTTTGATAATTATAGTCATATATATTTTCTACACTTGGACAGCGTCATTCTTCATTTTTTCATCCCCCATATAAGTATAGACAATCAGCTGTAG
>NC_050532.1:13604032-13619049 GCF_002922805.2 Oryzias melastigma
TGTTAGAGTGGAGGATGCTGAAGACAGGCTTAGATGGAGGGAACTGATTCGCTGTGGCGACCCCTGAAGGGAAAAGCCCAAAGGAAAATATGATTTGCTCATACTTAATAGAAAAATGACGATCTGCAGGCAAAAGTTATAAACTAAAAAAAAAGCAGCATTAGCAGATGAAGCCTCAGATCTACTTGTCCTCCACAGAATCTTCCTCTTTATCCATTTCAAAACCATCACAACCATTATTGTTTCACTTGGTGCTTTCTTTGTCTTTCCCTCATTTCTGTTCATGTTTTGCTGCAGCGGACTCAGAGCACCCCCCCCCCCACACACACACACACGCGCTCAGCTCATCCTCAGCCCGCCTGCGTGCGCATGCAGCACAAACACATATTGACCATTCAGGCACGGCTTGAAGAAAAAAAGAGAAGGCTAAAGAAAGATAAAAGAATAATGATAAGGAAAGAACATGGTCCCATGAAGGAGCCACAACGAAGATTTTTGGGGTTATGAATCAATAGGAGAAACCCCACACCCCCCTGATCCATACCCATCAAAATCACTTCTGATTATGCTTTGTAAACATTTATTAAATAACTTTGGAGTATTGCTCAACATAGTTTTTTTTATTCAGAACAATAGAACGTGCACTTTTCATGAGGACTTTCAGTCTGTCTCTCTGCACCTTCAAACCATGAGCGTGCTTCCTCCAAAATCAGTGAAGTGCAAGAGGACATCTATCCAGAATTTTGCATAATAAACAGCTGATCTGGATGATATTATCTTCTGTGAATATTAAAATATTTTCGAGTTGCCTCTGAGTCCGCTGATGACTTTTCTCCATGGAGACTCGCTGTGTGTGCGCGCTTGCACCTGTGTGGGTGGGTGTGTGTGTGTGTTTATAGTGACAAGTGGGTTGACCGTGGGGTGGCCGACCCCTGCTGGCGCCACTCTATACTTAGTTCCAGATGTGACTTTAATGCAACATAAGTACAATTCATTGTTCAATCCAAAACTCCCAAAAGTGCAGTTTATAAAAGTCACAAATTCTACATGTTTTGTGGTTGAAAATGAGTGGGATGTGAATGTTTTCTTCCAGGCTGGCCAGCCAAACCCAGCCGTGAAGCTCTACGTTGTAAATCTCTACGGGCCGACGCACACGCTGGAGCTGATGCCCCCAGAGATGCTCAAGCTGCGGTGAGAGCTGCACGGTTCCAGGTTCTGCTTTTCTCACAGAGGCGGTTTGGACATCGTCTGATGTCAGATGAAGTCTGCTGAACCACTTTGAGTTCACATGGACTAATGCTTGCACTTCTTCTCTGGTGCACCTTTTCAGCGTTCTCTTACTTACTTTTGTAAAATTCTGCTCTAGGGAGCACTATATAACCATGGTTAAATGGATCAGCAAGACCAAGGCGTCTGTGAGGTGGATGAACCGGTCCCAGAACATCTCCATCCTGACCGTGTGCGACACCACAACCGGAGCCTGTGTCACGGTGCGTCTGAGATGAGTCTGCTTGTGTGTATCTGCACGTTGGTGGTGTGGACACCTATGTTTCAGTGTTTGTCACAGTACGGCGGCTGAGACCAGCCATCGATCAGCTCAAAATAAAGGAGGCGGTTTTAAATAAACTGCACTGAAACTCTGTGTTCTGACATGTTTTTCAGAGGCATGAGGAAAACTCTGAGCTCTGGCTTTCCAAGCAGGTAAATTCTATCCATCCTAACTTTCTGTTTCACTTCATGCTGCAAGGTGGCCTTTAGACTTTGGTCTTCTCTCTGCCTAAATGCTTTTACAGTTTGACATTAACTGTATCACAATGAAATAATTTTTCTGTACCATTGCTTTTTCTTAACTTCTACAGTTGTAAAGTAAATGTGTAAAGTAAAGTAAATGTGTAAAGTAAAGTAAATTTAAATAATCTAATTTCAGGCAAACATTGTTTTATTATGCTGCACAAAATGCTCCAGTTATACAAGATTCAAGGTTCTGTAGTTTCTTAGCAGTGAAATTCAGAGGCAGTTGTAGCTATTTTGGCGCCATTGCATGAAACACTGGACAGTGGTCCCCTACCCCCTACCCCCCACCTCAACCCTAGAACACAAGGCCGGCACTAAAGGGGTCCTACCATGATTTTCTTAAGCCTTTCAGAGTGAACTATATCTGTATATAAGATCATATGTTACCGTTGAACCACTAAAAAGTGAATTATTTATGAAATATTAGTTATATTTTGTGAGTTTTTCCCCTACCCGGAAGTAAAACGGCTCGATTCCTGAAGCTCCGCCTGTCACTGCATGTGGCTTCAGTCCTCCATGACATCATCCTAGATTCTGTGGCAGCATGTCTGTATTTCTCCAACAAAAATAATCTAAACTTCTTCAAAGATGGTTGCACATATGATGTATCTTCCTTTAGTAGGCCTGGCCATCGCTACACAAAGTGTGTTTCCATTAACTCTGAAATTTCCCAAATTGGAATTTCGATAATGAATTGAAACAGACTTTTTTTTGCAAAACTGTAATGGAAACACTTTTTTGAAATAGATGCTCCTCTTTGTATGAAGTGTCTGTCCTGGGGCAGCAGAGCGGGCGGCAGGAGAGATCCAACAGCTTCAAAGCTCTTTATAAGTTGAGTGTCATACAAAATCCTGCAGCTCCTCCATAATAAAATCACCAAGATTTCCTCATCGCTTCATCTGCAGCTACACTTCTGCAGCTTGGAGCCTGAAGATGCTGAAGTCTCGTTTGAGGAAAAGCGCGAGTGCAGGAACAGAAACTTAAATGGATCTGGTCGTGTTTTTAAACAGAAAAAGGTCCAGCAGCTTACTTGCTGGAATGGTTTTTTTTTTTTAAAAACCACTGAACAGGTTTCTCACCTGAGACTGTCAATAGACTCTGTGCGACACGCGCTCTCCAGACAGAGCTGTGACGTCACCACAATGCTCCTTTTTTAGTGAATCAAATAAAAAAATACTTGTTCTCATTCATCGCAGTGTTTTTAATGACTTATCGCGTGAGTTGGTTTGTGCTTTATCGTAAAATGATGATTTAATGGAAACAGTGTCATTTCAAAACATTGCTTTTTTTTTAGAAATTCCTAGAATTTCGATAAAGTTTTGTGCAAATGTGAAATGGAAACGCAGCTACTGGTTCACAACACACACGTGGCTCATTCACGGGTGTCCCGGACCAGGGATGGGGGGGGGGTCTTAAAGGTGCGCCCCAGAAAAAGTAACAAACACCTTTTGGAGCTGGAATTTATTGAAGACAGGACACTACTGGAAGATATACGGTATTCTGCATCTAAAATGAAAGTTTTTTGGTGATCATCTCTGGATAAGGGGATAAATTGAGTGCTGTGTTAATCTGGGGGCGGAGCTTGCAGCACAGACTCTTCCTGGAGGGAGCTGTTGGCATCAATCTTACATCAGCACGTTTCCAACCACCCGTTTTCATGGGTATGGGAGGGGCTGCTGCAAACAGTGCAGGTTTTTACAGGATTACTCTTACATGCATGGATGGATCCAAATACCACTTTGGGGATCTTTATAGTGAGGAATGAACAGTAAAATGCATTTAAAACCTCAAAAAGTGGAATTTTCATGGTAGGGCACCTTCAATTAAAGACAGAAAATAATTTATTACTTATCTTATCTTATAAAGGCCCAATCCCAATTCTTCCCTTCTCCGTTCACCTTCATTTATCCCTCCAAACGGAGTGTTATGAAAAATAGTTTCTTATATTTCGGATGTCACTTTCGTTTGATGACGTCACCAATAATTACTGCTAGCTTTAGCGTGGAGCTTCCTGATACCTTAAAGATTAGATTAAAGATTAGTTTAAGATTTCCAGGGAATGAGTTAGATTCTTCTGGTCTCACAGCTAAAGAAACCACTGATCCTTGTGGTTTTATAACAATGATAACATCAGAAACAGTTGCATCATCTGATTGTTGTCTATAATTTATACTTTTATTTTTACTGGACAAGCAGAGCTGAATTGTTTTATCACAGTGTTAGTATTTCTGCCTGTCTTCCACAGAACCAAGACCCCGTGTTCTCCAGAGACGGCAACAGATTCTTCCTGACTGTCCCTGTCAAACAGGGAGGACGTGGAGAGTTTCATCACATCGCCATGTTCACCACCCAGGTGAAGATTTGTTCAGGCTGAGCGCGGAGGCTCCCAGATCCTGATTCGGCCCCCGGGCCTTGATTTAGAGGATTTTTCCATCTTTGCGTGGCTGCTTTATGCACAATAATACAACATTTTACCTGGGGGGCCCAAACCTTTGATCCCCACTGTATGTATGTGTGTCAGGAACTGGTGTTGTCGGACCCAGTATGCAGGAGACCAGAGTTGGTAGCAGAAATGTAAACATTCAACAAATAAACTTAAACATGGCAAAGCAGAGGAGCTGATAATGAAGCACTAAAAACTAAACACAAATCTAGACAGCTGTGGATGATTTACAACTGCAACCTAGAGTGACTGAGAAGGAAAACAAAACATGACAATCAAAGAAACATCACAGAAATTCCCGTCCAGAATCACCACAGCGGTTTTCTATCTATACGTGACATATGTGTCTATATGTGACACCCCAAGGTACTTACATTTTCAGGTAAACTGGAAACACAGAGCGTTCGCTGTCCATGTGTGAAGGTCAGACCAACAGTTTGAGTTGTTTTTGTAAAAGTGGAGCAAAGAGTCGCTCTTGTTTAAGAACAACAGGTTACTTTTGCTTCTAATGTAATGATATCATGTCAGCTAGAAAAGCCATGGAAACAAAACAAACATGAAGGTTTTTTCTCTGTTTTTATTTGTTTGAGACACTTTGAGGTTTTAAGGTCAGACGTTTGTTTATCTTTGTTTCTGACTGGGGTTGGGATGTGCAGTTGCAGAGTTATCTCAGTGTTTGACAGCGGTTTAGCAGTCACTTACTTGTGTCTTTAGTTTTCTATCGTCTGTCATGAAGAATCCCTCCATGCCTTCATCACGTTTGCCTGAAGCAGAGCTTCAACAACAAACTGCTTTGGTGCCTTGAAGTGAAATCATAGCAACCGGACTTCAATTCTTCTTTCTTGAATTGTTTTGCTGCTTGTCCAGGGACTTCATCAGTCAATGGAGCCACTTAGATGAAACAATACTAGAAAGAAGAATTAAAGTCCAGTTCCATGGTTCAACTTTAAGACAGAGTCACCTGTATGAATGAGAGCCTTCACTGTCAGATTGCTCAGGTGTTTCTAAAGGAGTGCTGGGTTTACAGCTCAGGTCTCTGCATCTCTGCCTCCTTTCAGTTCAGAGCAGACCAGAATGAAGTTCGACATCTAACTTCTGGAAACTGGGAAGTGACCAAGATCATCTCCTATGACGAGAACACGGACAACCTGTGAGTCTGACAGGTCACTGCTGACCTCACTCACCTGGGTGCAGGAAGAAGAGAATGTCAAACCAGAAAGCTCATCTTTTGCTCTCTCCTGACAGGTATTTTCTCAGCACGGAGGGCTCACCACGCCGACGGCAGCTTTACAGGTTTTTCTTCAGCTTTTCTTCAGAGAATGGCATCAAAATATGAAATGTTCATTTCTACTAACTGCAGTCTATAAAATGATTAACACAACATACTGTTTCACAAAGGTATTGTTCATGTGCATCCATGTGAGATATTTATGACTTCTAAATATGTTTATCATAACACATTGATCCATTAACTGTTATGGGACTTTTCCATTTCACTCAAAGGCTTTTCTTGATCTGCTCTCCTCAGTGTCAAAACTGTGGGTCTGTTTCCTCGCCGCTGTTTGACCTGTGAGCTGAACAAAGCTCAGTGTCTGTTCTTGGATGCAGATATCAGCCCTGCACAGCAGCATGTTCTCCTCCACTGTAGAGGTAGGACTTCCATCAGCTTCTGTTTTAGTTTATTTGAAATTGTTTTAGCAAATTGTGCTTGGATTTTAAATCAATGGGGCAGCTTGAGCTCAGGCTACATGATGTGCAGCTTTGGTGTAAACGGGCATGGTTTCAAAGTCTGTTCTGCTGACACCATCCTTTTGAATCTTACTTTCTGCACTGACCATCAAACTGCAACGTTCAAAGTTTTCAATTAAAAGGGCAAAAGACATGTAGCGACTGCTGCTGTGCTGTACTTAGGATTGGACTAAACCATGTTCTGTTCTGAACCTCCTCGCTGTAAGCACAAACTGCAGCAGAGCTTAGATCTTCTCAAGTCTCTGATGAAGCCCTGCACCATACACATGTTTTTATATTCAAAACACAGAAATCAAAGCAAAACCAACACATAAAACAACTCAATTAAACACCTAACATTAGAGAACACTTTCAATGAGAACCTCCTCAGATCTGCCTGAAGAGACTCAGTCGTGTTTACTGGTGTAGCCAGTAAAGTCTGCAAGACGGTGTGCACAGCTTCATGCCACAACGCCTCACCATAGAGTCAGGCCTCACTTAAAATCCTCGGAAATAGACATCATAAAGTATTACATGGTAACTATAAGTGGTTTTGACCAGCTAATGTTGCTCCAGAAACAGAAAACATCTTGTCCGCATAAATGATGCACATCAGAGCGGTTCAGGTCATGGAAGGGTATCAATGTGAGTCAGGGCCACTGTTAACTAGTGTCCATGGGGGTGTAGAATACTACCTTCAAAATCCAAATCCTGATGAACCTCTTAGAAATGTCTTCCAACTATTAAAACTTTGTAAACTTAGACATGTTAGCCAAACCCAGAAAAAGAGGAAGCAAGCCGGGCTCTCCTCCATGTCAAGGAATTCAGGACCGCTGAATTTTCTTTCTTTTTATTTGTTTTTTCCTGTTTTTACAGCCGCTTGGATAACTACGCTTCATTTGACCTCTTTTTTAGAATGATCTTTGAATCCTCGTTTAATCTCTGCCAGTGTCACTACATAGTCATGGTCTTCCAGCCAAAGTCATCCAAAAAACCCCAGACTCCACAAAAACATGAATTAGTGATTAATTAGCCATAACAAGCAACAATTGTTTTATCTGTTATTTAATACTCCAGTTTGATTGAAGGTCTTTTAATATTACATTCATTGTTTTTGCAGTCAGTTAGACCAAAGCATGAAATAACAGACTCCTGCTGAACTTTATTAACAGCCACTGATGTTTTTCTCAAATATTAAGAAAAGCAAAAAATAAAAATAATTCAATAAACGAAATAAAAGGAAATAAAAAAATCACAAATTAAATAATGATGGGCGTAAAATTTACTGTATTTTAGACTCTATTTTCACTGTAAATGTTCAGGTTGGGGCCCCCAGCGTGTTGTACCCCAGGCGATCGCCTACCTTTACCCAATGCTATGTCCAGCTCTGCTGATTTTCAGGTAGTCTGTTCAAGTGCGAGAAAAACTCAAGCAAGAGCACAAATGTCACAGCCCACAAGCTCAAATTCCTGCTTCTGACTTTCATAGATGTTGTGAAACTTCTCGTGTGTAAATGTTAGTCTTCATCAGAAGTCAGAGCTGTAACTCATAAATTACAGCTAGAAAAATCAAAAGTGACATTTTTTAGTTTGAGCTGATGTGCAAACTTTTGTGCAGCTATTGACAAAAATCCACTGAAAGGACTGAGTGAGTGGGGGGGACTTTTAAAGTCCCCCTCTGACCATCATTTGATCTGTTGTGGTCCCAGTGGTCTGATGCCGTTTTTAGCCAAAATCAGTAGGTCATTAGAAATTTCCCTCTGAAGACAACGTGATTGTTGCAGTGACGTGCGGTGAGGTTCACGGCTGGTGAGGTACTGATGTCATCAGTCAGATTTACAAACATATGAATCTTGCAGAGCAGCTTATTCACCATTTGATTAATAATAGTTAAAGTGTATCGTTTAAAATTTAATTACAACATATTTTTCTTCTGTTTACAAACTGTAGCATTTAAAAAATTGCCAATATTGTAATTACTTATTCTTATTTTAACCTATGAATGACATCTGTGTGCTGCTCCTTCTGAAGAAACAGATGAATGTTCTGTTTGTAGAAGTCTTCCTTTTCTTTCTTCAGTTTTAAAAGTCTCTCTGTCTCAGTGGAGATCACTGCTGTGTCTAGACATGCAGTCCTCCATTTAGAAAATGATGCTAAACAACATTAAAGAGTAGCAGGACAACTGCACTTGACTTGCTGCCGCTAATTATTCTTGAGCCGCGTGTCACATACATTCTCTGAGCTCACCAGCGCCCTCTGCCTCACCTAGTGTGTTTTTAAAGCACATTTTTAGCGGATCAGAACAAACTAAATGAGTCACAAACAGGCACCAATGTAATCAGAAGGATGCAAAAAATAGAAAAACCAAGTAATTAAAAATAATGTGTCTTTTATGATGATAGAAATACTGAAACAGAACAGCTCAATACAGACTGCAGCACATATTTGATCTGGGAATTTGTAAATGTGCTACTTTTTTGCCAAAGAAACGTTGAAAACTCGCACAGAAAAAAGTAATCATAGAATACAGGCGTCTAAAAAATATTTTATTTTTAATGATAAAAAAAAATCATCTGATTTAATCTATGTATTTTTAAGCTACATTTGCACACAAAAAATGACAATCAATATCATTTCTATCCAGCTGTACAGTTTTGATCCAGATTCCAGCTCAGCCGAGGAAAACAAAGACTTGTTCAAAGACTTGCTTGACTGCAAGTGGATGCAGCAGAATGGGGCTGAGAAGGAGCTTGTGGGTTATCCAAGTTCCTTGTGTGTTATACTTACAGGCTTTTTCCAAAAGCATTTTTTCATCTGCTCCTGATTCATCATAATTGGAATAAAGAAATACTCAGAAAAGCAAATTTAATCTTAACCCTATCATAGACATGTTTACATTAAAAGTGGGGTCATCTGGACCCAATAAGAAGGCACGAGGGTTCATTTTTTTCATATATTTCCTCTGTCATGAGAAAAATTCCACAAGAACATGTTATAAACACCAATAACACTATTTTCATTGAAGTGGTCTTTAATAGCTGATTGATTCAGAGAAAATGAAAAACAGGACAGCTGCCTGCACTTGGATTTGTGCTGAAAAGACTTCAAGAAACAAACATTTCCTCCTTTATTTCATTTAAGAAAGATAGAAAGTTACCAAAGTTCATATGTCTACCTTTATTAATGTGAAAGGAAGTGTAACATCTCCTGAACGATTATGTTTCAGGTCCAGCTGAACCGACTGTTATCTTACACAGCTTCAACAACTCAAGTAAGTTCTAATTATGAATGAATGAATGAATGAATATTTTTATTAAAGTGTCATGCACTCAGGTGCCCAGCCCACATGGGCTTATATGACACTAATGAACAAAAATCAGGTAAGATCAGGTAAGATGGCCATAACAAATAGTCATCAGTGAATACCATCAACATAAATACACACATTATCACAAATCAATCACAAATCAATTACAAATCAATTACAGTCTTTCTGAATACAGTGTGTCTTGTCTTAAATTCCATGCTTTCTCAATAAAGTTATAAAGTTGTAAAATTTCTCCTTCACGTGACCAAAACAGATCTGGGTTTTTCTGCTGTATCACATTATACAAATCAATTCTCACATCACTATACAATGGACAGTAAAACATAAAATGAAATTCATCTTCCACTAAACACAAATCACAGACTGTACACAACCTGTCCTCCTCTGGGACTCCTTTAAAGCGCCACACTTCCACCTCTAGGGGCAGCACTCCTGCTCTGAGCTGAGCACACAGGGACCTCTGTCTTCTTTTTAAATTATATTCAACATATGGCTCAGCAGAGAAACTTTCCTTAAACTGTAAATAACTTATTAGCTTTGGCTTTTGTAAGACATTAAGTTTAATTAGGTTTAAGTTTAAATTTCCTATTGTGATCTCTTTATCATTTTCAAAGCTAACTTCAAGCATAGGCATCACCTTTTTCAGGAGGTCTAATGTATGAATTTGTGTGTTTTGAACATGTATTTTATTTGGATGAATTGATCTTTGTGTTCATTTATCATGAACTATTTGTTATTGATTTGCCGTGGTGAGTCCTGAAGGGAGCAGCTGAAAGAAGATTCAGCCTGTGAAGACCTCAGCTGACCACCAGAGCATTATCAAACACGTCGGCCAGAAGAGATGCATGACTGTCTGCTGCTCACACCCCCCACCCATCATGTTAAAACAGTTTCAAAAATGATAACTTTGGCTTCGTTGTTTGATTTAGGATGACATTAAGAAAACAGATTTCTATCCTCTTGTTGGTGTTTGCTGGGTCTTGCTTCTAAAAGAGGAAACACAACTGGAACACACAGCTGCCTGTAAATCCAGACGTGCACAGGGCGTGCACAGGACGTGCACAGTGAGGTCAGATTGTCCACACAGGTGAGCACAGAGCTGATTTTGTGTCAGCAACAACAGCTAGTGATGGTCAGAGGGGTTGTCGAGTGTCTGGCAGCCATGCCTCTGGCAGTCTGCCCCAGGACAGCCATGGCCATCACTAAGTATGGATGAGGAATGGATACACATTATAGGCACTTTCAGCGTCTGGAAAAGCACAGAGAAATCCAATCCACTACTACTATTATTACTATTATGTGGTCAAGATTTAGAGATAGAACTGAGCCAGCGTGAATGTCTGCTGGAGAAGGCGGCAGCATGAATGTTGTGTGGAGTGTGTCTGGGAAGTTAGAGGACTGGTTCACAATCACATCCTGGTGTTGCAGACTTCCAAAGAGGGGGAGAAATAAGACTTTGTTGTTAAACTGCACAATGGAAGGTTTTCAGGTCACACCTAAACCTCCAATGTCTCTGGACTAAGACATGAATGATTTCACAGATTTGACCAGACCAAATATTCACAGTATGTCAGAGCTTTGACATAAACCAGAGGTCTGCAACCTTTCACAGTAAAAGAGCCATCTAGGCTCGTTTTCTATTGATCAAAACCTAGAAGGAGCCACATAGTCTTACTTTAGCCTTTAAGGGATCTGGATTCATGACCTTCTTTTTTTATAATAAAGAGGAATTATGCAATTTTTGGCACCAATAAAAGCAAAAATATGAAAAGAACATAGCATCTCTGCAAATGTTATTTATTTATTTATTTATTTACTTATTTTTTAAAATAAAAGATGTTCTGTACCAAACAGGACCATCTCAGTGTATCTCTGGACAGCTAGTAACCAATATTGGGCAGCAGAAGATAATATGTGCTTTTAACTCATTAAAGATCAAACTTTTTGCTCACCTTCCCCCATAGTCTCCCCCTTTCTTAGATGCTCTCCCAAATATGGTCTTGTTCCTGTCTTTGTTTCTTAAGATAATAAAGGTCTAATGCTAATGAAGGAGGCCAGAGCAGAGGAGGAAGACATACTGCTAACATGTGCTGACTCCTCTGTCTCTCCTTTCTGCAGCAAAGAGTGTTTTGAAATTAACCTGACTGGTTCGTGTCTTTTTATTAACTTTATTAAGAAGAGACCTTTTATTTAAACCCAACAGTTTTACATATAAAATCTGTTCATTCTGGAGGTAGAGTTGATCAAACAAGACGTCTTCAGGTCAACAGGATGTAAAAACCTACATAGTTTATCATCTATGTGAACCTCAGACATCAATTTATACATTTAACTAAACTAAGTTAATTAAATGCTTAATCCTTAATTTAAAAAAAGGCTATTTTATTTTTCTTTTATTTATTTTTGTTCTTTTCCTCTCTTTGTCCTCAGCAGTCTTACTCTGCTGGGTTTTGTTGTTTTAGTTTTGATCTTGCTAGTCTTAGTTTTCAGGCTTTGTTTATTTGTTTTCTTTAGGTAGTTTTGGTTAGTCAGACATTATCAGGAGCTGCTGACTCTGATAGTCGACATGTCTGGATCAGCAGTCTCCATGACTTACTTTATGTTTGGAGCCTCCATGGAGAGATAAAAGAGACACATGTGGATCTGGAGCTGCAAGTGGTGAACCCATATCCAAATATTCATAATACTTGTGGTATTTGTTGCACGTTAACCATGAGTTTTGTTTTCTACCATGAGTTTTGTTTTCTACCATGAGTTCTGTTTTCAAAATCCTGAACTCATGTTGATCATGTAGTATGAACGTTGTATCAGCTGTCTAGTTCTGTCATCTCCTTAAGCACACGTCTGCATCTCCAGTGACCAGTTCATCTGTCAGCATTTAAACTTGCTCTTTCACAGGAAACGCATCTTCTCTCTGGACTGATGACATTAGTTTGGAGTGACAATGACAAAATTGCCTTTTTACCTACAGTGTTCTTTGTCATGACTGTAAGAGTTCCTCTTTTCTCCTTTTAAATTGAAGCTCATGTCTGCTGTACTTAAACTACAGTCAGGTCAGTAACCCCCTCCAAAAGTGTGAGACAAAGCCCGCCCCCCATTTACATTAAAATGCTGGGAGAATCCAGATTAATTCCTGAATCCTGGAACGAAGGCTGAGCTACAGTCAGAGTTCATTTTGGGCTGCTCCCTTCAGGTTGAGCGGCCTGCTGCAGGTAAACGCGAAGGAGCCTTTGGTCTGTGGGATCATCCCAGCCCGACTAGAGAGCCTGTGACCAAGTCCTCCTCATCACCTTTTGTGTGAAACGTGGGGTGTAGAATATGTGGCTGAGCAGACATGCTCATTCTAGTACTAGATAAAGTTTTCTGTTTATGCTCAGATTACAGGAGAATCAATCAAAAATGATTCAAATCAAAGTGAAACAATGCAGTTTGAATCCATTCCTTTCAGGTTTTTACCTTTAAAGTTCTTTGTTCTCCCCTCAGATTACATCATCCTTGAGAACAACTCTTTGTTGAGGGCAACCTTGAAATACAAACGGATCCAACGGACTCACTTTGAAATGGTTCCAGTGGAAAGCTTTGGTGAGAATCACCGTTTGGTGATCTTAGTATCTTAGTATCTGCAGACAGACGGATTTGATTTGTTCTTTTGCCTTTTACAGACTTGCCTTTAAAGATTTCGTTCCCTCCAGACTTCTCAGAGTCGCGGCACTACGGACTACTGTTGGTGGTGTAGGTGTCCTGATAGGATGACAGTCTACAATGCTCAGTTTTTTTGGTTTTTTACTTTTATTAAGAGCTTGAAAAGAGAAACAAATGTGCAGGTCCAAATGCTTTTTAAATCACACACATTTCATTAACTTTATTTCCTCAAATTAAATTAGTAAAATTACAAAACATGCAGATGTGAATGATTCCAGATAAAACTTCGAAAAGCAGCAGAGAGACACAAACATAAAGTCAGGATGAAATACATCTTTTTGACAAAGCTATTCTAGGAATGAATGAAAAGAAAAAACCCAACATTACTGTGAATTGGTTTGGATCTCAAAAACATACCAGACATTCACCAACAGGAGGTGAAATATTTACACATTAGCTGTAGAGCAGAGGTCCCCAAACGGCCTGCCGAAGCTGTTAGACAGATTTTTGATCAAGTAACAAAACTAAATTCTCAAAGGTTAACCTCAGAAAACATTCTGTTCTGTTCAGTTAACAAAATAATCCCACTCAATGGAACAGATCTGGAATACTCATAGATTACTATCAGAATACAATATTCCAATAATCATCACTTCACATTACTGACACTTGGAATGATAATCATGAACCAAATCTGGTTGATCGTTTTCCCTTGTCTGGAGAGCTTCTCTGAACTTCTGAGAAATCTAAACAAGTAGTTTGACCTGCTCTCTGTGGATGTAGGAAGAGTGCAAATGACATGGAGCGATTCCCTCCAATGAGAGTTCAGTTCCTGAAGAAATGCACATGCAGCAGATTGAGCTACAATGTGATTCTGAACCGAAAACCTTCACATCTCTTCCCCTGAAGGATTTGTATGCACCTTTCTCATCAAAGGTATGTGCACACTAGAAAAGATGCACTGGTGAAGTTCTTTGTTTGGCAGAACAACCTTGAGTGTCATGAACTTTAACAGGACTCAGAGGTACTCTGACAGACTCACAGCTGGAGGACAGACTCATCCTGTCGGTCAGCTACAGTTAGACATGTATGGGCTGAGATAACTTTCAAAAAGAAACCTATTCATAAAGAGAAATTTATTCAAAAATACAAAGTTGTGTATTTATTTATATTTTGTCCACAACTTTGCAGAAATAATATGAATACAACATTTAGTTTTGCATTTAACATATCTATTCTGAATATAACTTTTCTTTGTCTTGAATATAAATTTCTTCTGTTCACAAACTGTCAAAAATACGTCACGGGGTCACAGGCTGATACATCGAGTCCAGATCGAGTCCAGGAACATCGATTGATCAAACTGCACATGTCTGTCAAGTTTATATATTGAACTAAAATAAAATAGAAAATTATCTCAATATCCATAGCTGTTGAAAATGTAATCAAACAGATCTAAACGCAGCGATCTCCAACAGCATTTTGTGGTTGAGAGGCTACAATAGCTGATTGTGTAAACAATGCAGCAGCAGATCATTTTAGATACAGAAGTGTTGGAAAACAGCCTAAAAGAAGCAGCAGACATGTCCCTCCACTCATTAGGTGGTTAATAAAACACCTCTGTAAAATTAGTGGAAAATAAAAGGATGACAAAACAAAACTACAGCCGGCTCCCAGCTAGCCTTTAGCTCTGAGTTAGCTTACCTGTTGTTGTCAGTCCCATCCATTTTCTTAACCCACTATCCATTTCAGGGTCATGGTGCTGCTAGACCCTGGCCCGGGTAGTGATGGGGGGAAGGCAAGGGTACATCTGGACCGGTCCTGGACCTGGAGCGGGCGCCCCCGTCCCGCCTGTCCCGGGAATAAACTGCTCAGCTAAGTGGGGATCCCCCACACTAACATGCCACTGCTGGCCGGTGTTGAGCCAAGATACATTCCTCCTGCCAAAATGATGCCTGAGACCGGGGAAACAAATTCTGACGAGGAACATACCTTGGTAAAACACCGGCACCAGAGAGTAGACAGGAGAACAGCCGCAGAGAGACAGGGATCCCTCGGCTGTCTGCTCAAACGATTCTCATAC
>NC_050532.1:13619172-13624170 GCF_002922805.2 Oryzias melastigma
TTGACTGTTAATCTTTTTGTTCCCCAGCAGAGCTACAGTGTCAAGATAATTTTTCTGCCATCAAAGTTTTATAAATGAGTCTCAATGTGCATGCTCCCTATGTTGGATCGATGTTTTGAGACTCGATGTATCAGCCTGTGCCCTTTGACGTATTTTTGACAGTTTTCTGAACAGGAGAAATTTGCATTCCAGACAAAGAGAAGTCGTATTCTAAAGAGACATGTTCAAGATAAAACTAAATGCTGTATTCATATTTTTTCTGCACAAAATATACATGTATGCACAACTTTGTATTTATTAATACACATTTCTCTTTATGAATAAGTTTCCTTTTGAAAGTTACCTGACCCCATAGACATGAGACACTGAGTCCAAAGACCAGCTCCACGTCTCCCATTAATAAAAAGTTGCTTCTTTGAAATTTGCCTTTGATTATTTGAAATGAAAACACTAACATCTTATTTACTCCTTCATGTTTTGTTCTTGCATTAATCAAAAAAAAGGACTTCAATATCATATTTGGACCTTTTAGCTTATATTTCATTCCATGTAAGAAGCAGATATTTGGCCCACCAACCAATGACACGTGGACATTTTGGACCTCTGGAGAACAGAGTTTGGGCGCCGTCTTTGCTCAAGAGTCTAACTAGTTGTTGTTGAGTTTGTGGCGCCAGCACAGTGACATGGCTTGGAGTCGTGAATTTCTGTTTTGATTAAGACAAAAACAGCAGATTTGTTCTTTGGAAACACTGATTAAAACAGGTTTTTAAACTGCACACACTTGATTTACTGTTTAAGAATAGTAATATTTGAACTGTTACTGAAACAGGTGCATACATCTTTAGTCTAAAATCTAAAACTCTGCAAACCAGTCTTTGACCTAGGTCTTCTGCTCCAGGAAGGTTTCTACAGAAAATGACATATGATTTTAGGATTTACATGCACCCAATAACCTTAAAATAGGATTTATGATTAAGTCACTCGTTAGTTTGAAGGTTAGCAAAACAGAATCTAAACAGATTCAGAAGCATGTCAATTTACATTTAAGAAAGCTTTGTTAATTTGATGGTTTTTAATCATTTATCATCCAATTGACCAATCTTACATTGTTTCACGTTTGTACTGGAAACAATTGTCTGCTCACTACCTCAGGCTCAAACAGTGGTCATTCATTATTTTAGATATTTTTTTAAGTTTGCTCTTTCAATCAAAATAACTTACTTTTTTTTTTTTACATTTTTACTGAATTCTGTAACCTTGAAACCTTTTCCAGAATGACCTTTTAAACTGAGGCTGCTTCCTCTTTCCAGTGATGGCGCCCCTGGTGGTCAGGCGGTGAGTGACAGATTCTCTCTCAGCTGGGACTCGGTCCTGGTCAGTTCGGACAATGTGATCGTGGCTCGTCTGGACGGCCGGGGCAGTGGCTTTCAAGGCCAGAGGGTTCTGCATGAAGTTTACCAGAGACTGGGAACTGTTGATGTTCAGGATCAGATCGCAGCAGTGGAGTAAGCTGACCCAATCATTTGATTCTGCTTCTGCCTCTGCTTTTGGAACGTGGAACATCAGTGAAGTCGTCCACAGTGATGACCCGGATCAGATTCATTACCACTGATGTCTAAGCAGGATTCTCTACAGTAATCAGCATCACAGAATCAGATTGATGAAACTTCGAGATACTTGCTGAGGGAGAGTGTTTATGAAAACGGATGAAAATTTACTTGATATTTCTTTAACAAACATTAGAGCAAAAAGAAGGTCTTTTTTAGTTTATAATAGCTGAATTCTTAATTTTAATAGTTAAAAGTTCCACTTTTGTTCAGTTTAAAACAATATTTCTGATTTTGATTCTAAAACAATATTTGTGTGAGAAAGTGAGCTAAAGCAAACCAAGTTTGACAAACGTATGGATATCTAATAAAGACATGCTGAATCAGAAACCAAATCAAACTGTTAGCTAGTGACTAAAAACATGGCTAATTGAGTGTGCCTGACACCCATCCTTCCTCTGTTTCTCCTAACAACAGCTTGAATACTCTAACCATGTTAGTAATGTGTGTCTTTGTTGATTGTGAATGCATTAAACCAGGTCTTGTTTGCTTTTTTTCAGGTTCATGACCAAATTTCCTTATATTGACACAACACGGATAGCAGTTTTTGGACAGGTAAGAAAGTAAACCTTATTTCTAAAGCTTTTTCCCAGAAAGAATCACAAAGTACTTAACAATGGAGGTCATCACTGCCCTAAAACACATTAAAGACAAAAATAGGAAATTTAAAAAATGCCCCAACATAAAAAGTCTTGTTGTTTTTAGTTTCTACACACGGCCAGCAGTAAAGTCCAGTAAAAATATGCTTGCTGTGAGTGTCTTTATTTCATTTGAAAATGTTTTTGAAAAATTGATGAAGTTGTTCTGCACTTCGTCTGCATAGGGTTATGGAGCCTACCTAACACTGATGATGCTGAAGTCTACTGACAGCCTCTTGAAGTGCGCATGTGCCATGTCTCCAGTCACAGACTGGAGACTGTACGGTGAGTACATCAAGTCCTCCACAAAGAAGTCTTTCACCCAAAGAGGTGGGGGGGTAGGACACACAGACAACCCCCCCACCCCCCGTGTGTGTCGCCACTGCACCAGTAGTTAGCAATCACTGAAAACATAGATACCACGGCATTGTTACTAAATGAAACCTTTTTCAGTAGTCCATTCCTTGTAGTGTGTGGTGGCGGGGGTAAGGGTCATCTGGAGTGTCTCAGTTTCCTTTGCTCTGATGTGTGGGGCAGAAGACAGAATAAGAATCTATTCTGCTCATTGCTCCTCTCCAGTCATGAAGATGTGTGGACTATTACTGAATATGTTAATCAAATGTGGTATTCTTTATGAAAGTAACAAAGTAAACAGAAAAAAGGAAACTTGAAAACTACAAAAAATGAACAGCTTTACTTGTGGAGTGACTTTTAAACCTCTGAGGAGGGAAAAGTTGAACCAATCAATGCTTGATATAGATACTTTTTACGGCTAGATGTGGTTACTATGTTCAATCAACTGGGACATGTAAATCTCTAGGGTGTTCTTTTACTCCGCCTCTAATAAAGGTGCCTTCACAACGCACGTGTTTCGCACGGCACAGCCAGCCAGTTTCAATGTTAATCAATGGAACAGAAGTGAACTGAGGCAATCTGAAGTCCCACAGCGCAATTTGAGTGCAGTGTGGCGGTCTGGCAGCACCTCGATTTGAGCGGCGAGGCGCAAATTGGGCGGTGAAGCCAAAATGTAAATACCTGAAGTTTGATAGGTCACTGCGACGCATCAGCCAATCAGGAACTCAGTTTTGAGCACCTGACTCTCAACTGAACCAAACGCACAGCGGTACCGAGTCGAGGTTAGTGTCGGCACCAGTTGCGTCCTGAGGTTCCGGTCTGCATTCAGACAAAACACCCGGACCCTTGATTTAAATACGGCCCTGAATCGAAACTCTTTATTCTTTTTATTCTTTTTATTTTACTATTATTGCTATTTGCCATTTTAAGTGAAAGCAACAATGAAGCAAGCGCTGCTTTCAGGCTTTATGCTTTAAAAAAACTATTATTTTTTCTTTCCCTTTTTTTACATTATTATGATTATTGTTATTATTATTATGATTATTGTTATTATTATTATTATCTTAATAATAATATAAAATTAATGACAAAAATAAAATACAGTTTATAAATAAAAATCAATAAATAATTGATCCATAAGACCAGCAGAATCCAAGTTCTGATGCTGTTGCGCGTCCGGTCCCGGGTTAGGGTTCCGGCACGGTCCGTGTCCCGGCAGCAGACCCGGAGGTGGGGATCCAGCACATCAAATTCTGACAAGTTGGACACCCAAAACATCAAGTTTTGGATGTACTGGAGAGGAACCTCTATGGAGAGGAAATAGACTCACTCTGATTTGTGTGTGTAATTCTGGATTTTTGTTAAATGTGTGTACATTTGTGTGTAAATGCGGTTTTGTGTTTGTGTGTAACAAGCGGTTCATGCGTGATTTTTAAAGGTTTGTGCAGTTAGCTTCACTCTGTTGTAATTTATCTATTATCTAACGTTTCCACATGTTCTCCCAGCTAAGTTTTACTTCAAAATTCAGAAACTTTTAGCAGACTCAGCTCAACCTGTGGGTAAATAGTCACTTTTCTCAGCTTAATTATTTATGTTTTCTTGGGCTTTGTTTTAACACATGATTTGACCTTTTTTGTTGTTGCTTGTTTATTTTATTTTATTTTTTTAAATTAGAAAAAAAAATCCTGAGGTTTTGACTGCAAAAACCCGTCATCTTTTAGATGTAGGAATAATAAAATAGGAAGGAACAGATGACTACCTGTGACTGTCAAAGCATACGTCCACATTAAAACTCTGAAGATGCTTTACTCAGCGGATGCAGTCTTCACAATCTATCAGCTGGGACGTGGTTTATGCAAAAGCTTGACTTTAAACTATGATAAATGCATGCTGTATTCAGTTACAAGAGTAGTTACTGCACATACTGAAGCTGCACACCATGTTTGTATATCTTATGGAGTAAACAGGATGAGTGATACGAGAGTGTCTATTTGCTAAATGTATCCGTCAGAGGTGGGACCAAGTCATCATTTTGCAAGTCCGAGTCAAGTCCCAAGTCTTTGTCCTCAAGTCCGAGTCAAGTCCCAAGTCAAAAGCACTCAAGTCCCAAGTCGAGTCACAAGTCATGACCAACAAGTCTCAAGTCAAGTCACAAGTCCTACTATTAATGTTTCAAGTCATTTCAAGTCATTTAAGAAACAATGTAATATTAATTACACAGATCATGTTTGCTTTTATTGACTGTATTTTACAAGCATTTTAGCTAAATTCCCACTGAGTGGATGCATCTCCACTTCAAAAATCCAAAATACTTTATCTATAACAAAAACGCAGTTTACCACATTTGAAATGTGGTAAGATGGAGACAGCAGGGAACCAGGGTAGTCTGGATATTTAAG
>NC_050532.1:13624973-13633040 GCF_002922805.2 Oryzias melastigma
ACAATCTGTCCCTTTTCACAGCGTCAGCCTTCTCAGAGCGCTACCTTGGCATGCCACTACAGGACGACAACAGATACCAGGTGTGTTTCACTCTTCCTGTCTGTTTCCTGTTGGTCTGTGACCGGGCAGAGCCGACTGATGTTCTGGTTTCAGCATTTTTCAGTTTCTTTTTTTGTGTTTATGTTTGTGTATTTTGTCTTTCTGGTCATCTCCTGTTGTGGAGTCCCCCACAGTACAACTTCCTTACAGGTTGTTATTGTTGTTGCTCACTGTATCCCTATTTCATAGGGACCCAGGGGATCTGATGGAGTTTGAGATTCTTCTTTACGGATTAAGATTGTGTCATAGATTTCTAGAGCAATCTGGTATTTCCAGTTTCTGAGAAAGCATTCAGATACTTTTGTTTTAGTGGCAGGAAAGTCCTTATGCAGAGGCTTTGACTACAGCTCTCTTTTTCCTCGTAAAGGATTTTTGTAGGCATGTCTATCTGATGAAATGAATTCTGCTGGGCTCTTTTCTAGGGCTGGGTATCAATTATAATGTCCAGAAACGATTCAGTTTGATTCACAAGAGTCTGAATCGATTTGATTCAGATTTTTTTAAATTCTTTAATTCAATTAAATTTAGAATTTACACATTTATACACATTTGCTTAGAATTACATCAATAATCTACTATATATTTATATTAATCTGATCCAGTTCACATACTGTAAATGTATCAGTGAAATAATGAGATTGTTAATATCATCCAGTGTTACATGGATTCTCTAAAGGAGAAGTTCTAACTAAAATGTTCATTAACATTGGAAACATTGTTCTGCTTCTCCTGGAGGACGTTTCAGTTTGACTGATCACGCTACAGCATTGCACCTTATTCCAGAAGAAGAAAATATGAGGAAAAAATGATGTTTTAGACCACAAATGATTACTTTAAACAATATATTTCCTTAAAAGAGTTTTAGAATTCATGTCTGTGAGTTTACAAAGATGTTTGTTTAGTCAACAGTGTATGTTTAGGTCCACCAAGCGTTAGCATTAGCCGTCCTATGGGACATTCCATTAATTTTTTTTTTTTTTTTTTTATAACCTGTCCTGTCCAACAGCTGAGCCAACAGATGTGGGCTGAGAGCTTCTTGTGTTGGGCAGATTTTACTGTCACAACAGGGATTTATTGAGTATAAACCCCTGTTGTATTTAATGCTAAACTTTATTTGTATTGATTATGTTTTATTTTATTTATTTATTTATTTATTTTTGTTGTTGGACCGGACGGAAAAAAGGGAAGAGGGTGGGGGAGGGGTGGGGAGGAAGAAGAGGATGGCAACAGAGGGAAGCAACATCATAAAACAACCAGGACTAAGTGATAAACTAGAATGGGCGGGGCCTGTCTACACACACACTCTATAGTTACACACACGCTTGTTGGCCAAAATAGTCTCCGCATTTAAACTAAACATAATGTACTCAATTCAACTGTAACAGCAGCTCACACACTCCATCATACAAACCCATTCAGATAAAGACTTTCATTCTGTCACACAAACGGTTAGTGCTAAGGTGAGCTGACACCTGTGCTCAGGTGAGTGTTTATGTTTCGCTGAGGTGGATGGTGATGGAATGTACTCAGGGGGAGAGCACCCGGCCATCCCCACGCCAAGACCCCCCGCCGGGGCAGCAGCTGCAGCCAAGATAGTTTTAGCTTGATGCTAAATTTTAGCATCAAGCTAAAACTACTACTCTTTTCGCCTCTCCCTGTCGGTGTTCTCTCATTCTCTTTCCTTACAGTTCTCCAGCCTGCTGCAGAATGTTCAAGCTCTCAGGGAACAAACGCTGATGCTCGTGCACGGCACAGCGGATGGTAAGCGCTTTGAGCTTCTTGTGAATGAAAGGCGCTATATAAATGAATAAAGTTTGAAGTTTGAAGTAAGAGAAACCTACAACAAGAACATTATCTGTGGTGGATCGTGCCCCAAACACATGCAGTTCTTTTAGGTAATGAGGCTAGGAGCTGCTTTGTTTCCGAAGACTAAAACAATACGTCATGTGTTGGGACGTTGGAAAACCTCCTCATGGATGTGGAGTTTGTTGTTTGTCCGTTTCATTCAGGAGTTTGACTGCGTCCTACTTTTTTCTTCTCAGCCAACATCCACTTTCAGCACACTGCAGAGCTGGTCAGGAACCTGGTGAAAGTGGGAGCAAACTACTCCATGCAGGTGTGTGGGGCTCAACCAGATTAACCATTTACTAAAGATGTCTGTCTACACTCAAATGTTGATGTTAAATGGTTACTAAATTTGGTAAATTCCTTTTTTTTCAATTCTTGTCCTTTTGGACAAAGATAACTTTAATAATAGAAGTATTGGCTCTTCAACCCTTTTGACGTCACTGGCGACATCTAAAAACACTTCATTTATGGGATTATCACAAATCAGCTGTTTCTGATGTAGAGAAAAGTGTCTTTCCATATGGGCCTTGTGCTGTTATCCAACACTTTATGTGTAAACATTGTTCTGCTTCTCCTGGAGGGCGTTTCAGTTTGGCCACCAGGTGGCGATCTCACTACAGCATTATACCTTATTCCAGAAGAAGAAGAAAGTATAAGGAAAAAATTATGTTTTAGACCACAAATGGTTACTTAAAAAATATTTCCTTAAAAGAGTTTAGAAAATTCATGTCTGTGAGTTTATAAAGATGTTTATTTAGTCAGAATGTATGTTTAGGTCGACTGAGCGTTAGCATTAGCCGTCCTTTGGGAAATGGGAATAGGGTGACAAGGTTCTCTTAAAACATTAGTACAGTTGGGCCTGTTAGCTCTCATAGAACAGCTGCTGATACGGCAGCCATCCTGCTGCACTCTTTGGATGATCTCCACTCTTCTGATTGTAGTTCTAGGAGCAGTAAGAGCTGGGGTCAGTTCTGTGTTGGAAACACACATTTACCTGAGCAGCTCCAGGAGGGTGCTTGAACAACAGTCCGCCCTTAAACACTTTTGTTGCAGAGGTTGAGCAGAAAGCTCAGAAAGCCTTCTCGCCAACCTTTTCCCAACGCCCACAGCGCTGCCGAAATCCTATCGACCCTCTGAGAGTGCCTGGCTAGGATTCCTTCTGGGCTCTTTCTTCCTTCCCCCAAGCTTTTTGTTCTCCTTTGCCATGTGTGCTGCTTCTGTCGTGGAAGTGGATTGTTCTGCTCACAGCTGGCTCTCATATTCTGGATGCTCATAAGACAGAGTTACCCCAACACACCTCTCATGGAACGAAACAGACGATGTCAAACAACAAGACGTTCTACAAACCTTCAAACACCACACAGCAAATAAACCCCCATGCACAATTTGAAAGACTGGCCAATAACAAGGAAGCTTTGTGGATGTCATCCAAACATCCGTTTCCAAGAGCTGTCTCTGGACTTTAACAAATAAGACAGTAAACATTCTATAAACAAAATGATTTGAGGGGGTTGTGCAATATTTTGTGCTCTCTAGATCTACCCGGATGAGGGCCACTTCCTGTCCCAGCAGAGCCGTAAGCATCTCTACACAACGCTCACCAGCTTCTTCAGGGAATGTCTAAAAGAGGAGCTGCTACCACTGTCCGACGAGGAAGAGGAGGAGGAGGAGTAACCATCAGACTTTAGGTGTCACACCTGGAGATTTTGGAGTTTTACAAAAATCCCTCATGGCCTTTTGCATTTGGACCAATTCTTTAGTCAGAAGTGGACATGGCGAAGGAGCTGCTAATACTCTTACAGCGTTTGTGTATGCGAGTGAGAGAGTCTGTACGAGTGTATTTGAGGGGGGTATGTGTATGTGAGTCCGTTAATTAATGAATTCAACTTATATTCATTTTGCAGAGGAGAAATTCACCCATCATGGCAGCTCAAAGGAAAAACAAGTAACAAATCACAGATTACCAAATACGCCAAACAAACATATAGGTAAGCTTAGGTAAGATAAATGGATGAATTTGATGACCTGGTCCTGCAGAGGGGTCGTGCAGCCTAATGGCCGGGGAAATGTCTGACCTGTGGTTCCTACGTTGGGGTTTTAAATTAACTTCTCAGTCCCTTTCCAGCGGGCTGCAGTGACTCAGAGCTGTTGTTCATGATAGATCTGAGTTTGGTCAGCATCCTCCTCCACAGAGCAGCCCAGGACCAACAACAGCGTCCCACAGTCATACAAAGTCCTGCGCAGAGGTCTCCTCACGCTGAAGGACTTCAGTCTCCTCAGAAGCTGGAGGCCACTTTGGTCATTGTGGGACCAGTCCAGTTTGTTGTTGAGGTGAACACTCTGGTACTTGAAACTGTTGTTTCCCTGGATGTTCAGCGGTGTGTAGGCCACCGTTCTTCCTCTTCAGAAGTCAACCACCATCCTTTTTGGTCTTGCTGGTATTGAAGCACAGGTGACGCTCTCACAGCAGCTCACAAAGTTCCTGATGGTTGACCGGCACTCGACATCATCTCCTTCAGACACACCGCACACAGCTGGTGGTGTTTTACATGAAGTCCAAAGTGTAGAGGGTGAAGCAGAACGGTGAGAGCACGGTTCCTTGGAGGGCTCCACCTCAGACACACTCTGGTTCAGACACATCTTGTGGACGGTTGGTGAGGTAGTCCATGGACCATCTCACGAACCGACCGTTGCGGCTTACCTCGCAGCAGTCCTGCAGGATGAAGAAGTCAGAAACACGACTGTCACAGCGTCTCTGGGTGAGTCGGTGTCCAGTGCGGCAGGCGGACGTCAGCGTCCTCCACCCTGATGTCTGGCCTGCAGCCAGACTGCAGCAGCTCAGTCGTGGTGCTCATCCCATTGTGGTGAGCACCACGACTCACGGCGTGTATGTGTGTGAATGGGTGGGTGTGTTGTGAGTGTAAACGTTAAGAGATCACTAAAGGACACATCAGCCAAACGTGACTGGATTTGAGGTAGAAACTGGACTTGATCGGCTGCCATTTCAGAATGTTATTTCTGAGAAAGCACACTGAAGATGACTTCCCCTTTTGTAGGCTCTAGATTGTACTTATTCACATTTAACCAAATGCATGTTCATCCACTCACCTGTTTGTTAGATATCAGGAGCAAACGTGGACACTTTATCCCTCCCCCTCTCCCTCTTTTGGCTGCAGTGCTTGATCTGTCGCTGTAACCACTAGAAGTGCAATCCCCTCCCTCTCAACATCGCCACCCTAAACGTTAACGGTCTTCAGGTTCATGCAATGTTGCAAAAGGATTCAACATGTACATTTTTACTGTTAGGTTTTGTCAGAGTTATTGACTCTTTCAGCTCCAAACAAAGCACTGCAGTCTAGAAGAGACTTTCACAGCAAAGAGTTTCTGCCTGTGTATAAATATGTTGACTTCTTAGTGATAGACTCTGATGATCACTCAGTTATGAACTATGCTGCAGAGTTCTCTGTCTTAACATGTCATTTAGACATACTTTGATAAAGAAAGTGAGGAGTTTTTGGATTGTTTTCCACTGCAAATCTGTCTAAAGAGTCTTTGCTTTTAAACAATAATTAGTGAATATATTTGAGAAATAAATGAAATAGTTGTGACTAAGTGGACCACTCTACAGTGTTAGTAGGACCCTTGCATGTCTCACATTTGTACAGTGCAACAGAATGTGGACATAGATATATTTTCAGGATGTTGGATCTCATAGAAAGTTTACACTCTAAGGAAAGACTGATTGAATTTTGATTTATTGTAAATGTTTCTTAGTTGACATATTTATTTTATTTGGTTTAAAATTCTAGAATGGATTTTGTAATTTTTGCTCTTCTTTTTTCTGTTTTAAGGGAAACAGTTGGGGTTAAAGTCTGGAACTAATGTGATTGTCCTCTTATAGTGGCGATTAAAAATAATAAAAAATACACAAGTATATGAAAATATGATGGAGTATGTAGCACAACACCAAACAGAATGCTACACCTTGAAGACTATTTCCAAACACTTCACAATATAAATATATTTTTCACCTTTGTTTGTCATAATAAAGAAATGAGAAAATGAAGTTCATGTCAAAAATGTTTTGGGAAAATATGTTGGATGTTTAAGCCTGTGTTTCATGAAGCGGACCTGAACTCATTTGTCAAACCCAATTTTGTTCATGTGACTTTTGGAAAAGAAAACACACAAATAATAAAAAGAGTTCATCATATTTCAATTCAATTCGTTATATTTCATCAATCCTGAGGGAAACTCATTGTTTTTCAGTCCCGCTTGAAATACAACTTGATGTAAGACTGAGAGTGAAAGCTGTTCATGTTTGGAAACATTTTTAAAGTCGGCAAATGTTTGTTTTAAAATATTCTTGAGACTAATTTTACGATTTGGTTCAATGTTGGTTCAACAGCCACACTCCTTTACATGAGGTTTTCCTTTTGGTACTTTGAGGTCATGGAATGATGCAGTGGATGTAAAAGCACAGCAAAGATGTTCTTGAGAGAAAATGGGCTATAAACAGCAGAAGATGCTTTATGTTTAATGTTCAAGTTCATAAACAGCTTTAAAAGTTTTAAAATAAACCTAACAGAGTTGTGTTTGTCCTCGTGTCTTTGTGTTTGTCACAGAGATGGATCCTGGTTTAAGCTTCACTGCAGTCAGACGTGATCTGACTCCAACGGAGAATAAAGGGTGAACATTCGTTTGCCCAATAGAAACAGGTTAGATATCCAACAGACATCTACTGTAGATATCTACTGAACATCCCTGGCATCTCTATTGTGTTACTCTATCAGAAGTCCACCAATAGTGTTCTGAAAGATATCTGCATATAGAGGTCTACTACACATACCGTATTTTTCGGACTATAAGTCACACCGGAGTATAAGTCGCAGGGGCCAAAAAATGCATGATGAAGAAGAAAAAACCATACATAAGTCGCACTGGAGTATAAGTCGCATTTTTTTCAAGTAATTTATTTTACAAACTGGTTGAAAAAAACGATATTACATCATCCTGGAAGGTAAGTTATAACATTCATAAGTGAATAGAAAACAGGCTGAATATGTGTCAACACATATTCACATATTAGCATCATGAAAAAAACGAAAAGGTGTAGCATTTATATAACATAACAGTTTTATTTAACTATAGACTCAAGAACTCATCAACTTTGTATCTTTACTGTAATTAATTGCACGCAATCTCACTCCATATCACTAAATCCCTTAAATTCTTCGTCCTTGGTGTCACGTCTGAATAACTAAAGTAAATAAAGTAATTGCATAGATCACCATAAGAGGGCACTCTAGACTTACGGTCCATATCTCATCATTAAAAATTCGTATATAAGTCGCACTGGAGTATAAGTCGCAGGGACATTCAATCTATGAAAAAAACCGCGACTTATAGTCCGGAAAATACGGTACCTGTAGACATCTGATCATATTTTTAGATTTATTTTTGAGTATTTTCCATGTGCTGCTGTTAAAGTAAAATAAGTTAAAATTATTTGACTTAGGACAAATATAAAACTTTATACATCAATCTTCTTTTAAAGCTAAATTTGATAAATGAATAGATAAATGACCACAGAAACAAATAAAATATGTTTTTCTAAACAGGGAAGTTTTACTTTCAGACTCTCTCTGGGTTGTCGTCTATTGGAAAAAGAATCCAACACGTAGTCCCACACCCAGCCAACTCTAATGCAAACTCTGATACAAACAAAAGCAAAAACATTTCAAATATATCTCAAAAAAGTTCCTTCACAAACAGCAGGTCAAATAGCTTTTTTAAACATGTTTTGGCGATAACTCTAAAAAGTGCTTTCATAACAATGTTGCACAAGGAAAATGGCTGAAATAGTATTACAACTATTTTGTTTATATATATATATATAGGACAGGATACATCAGAACAAAACACCATGAATATTTCTATGAACTTCACAACCATGAAAAAAAAACAAGTGTATGCTTTTGCTTTATTTGTCTTTAGTTACACTGTGAGAAAGAGTAACTTAAGTTAAGTTAAGTTAACTCTGTGTTGACACTTTTATGGCATGTAAAATTAAATGGTTTTACTTTGTTAGTTTGCTAATTATAGTCATATATATTTTCT
>NC_050532.1:13637242-13652560 GCF_002922805.2 Oryzias melastigma
TTCCTGACACAACCCTCTGTATTTATCCGGGCTTGGGACCGGCACAATGAGACCCTGGCTTGGGCCCCCTCGTGGCTACATTAAAGTCAATCAAACAAACTCCTTTATTTGATTTCCAATTGCTCCTCAACTCATCACAACAAGGAGTTAAGAGGTGACGAGTGCAGACTGTCATAGTAAGAAATGGAAGTGAGAGCAATTTGGGATATTTAAGTTATTGTTTAAGTCATTATTATTCTGTTTTTTGACAGACAGGCGAGGCTTTGCAGTTGCTGTTTTTGTGTGTCACTCAGTATTTTGTAGCTTTACTTTTGTGCTATAAAACTCATTTCTTTCTCTTTTTTTTAAGTTTTAATCACAGGGTTGAGATAAATAATGCGTTATGTTTCTATGATTTTCTGCACAACGTTCCTACTTGTGATATGTGGAAATGGAGCTGTTTGCTACAATTTTCTTTGTTTGTGTACCTTAAACACATCTGTGAACGCGTGATCTTCACCACTCTGCCTACCTCCTCACTGCAAATAGTTTCAATGTCTGACTGGCTCTGGCTCTGCGTTGTTAACCACTCTGATATACAGAGGCAGGGTGGCCTCGGAGCCAAAAACAATCAGTTCAGTAAATAAAAGATCTTAGAGAAGCAGGCGTGCAGTTTGACGAGCAGTCCTCCTCACCTCGTCCTGTTGGTGGTTTTGAAGCTGGCAGCTTCAAAATCCATGACATGGGCCTCAAGCCAGTGGCAGATGCAGCGATGTGTCTGCCCAGGACTCTGACTCCTGGCCTCTGTGCCCTGGAGTGAGGCACACGCTGAAGTCATTGCACCTTCATCTGGGCCTACATTTGAAAGTGCGATCCTATCTGGTGGTGCGAGTGCTTCAAATATAAGAATAGACAAAACAAAAGAGCCAATACACAATGACATGAAGTCAAGTGTGTATTCTTTTTTATTTTATTTTATTTAACTATAACTTTTTCAGGCAGGACAGGTTAAGAAAAACAGTCTTATTTACAACCATGGCCTGGAAAAAGGCAAGACCTTTAGAGAAAATAAAGACAGGCGTTACAAAAACAAGAAATAAAATGGAATAGAAGTAGAAAAAAAACACTAGGAAAAAAATATATAGCCAGATATAAAATGTCCCTATGTCTGTCTGTCTCTCTCTGTATATATATAAGCATGGAGTTCACCATTTCCATATTTTCTTGTAATAGTCTTCGGGATAAAACTTGTAATGAAGCTAGTACATTAGCTCTCACCTTCGGAGGACACAGGAGACTTGTACTGTTTCAAGAGTTGGATATTCCAACCAAAATTGTGCTGAGAAAAAATTTGCAAAACACCGAAAGGTGAACTTCAATATAGCGAGGAAACACTACATAGATGTACAGACAGAAAATACACATCAGTTAAGCAATGAAAAATAAATACATCAGGAAACAGTGAAAAAAAGCAACCTAAATGCTCCAGTATTAATATCATATTATTGATATAATATATGTATTTATATGCTAATTAGGTGGTATGTTAATTAGGTATATAGAAGGGGTGTGACGATTCATTTTAACAATTATTTGATTCATAGCATAATTTGTGGTTGCTCATCCGATTCAAAGTCAATACTAGTTCATTTTGAACAATCCAATTGGATCTGATTCACTGACCCAAAACAGATCCAGAACATCTTGATCCCAAACCTCCTGCAGTGAGACTCAGACATAAATACCTGGTTCTGAACAGAGCAGCTGAAGTTTTCCAGATTCTTGTGTTTCTTCAAGATAATAAATTAAATATGTTGACAAACAAGTAAACAAGAATGAATGTCAGATCCAATCACATTTTAGTTTGATAAAGATGTTTTTCCACATCAGAATATCATTATTAGAACATTCTGTATGGTCACATGACTTTGATCAATTCAAAGACTGGAATGATGGTTGATCAGTTTCTGCTGCATCACGTTTGCTGTTACTTGGTCGTTTTAACGCTACATGTTTCAATCCAAATGGTATTTTTCAACATGAATTATCAATTTATCTCATTTTTAAAATATTATAATGGTATAGGTCAATTTGTTTTTCTGCCTCAGACAGATCATTCTGGTTGGATGTAGGAATAGAAATTGATCGTTACTCTTCTAGTATTTACATCATCATGCAAATGCTTGAATACAAAGTATGTATAACAAAAAACTGAAAAGAAACAACCTTAAACAGGCTTTATGACATGTATAAAATTGACTAATTCTTTTAGTATTTAACACATAGCAGGCCTACAGCTATTGAATGTGAAAGTCTAGGTAAGATGAGAAAACTCGGCAGGAGCAGCTCAGACAGTGCCCTTGCTTAAGACCCTCCTCTCCCCTAAACTGAGCTCCTTGCTACCAGAGTGCAATGCAAGCCAAAGTGCATAGACTATCCCACCAAAAGACAAAAAGTACGGGATAACCTGTTGAAGAGTATTGCATTCCATTCAAAAAAGTTCTTCATTCTATTTATTATGTGTCTTTACGTCCTACTTCTTACTTACTTGGTCCAAAACTATTACCGAGCAAAACGTTGGGGATGTATTAGTTGGCCTGTATTGACCAGTATGAGCTGTTTATTTTCCTTTGTAAGTCAATCCCAACGACAACATTGAGCACAAAGCAGCAAAGTTTGTGTGTGACCAGGACTCTCACATTGTGGCTGTGGTCGACTGAAATACGGCAAGGCCACATTTAAGCACTGTAGAGGAACAGTCTGCCTGTTGAGGTTTTTAAATGGGATGAACACACTGGTCCCAAAAAGCGTAGCCTCAGAACTGCATCACGAATCTAGTGAGGAGATTTAGACGTCACTGTCAAGTTGTCATTGCAGCAAATGGTGGAAATACCAACAACTGGTCCATTTCTGTTATTTGGGGCTATCTTCATTATTGTCCTAATTTTAATGATAATAAATATCAAACTAATGAAAATGGTGTTTCTTTTCAATAATTATTAATAATATCAAAAGGAACTTTGGGTCTGAATTTCATTTCTTTGAAATTCAGACCAAATAGGAAAACATCTCATGTCAATAACAATATTCCTAACTCATTGTTAGTTGTGTATTTGCTAAGGAAACGTTCATTTTTCATTTTTATTGCTAATTTTTACCTTTGTATATAATCCTAACTTTACAAACATCTATATACATAACAGCTTTCCTTTACCATCGGCTCTTTCGCTGTTGCTTACACACGTCTGGGGTGTTTCTGTGAATATAGCAGCCTTTCACATGCAGTGGGACAAACACGTATTTGAACACCCTGCGAATTTGCCAGTTCTCCTGCTTAGAAATCATGAAGAGGTCTAACATTTTCATCTTAAGTGCATGTCCACTGTGAGAGACATAATCTAAAAGAATCTGGAAATCCTATTTAAGGATTGTTTTAAATGATGCATGTGTATGCTACTCATGTTGGTTACTCATGTATACTTATATACTATACTCAAACCTGAAAACATCAATGCTAATATTTGCTAAAGTATGAAAATGAAGAGGAATACTTCTGACCCTTCCATGATTTCTAAGTGGGAGAACAAAATCACAGTAGGTTCAAATACTTATTTGCCTCCCTGTCCAGTAGATATCCTGGTTCAGGGTTAGGAGAAGAGAAGGGGGAACCAAGCCCTCAAAGAGGGCAGGTTTAGTGCACACTCCATGCCAGCCCCCGGGCCTCGAGGGCCACATTCCTGCATGTTTTCCAACATACCCTGCTCTGCCATGTAATCAGTCATGAGTAGGTCTTGGATACCTGGAAATCATCCAGACACTGTGGCCTGGAGTTGCCTAATCCCTTTGCTACAGAAATATTAACAGGGCGTCATGGCAGGTTGATTGGGCTAGTCATCTTCTTTAGAAGTCTCCAGGGCAACAGTGTTCTTCTCCTGAAAGCACCGCTTGTAGAAAGCCATGACTGATGAAAGCATGAACTGCTGGCTGTGGCTGGAAAGCGTGTGTCCTTCATCCGGGAAAATCTGACCAGCACAAACATAAAGATAAATGCATTAAACAAAGTTCCAGTGAGCAGGATCAAGGGTGCAAAGGTAATTCCCAGGTCATCAGTGCTAGTTCTGCTTGTCTCAAATTTAAAGGTGCATTCACACCAAACATTATTCGCGTCACAAATTCACATGGCCCGTCCCTCTTTCACTGAACGGCAAATTCGCTTCTTCAGCGCCTGCCTGAGCCTGACGCTGCTTTTAGGATGATCGCTATAAGGAACAGAGTCTGTACATATCTTACTTAGAATGTATGGAAAACATGGATGATGTTGAGATATCAGGTTTACGTATGGTGAAGAGCTCTACAGCAGTGATCTCGTCTCCATGTTCAGGCCGGTCGTCTGATGTATCGGTGAGGTCAGCCACGTTTGTGTGCTCTTTAAAAAAATGTAGTTCTAATTGTTACTTTCACTTTCAACTACGTTAACTTTACAATATTCAATTCTTTAAACTTCATAAAACATTTCAGACTCGATTGTGGACAGTGGAACCTCCAAGAAATGTATGCAGCCAAAGAAAATCACAATCTGACAGTTAGACACGAGCAGATTCCTCATAATCGCTGCAACTCTGAAACACACTCCAACACAGATCCATGAGATCCTGGAGGTCAGGGGGCCTGTGGAGTCAGCAATCCCAGAAGAGGTTTCCTGTTTGCCAAATATTTTTAAAACAACTAGAACAATGCTTTTTGAAGATCATTTAATAAAAGCTACACAAATCAGGAGGGTGACATGGTCAACAATATCTAATAGTGCAGAGAGCTCCAGCATCCAAAGAACTAACACCCACAGACACTAAACTGCAGGACTAATAGGTACAAACGGACTTCTAAAGACAGTTGGATGAACTTTTTGTCAGCCTTGTGGAGCCCTAAAACATCCAACCTCATGTTAGGCCAATAGAAAGCATTAGTCCTGAAAAGTCTGGATGAGGCCCAACAGAGTTCTGTCTCAGGCTGTCTGTGTTGAATTTTCATGAACCAGAAACAAAGATATAAGTAATACGAAAAAAAAAAAAATCATTAGCAGCTGTGTTTTCATGCAGACAGTTTGTAGACTGACAAAACAAAGGACTCGATTCAACAACGTCCCAGAGCACACAAAGGGAGGAGAGCCAGGGATGAGGCAGAGAAGGCCCATTGATTTGGTTCTGGTTTCTGGTAGGGTTCCTGCATTTATCAAATGCTTTCCGACAGACAGAGACATGCTGCACTGGTAGTCACCTGAAGTGTGTAGTTCACGTTTAATGAAGACAGCAGCTTTACAAGCTCTGCTGAGTGCTGGAAATGTACGGTGGCTGGAAAAAAAAAAATCAAAAGTTAAACAACTATTGCAGCTTTACCTACTAGATTTATTCAGAATGCAAAATAACCATTGTTCAAATAACTCCATTTAGATGAAATAGTCCATGTTTGCACTGAATCATGCTAAATTTTGTGAACATATTTTATACTTGTACCCACCATCTTCTGTCCCATGGATAATGAAAAGCTCCTGAGGTTGAGTGGCTGTTATTCCGACCAGACTGGAGATCTGTAAAAATCAGGAAACATCCTTCAACAGAGTTTTTCTTTGAAATGATGTATGCTACGATACTGAAATCCAAAAATAATTTCTAACTATTCAGCAGTAAATCCAGGCAGCTGCAAGCAATTAGTGATCTTTTTAATTTTGTCCTTTCCTTGAAAATAATCAACATTTTGCCATAGTAACGATAAACAGTTGCAAATTACTGTGGTCAAAAAATGGCAACACTGAAGCTAAAGCTCTTGTGTTAAAAGGTTAAACAGAAACACAGAGACAAAAAGGGACATTCAAACGCTGGAGTTTAAATATGCCAGGATTCTTTTCAATCCGTACGGTCGGCATATCAATCTGAGGATTGATAGTATGGATACCAACCGGAAGTATTCATACTAGTGTGATAAGATCGATACTTTTGTCAAAGTTTTACTTCAATATGTACATCGAAGAGCTTGAATTGACTTACAGAGTTCATGCGAATCTGTGTCTATCTGTCTACAGTGTTGCCAGATTGGACAACAAAAAAACCCCAATTTGATCAAAACTTCCCCAATATGAGTGAAGGCCTGCTAAATCTGAACACTCTGGTTGAGTCAGAATTCCCCCTAACCCCCAACTACTGAAAAACTAAACAGTGCAGGACTATCTAGTGCCCTGGATTTTAAAGGCAATTTGAACACGATGCTCACTATTTTTCTTTCGTTTTTCCATAGGCCAGATATGATGTCACAGATTTCACAAAGTCAAAATCGAATCATTATGAACATTTCACGTTTTTTTATGACTCTATTGTGTTCTGATGGTGAAAATGTGGATGGTTAATTAAAAAAATACATTTAAACATGTTTTTTTGTTCAAAATTGTTTGACTGCAATGCATTGTGGTCTATATTTGCTAATCTAGTGAGCATCGATGCACGTTAGTTTTTTACAAAGACTTATGGGAAATTTCTAGTTCACTCAATTTGGAATTAGTAGATTGGGACATCACTAGAAAATGGTGAACATGCTATATAGTGAGTAGGGGGGATTCAGGCCTATGATTCAGGCATACTGCCTGTCTGTGTAAACACCCCCCCCATACGGCTGCTCACAACTTGCCCCTCCCCACCCTGCTTCATCAGAGAGTGGAGTCAGTAAAGAGTCACTTATTTGCACCAATGGAAGGATTTTTTGTGGTGTTATTTTATATTTATTTAAACCACTTGATGGTTCCTGAGCGCGGCTGTGTCTGCAGCTAACTTAACTGCTCCCCAAGCATGGATGGTGACGTTAGCGTGATGTCTACTGGGACTTTGACTTTACTTGATTACAGTGTTGCTTTTGCTTTACTTTGTTCACTAGTGACTTTGTTCCTTTTGAACTGCTTTTATTTAAAATATATATGTTTTTGGTGCTTTTTTTAGTATTATAAAAAGCTACATTGTAGCTTTTTTTTTCAATTTTGCACTAGTCACTGTTTTCCTATTGTTATGATTGCATTATGCCATCGATAATCTACATGTTATATAATTGACGGTTGTACTTAGTTATTTGCCAACAGTTTCTGCCCTGTGTTTATTATATACCTGATTAACAAAACAACTGAATTTCCAGAAGTATTCACATAGACTGTATATAAAATAGCTGGACTGAGCAAGCCCCCCTCCTTCCGTGTTCCATATAGGAAGTACCACTGGGTTGCAAAAAGGCCAAAGTCCCATTGACTTACATTGAGAAACAGACAGTTATTTCTCAGTCATTTTATATGTCAGAATAATCATTCTTCCTCTGCTGCTTTCTGCTTAACTTCTTTTTTCTAATCCTAATTTTTTTTTAAAGATTTTTTTCCATTATCACAAGTTATTAGAGTTATAAATTGACCAATCAGATGGCTCAATAAGCGTTTGTGGGTCTGACGTCGACCGTCTGGGGGGTTTGATTGACAGATGACGGGTAGCCAATGGGAGCAGACTTCATCAATGGGTCCGTGAAGACCTTTTAACACCTACTTTACAATTCAACAATGTACCAATCATTGTCCTACTGTTGTTTTCCTCAATGGAATGTACCGATGCAGCAGTTTAAAACAACAAGAGGAGCATGCTGTCGACATTTTTAGATGAGGATTTACTCTGTAGAAATAGATTTCACTCTGAGGTTATGTGCTTTGGACTTTTTTGTTTGTTTAACGTTCGTTTTTCTTTTTTCACTGTTTTGATTGTAGCTTATAAATTATAAGTTGCATATATGCGCATAAAATCACCAACCAAAGTTTCATTTTCGCCGCAATTTTCCAGCTTCAGCCTGAATTAGACGCAGCTGTCTGAGGAGCGCGAGACAAACTTGAAAGGATTTTCAAACAGAAAAAAGATCAAGCTGTTCACTTGTTAGGATGGTTATTTATTTTAAATACCGCTGAACGCGCTTCTCACGTGCATCTGATCAGACTGTAACCTGGCCGCGAATGACAACTGAAAAGCTACGGCGCGCGCGAGAGGGACACGCGCATTTCTCCAGCGGCGTCACCCAAATGCTCCTTTTATCTCGACAAAAATGAATAAATGTAAGTAAATCCCAAAGGACCGCTGACAGAATCAAATGTTGGAATGGTTCTCCCTCAAAGACTTCAACAATGACTTGTACGATTCTCCTGAGCCGCCGTGAGGCGTGGAAAAGGCAGACGGTTGCAATAAACTCACTCCTGATTGGCGACAGTACTTCCTGTAGATTCCATGACTCAGCTATGACTCAGACCAATCGCTGAAGATTGGTTGCAAATGGCGATATCCGTTTCAGGAAGTGACGGTGAAAGCGGCGGCCTACTTTCGCGAGGAGAGGAAGTAATGCATTTCCAATGGGGGACCTCATTGCTTGCTAAGTCCATTATTTTTACAGTCTATGAGTATTCATTAATCACAACATATTAGAAAAGTATCAGTATCTGTATCAATATTGCAACACTGCCCTTGAAATTACTTGGAATTGGATCGATACCCAAATACCCAGTATTGCCCTCCCATACTGTCCAGAATAAAAATTTCAGAATAGTAATAAGACAACCAGGAACATAGGGTAACACTTTAGATGAGGAGTTGCAAAAACCCTCAGTAATCTGTTAACAATGACAGTTAAACATTTGTTAAGGTTGTAAACAGTTTATTAATATGACCTTTGTAGACAATGGTCACTTTAGATGTTAATGAATTTTACTAAGTATGTTAAAAAACTTATTTGGCTTATTGTGCTAATAAACGTCTTACTAACTCCATTTAAACACACTGATAGTACTTCATGTGTAAACAAAACTTGTTAGGGAATCTTTTCAATGAAGTGTTACTGAATATAAATGTTCTTTTTATCTAATTAAGGAAAAGTAAATTATATTGTGCATTAAAACTCCTCTCACGATTATGAGGTTTACTAAAACTAACTGAAATACATATATAACTGATTACGTGTTTCTTGTTCCTAAACGCTTTGATACTCGGAAGCTTTAACCCACAGAAAGCTGAAGGTCAAAGGTGACAACAGTTAAGTCCAGCTGGAGCAAAGCTGTTGAGAAATTATGTTTTAATTGGAACTGTACAACAGTTCAGGTCTTCCTCCTCTCTTCTATAGTTGTTACTCTTTAGAAATTCTTATTATTTCATAGATTCTTTAAGCTTTTGACAACATGTTGGAAGTGTAGTACTTTGTTTAAAGAGGGGAAAAAAATGCCTGAGGGTGTAAGGATGATCTGTCATACCTGGTATTTGTATTCCTCTTTCGCAGGAAAGCCAAAGTACTTTTCAGAACAGGCTGACCCTTTGTAGAGATATCACACAAACACATACAGTTTTTAAGTATTTTTGTGACAATACATTGAACTAAAGAAGTAATGGATTGACATCTTTGCACGTGCATTGGGCGTGCACGTGTACCCTGTAACCAGAGACATGTCTTAAAAAAGTGGAATCTGGGCATGTCTCTTCACTTAACCAAAAAAAAAAAAAAAACAGTTTGAGCTTATACTTTGTGACTTAAGTAGCACTTCTCACTTTTTTCTCTCACATCTGCTTTTCTCATTTTGTCTCTCATAGTTAAGGTAAACCTATGATAAAAATAAAAGGCCTCTCACATCTTTTTGAAGTGGGAGAACTTGCACAATTGGTGGCTGACTAAAAACTTTCCTCATGATTAATCACAATGTTTTACAAGTGAAATTTTATATGACTATATCAAGCTTTTGTACTAAAGAAGGCCAGAGAGAACATTTTTATTTTAATGTAAAAAGTGTTAACTCAGATGAGTGACTTCTAAGCAGAAAACACATCAACAGTAAGATTAGCAGACCTGTAAAGACTTTTATGTCTGTATTACAATGAAACAAAGATGTTGACGTATACCAGCCAGCAAGGCCATATGGTTTAAAAATGGGTGGAAAATGTGAGCTACGATTGGGTTTGTCTGCAGTTTCCATGGTGACCCCACCTGTGTTTGTCCACATTGGCTTAAGAGGGTATTCAGTGGGGTGGCTCACTACGCTGGCCAGTTGCTCGGTGGACTGCGTAGTGAGCTCCACTGCCCAGGGGCCGGGCTGCCTGTACCTGGGCAGTAGAACCAGCACGCCTAAAAAATAAGTTCTGGTCATCTATATGTGCAGGCTTCTTCAAAATAAACTTTTGCTTCATGATTTGGACAAAAACAAGCAGTGAGAGGTGGAATTTCTCTTAACGCTACTGCCTACCTGAGACCCGACGATGAAACGCATGGCCAAACAAGGCAGGTGCTGGGGAACCAGAGCACCCTCATGAAAAGTGG
This sequence comes from Oryzias melastigma, assembly GCF_002922805.2. Taxonomy (NCBI): domain Eukaryota; kingdom Metazoa; phylum Chordata; class Actinopteri; order Beloniformes; family Adrianichthyidae; genus Oryzias; species Oryzias melastigma. The sequence continues at coordinate 13,647,578 of NC_050532.1, forward strand.
GCTACTCTAGAACAAGACAGAAATGGACTACACGGTAGAACAAGGTTCTGTTGGAATGCTATACTCAAGTTCTTCTGTTCCAGTCATGGTCACATTTACCAAATTCCACCGTGCTGCAAATTTAGCAGATGGCCGCCTGGTGGCCACACGGTGGCTCTTGTAGTAGGACAGTGGCGGTCATATTTTGACATCCTATGCGGCGTCTCCAGAGGTTTTCAAGAAAAAGTTCAAATTCAGCGGCAACCGTACGATTTTTTGTCATCTTTTGACATCCATCATTCACCGCCCTGGCACGCCGACAGTCCGGTAGCAGGAATTTCCCTCAAGTTTTTCCTGTGTCTGTGCATACACACAGGCTCCCAGTGAGGGACCAATGTGAGCAGCTCCCCCATTCGGTTTGTCCGTTAACACCATTTCTCTAATTAATTTGAGTTTGTACCTTTTTTTTTTATGTAAATAGTATAATTGTGTATGTAAGTTGTCTGTAATTTTGTTTTGTGGGCTGCACATTTTCTTCAGGGAACACTGGCCAGGCTACCGGGCGGCCGGACTGGTTCCATCTGTGTTCATTACCACGTCAAAAAGTTTCAGAAGAATCGAGCGGCAGCAGCTAATTGTGAAGATTGTACTGATGCCTTCCCATCACGCGGGGGTGGTTGTAAACGTGACTGTAGCCTTAGAGCAGAGGTGTCGGAATCCAGGCCTGGAGGGCCGGTGTCCTACATGTTTTCCAACCAACCTGCCTTTGAAGCTCCTTATTGGCCAAACACACCTGATCCAGGTAATCAGCATCAGATGAGGCAGGATTTCTGGAAAACCAGTAGGACGTCGGCCCTCGAGGACTTGAGTTTGACACCCCTGCCTTAGAGGTTCTAAAGGTGGTTAAAGAGGTTCAATATATCTGAGACAAACGATCTCACTTACATGCTCGGCTGAAAGCAAAGATGGGGCAGGAACCTGACAGTAGGCTTCCCTCTAAATGTGGACCAAAATGGACCCCCCCCCCCCCATACAAGTTACATGCTAGAGGAGAAGAAAAACAACTCCCACAATTCTAAAATATGGCACGGCCCCGGCCCCACATTGACAGAATCCACCTATTTTTCAATCGATATCGGGTTAGGTGAAGAAACATGCCAAGGGTCCTCCTCTGTTATGTCATATTTGCATTTTATGGGGTACACACAGAAGCTAAATGCAAATGCATGCACATTACATGCATGCCCCAATTATATCAGTCTTCCTCTAAAAGTAACTTATTTTTTACCATAGAGTCTCCAGTCAGTTATTGGAGCCACAGCAATGCCACACCTGAACCTGCTGTTATGAGAAAGGAGCAGGACTGTGGACAAGAAACCTCCATATGCCTGAAATCCAAAGCAGGACAAAAATCTGAACAATGGTTTTAAAAATAGCTAACAAAAAAAACCTAAAAGCTTTTCAGTGTTGGAAAAATTTCTATTCATGGATGAACCAAGAACTCATACATACCTTGCCATAAACTCCAACTTTACTCTCATCAATGTAAGGTAGTTTGAGCAGCTGCCTGAAAAAAATGGAGGGATGCAGCATTAAAACAAGATGAATCGTTTAAGCATTTAAAATTACTTGAAGCCACTAAAGAGCTTCATGCAACATTGGCAAACTTTGAGAAAGACAAATCATGCTACAGCTGAAGTGTTTGAAATCTGCATGTGACCTTTTTGAAAATAAGGAAAGAAACGTCAACCTTCAGGGAGTGTGGGGAAAGTTATTTTTATGATTTTTTTTATTTTCTTTGTGCTCTCAAAGGGTAACAAATTACTAAATCGACTGCTGACCTCTATAAATCGGGTTTCAAAAGTGCTGTCTGTTGGTCTGTGACAAAGTAGTTGCATCTACTTTGCACTTATGGTTGGCACATTTTAAAATGTCAAATAGGAACAAAACAGACTGCAAATGTTCAAAGTTGTTTATTGATTTTGTGATCTCTCACCTCATCTTCCTGATGCCCACAGGACAAAATGGTGGCCAAGCCTGTGACTTCCTGTTTAAGGGTGGGGCACAGGAAGTGAGACGGGTTTAAATTGTTTGCTTACCTTTTGGTTTGTAATGTTTTGAGGTGTTTGTTTATTTATGTTTGTTTTGTTTACAGGACTTTAAATGTATTGTTTGCAGGACATTTCTATCTTTTGTCTTTCTTTTTTCCTATTGTTTGGTCAAGGTGACTTCCTTCCTGGGCGTGGCCAGCCAATTAGCTGATATCTATAAAAGGGAAGAAGCTCAGTGTAAAGGGAGGCGGGCAGAGGGAAGGAGCTTGTGTGAGCTGTGCAATGCTGAATAAAACTCTGTTCCTGATCTTTAAAGAAGTCTGCCTCCTATGTTAACCAGGCCACCCCTGTCACACCACATTGTGACATGGTCCTTGCCACATTTTTGACAATTAAACCAAACTTGAATTCCTGGAATTATAGCCTAAAACCGTCTGTGTGCCTCCTACAGGTTGAATTTGTGTACTACAGTTGAATTTTATGATTGGTCAACTGGTGTCTCAGAAGTTTCACATCATCATTCTCTGCAGCTCCAGTATAAAAGCTAATACAAGCAGGGCTCCTAGGTGTTTTGTCTTCAGTTGTCAAAAACCTCCGGACTTGCTCAACTTTCCTGTAGACTTGGACAGAGTTTGAGTGAAATTCGCACTGAATCAAACAAAGTCTGTCCTGGTGATGAATTTGCAATGAAAGTTTTACTCTGGATTATTTGCTTGATACATTAACCTTTCTTAGCTTTTGATGCTAGCAGCATTTCACCACTCAGACACAGGTTCCCTCTTTAGTCTGGACTAAGAGCGTCTGCCTCAGGAGAAGGTAGAGGAGAAAATCCTCAACCTCCACACAAAAACTCAGATGACTCAAGACTTCTCTCTCCATGCCCCTGCATGGAGAAAGAAGGGGAATGCACGTCAGCTACCCCCCCTTCTTTCTCCATGCTCTTGCATGGAGAAATGGTATCAGCTGACTCAGAGGCGTCCGAAAAAAATCCTGATATTCTGAAGAAGATAATCGTGGAGGATAATTATAATCCGGAGCAGGTGTTTTTTATTTGATGAAGGAGGAAGCATGTGTTCCTAGTTTTAAGGTACAGAGAGACAGAGAGAAACTCTTCATCTGTGTCATAATGTACTGCTGTACCGCCTTTTGTTCTGAATAAAAAAAACTCTATGTTTAGCAATACTCCAATGTTCCTTAATAAATGTTTTACAACGCATGATCAGAAGTGTTTTTGAGGAGTATAGATCAATAACAGACATTCTTTGGCTGAAGGGTGGGGGGTAAGACGGGGTCAGGGGGGTTCTCCTTATCCATGGAATCGCGGATGTCTTCGGTCCCTAACCACCAAAGGAGGAATAATGGACTGAGATGAAACAGGCAGAGTCTGTGTTTGTCATTACTTTACTGGAACTCCATCAAAAAGTAGGTGGGGCTGATACAACCTAACCATGTATTTATATATGTACAAAATGAGAAAGTGTGCGGGTGCGCAAGTCCGATTAAAGGACAGCAGATCTGCAATACCAAGTCTCTTTGATTCCAGTGTCTGCTCCCTGGACAAACATATGGCTTACTATGCCTGAGACTGAGTATGGCAGAAACCTGGTTGAATGAAAACATGCTGGATTCCACCTTCCAAATAGACGGCCTCCAGCTGTTCAGAGCGGACCGCGACTGGTGGTAAGACAAAAGGAGGAGGAGGACTGTGTAAATGAGGGTTGGTGTACTAACTGCAGGCTACAAGAAAGCTCCTGCTCCGAGGCAGTAGAGCTACTGACAGTGAAATGTCATCCGCACTACCTACCGCGTCACCATTGTTCACATCCCACTGGGTGCCTGTGCCAACGCTGTGACACAGGAGTGACACAATCTCTGTTAAGAAGGATCAAGCTGACTAGGAGAACTGTCACTGTGTGGCCGAGTGAGGCAGCTTCTGTGCTGCAGGACTGCTTTCAGTGCACCGACTGGAGGGTCTTCAAAGAAGCAGCTACGCATGTCAGAAAGCTGAACCTGGAGGAACACACCTGCTCTGTTCCGGGATTCATCTCCAAGTGTTCCAATCATGTCGCTACCATCAAGTCAGTAACCTGCGCTCCAAATCTGAAGCTCAGGCTGAATGCTGGTGTGAGAGTTCCCCTGAAAGGCTGGGATGCTGCATTCAGGACTGGTGAGGTTTCTGCGTTCAGAGCAGCGAGGAAAGAACTGAAAATAGCAAAATAAAATCCATATATGCTCAAAAAATTGAGGAGCATCCGTCTTCTAATGACCCCCGAGCATTAAGTGCATCACAAACTATAACATCAGGGATGCACAATGTCCAGACGACCCCTCTTTGGCAGATGAACTCAACAAATTCCATGCTTGCTTTGAGGATCCTGCTGTACCACCCTCCTTCACCAAACTCGCCACACCACTAGGTGACTCGCCCGTCAAAGTGTCTGCAGCTGACGTGACGATGACCCATAAAGGAATCAATCCCTGAAAAGCTGCTGGCCCTGATAACATTCCAGGGCAGGTTCTGGAGGACTGTGGATCTGAGCTGTCTGAGGTCTGGACGACATTTTCATACTCATTGTCTCAGGCGTCTGTTCCCATCTGCTTGAAAACTGCCATCATTGTTCCACAGTGACAGGTCTAAATGACTACGACCCACAGCTCTCACCCAGGTGGTCATGAAGTGCTTCGAGAGGCTGGTTATGCTCCAAATCAAGGACTCCATCGACGCCACTGTGGACCCACATCAGTTCATCCACAAGAAAAACCTCCACTGATGATGTCATCTCCTCAGTGATTCACACAGCCCTTAACCATCTAGAGAACAGGAACTCCTACATTCACCTGCTCTTCCTGGACTTCTCTTCGGCCTTTAACACTAGAATCCCTGAGCTTGCGCAAATTTGCGCAGGGAAGAGTAGTCCGAGAGCCCATTGTTCTGGCATGGTGGGTCATTGAT
>NC_050532.1:13656527-13660448 GCF_002922805.2 Oryzias melastigma
ATTCCTGAGCAGGATTCGAACCCATGACCTTCTGAATGTGAGTCCGCAGCCATAACCACTTGACCGTCTAGTGGCGGAATCTAGAATGCATGTCAAATTTAAATTTAAACCTGACATTCTGTATTGCAAAATCAGGAAGTCATTGTTGATGGTTTAAAGGCATTTGTCTCTGTTAAAAATATTTCTTTCGCCTGCATTGAACAGTTGTGAGGTAAAATAAAATTTAAAAGTAAAAACAAATATTTAATGTGGACTATTGCTGAGCAGGATTTGAACCCATGACCTTCTGAATGTGAGTCCGCAGCCATAACTACTACACCGTCTAGTGGCGGAATCTGGAATGCATGTCAAATTTAAATTTAAACCTGACATTCTGCATTGCGAAATCAGGAAGTCATTGTTGATGGTTTAAAGGCATTTGTCTGTGTTAAAAATATTTCTTTCGCCTGCATTGAACAGTTTTGAGGTAAAAATTAAAATTTAAAAGTAAAAACAAATATTTAATGTGGACTATTGCTGAGCGGGATTCGAACCCACGACCTTCTGAATGTGAGTCAGCAGCCATAACCACTTGACTGTCTAGTGGCGGAATCTGGAATGCATGTCAAACTTAAATTTAAACATGACATTCTGCATTGCGAAATCAGGAAGTCATTGTTGATGGTTTAAAGGCATTTGTCTCTGTTAGAAATATTTCTTTCGCCTGCATTGAACAGTTTTGAGGTAAAAATAAAATTTAAAAGTAAAAACAAAAATTTAATGTGGACTAATTTAAACATGACATTCTGCATTGCGAAATCAGGAAGTCATTGTTGATGGTTTAACACCCTCATCCCACAGACCCTGGTGCAGAAACTCTCCACCCGTGGTCTGAGCCCCCATAGATTGCAGACTGTCAGGATCCACAACACCATCTCCTCTTCCATCACCGTCAGCACCGGCACACCTCAGGGCTGTATGCTGAGCCCCTAATATTCTCTCTGCTGACCTAAGACTGCTCGCCGAGACACCCCAGCTGTCATTTAGTCAAGTTTGTAGCTGACACAGCAGTAGTAGGATGTATCAGCAACAATGATGATTCTGACCTAGAGAGGAAGTGGAAATAAGGTTGAAAGAACAACCTCAGCATCAATGTGGAAAACATACAAAGACATGGTGCTGGATTTCAGAAGGGACAAGCGCTTTAATGAGTGCTTTTAATTTATATAAAGTTTGACCATTTTTGATGTATTCCCTGCAGTTATTCCATAACTCCGCCCCCCTTGTGGAGATGCTGTGGAGTTTAACGTTTGTTCTAACAGGTGGTTTGACAAATGCATTATTTTAAAAAAATAATACAATGTGTTTTTCTGATTTTTCTTTTTAGAATATGTTCTCACAGCTTACAAAATCACTGGGCGTTCAAACGTCTTTTTGCTTCACTGAACATTTTTTTTGTTTGTTTTTTTAAACAGTATTGGGCCTTTTTTTCTTGTCATGTTTAATTATTTTGTTAAAATTGTACTTCCCACTACAGGCTAAGTCCTCTGCTTCACATGTGCTCCTCATCACTCCTTTCTGACAGTCACAAAAGAATGAAGAAATATGCAGAGACATACTCAAGTGCTGTCGTCTGATCCTGAGCATCGACGGTTCCCAGTCTCTGGTGAACTCCGTACAGGATCTCCTCCCCCTGAAAGCTGCTGCCGCGACCGTCCACACGGGCTACGATGATGTGCTCAGACGAAACCAGGACAGACTCCCAACTGAGGGAGAAACGATCACTGACAGCCTGACCACCAGGGGCGTCGTTGCTGTAGAGAACATTTCCATTTAGTCTGTTGCTGATTTAGCAAATGGGTTTTACCCAAGAGGTTTAGGGATGAATATTTTGATAGCAAAATTTCTACATATAGGTTTTCTCAAAAATCAAAAAAGAAAAAAACATGTAGCTGTGAAAATACACCAAATTCAAAAACTACAAAAACAATTCTGTATTAAGAAAAAGGCTAGTTCAGATCATCCTTATCCAGTGACGTGCCTTTAATTTCAATTCAATTTTAAAATTCTCTTTTTATTTCAAATTGAGACTATTTTTTTATAATAAAAAAAATCAGCATCAAAAGTTGGTACTGATCCAATTCAGACATTTTTGTTTAGAACAAATACATGTGGTTCCAATTTTCAGAGCCATTATCCCATTTGTTTAAGTAAATTGGGGCTGTTACCTTATTCCATGGCTAAATTAAATGAAGTTGTAACAAATTATTTTAATTCTTAATGTTACTCATTTTATCATTTGAGAATTTTAAACCCAGGATCCTGAGCTGCATTTCCATTTACTCTGAATTTGCACAAACTGGATTTGTGATAATAAATCAATTCTCTTATTGGAAACAGAAAAATTTGGAGCAAAACCTCAAATTTATGAAAAAAAAAAGTTTGGTGCTTGGAGGAAGTGGTTTTTGAGTCGTATTGAAATTGACTTTTTACAAAACTGCATGGAAACACTTTTTTTGAATTATTGTGCTTCTCTGTAGGAAGGGCTGCCCTGGGCCCTGCACAGCGGGCGCCACAAGAGGTCCCACAGCATCAGAGCTCATTAACAGCTGAAGTTGAAGTTTTATTAGGTTGGCTGCGTGTCATGGGGAGATGTTGGATCCACAGAGTTCCTAAAATCGCTTCATCCTCTTTTCAAGTGGCAAGCGTGGCCGCTCCCCACACGTGGTACTGGTTACACTCGCCGCGTTTCCTTTGATCGATGATGATGAGCGATAGTTCCATGGCAGAAACGTCATGTTATCAAACAGAAAAAAGGTTCAACTGCTTACTCGTTAGAACGTTTATTTTTAATACCGCTGAACAGGCTCCTCCCAGGCGCCTGTGTCTGGCTCATTGACATATAAAGAGACTGTCTATGATCAAGCTGCTCGACACGGACCGCTGTGACATCATTCAAATGCTCCCTTTTTGTGAATCACCTTCAATCACTTCTCATCCATCGCTGTGTTGTTGAATGACTTATCGTGTGAGTTGGTTTATGTTTATTCACATAAATAAGATTAAATGGAAACAATGTCATTGCAATACTGCGTTTTTTTTTTTGTTTTTTTTTTACATTTCTAGAATTTCAATAAAGTTTTGTACAAGTGTGTCATGGAAACGGAGCTTATACAGTCTAGACGTAAACCTGTCTTAAGCAAAGACATGTGAAGTCAAATCTTTGTTAACATTCTGCAAGCTGTGAATCTACAGAATCTTTCCAAACATACCAGGTTGAAAACTGCAAGAGATTCAAATTGATTTTCCCTCTCTAGGAAGGTGGGATAGTGGCAGAGAATTAAAAAAAAAATACGTACAGGACCAGTAGAAGAGGATGCTTCTGCGTTTCATCCAAATCCATGGGGAGAATCAGCTCCAGCCGAAAAGCTGCAAAGTAGACCAGCAGAAACCTGTTTGTGCACTCCATGTTCAGGCCTGGACTGAACAATTCATCAGTAAAAACATCAAGCACGTAAATGACTCAAATTATTTTAGAAGTGGTTTCATTTAGCTTTAGCTTGATGGTCATTAGCCTCTGTGTTATAACTGGAACAAAATTAGTAAAGCTGAGCTTGTCTGATGCACCTAATTATTGGTTTTAGGGCTGATTTTCTATGGTCCCATGAAGAAGAGTAACACTGATTTCCATTAATAGAATCCACAGAATGTTTAACATGACTGAGCAAAGCATAACATGACAGCAACTTAATATTTATTAGAGGATTTAGTGTGTACTATGGATGGACATAGAGAATCAGTGGGATGAAAGGTGGACTACAGGCAGTGGTCAAGAACATGGTTTTAACAGTGTTGTGGATTAGAGGGAGCATGACAGACACAAGTTAAAAAAAAATTAAATCCAAGGTTAAAAAACTTTGGAAAAAAGAAAAAAGTAGAAAT
>NC_050532.1:13661061-13698809 GCF_002922805.2 Oryzias melastigma
GTTTATGTTTCGCTGAGGTGGATGGTGATGGAATGTAGAAATACTTAATGTCGGCTTGATTTTTCTGATTCCATATTTGACTGTTATGCTAGAAATGAAACAGGCTACAGGCTAAATGTTTGGTCTTGTGTGACAAAACTTCAGCCGTTTTCTAAATAATCTTTGCCTCTGGCATTCCGATGTGGCCTCAGTTTATCACCTTTTGTACTGAGTCAACGTCTCCACTTTGAAACAATGACAGTTGATAGTTTTGTAAAAATTTGTTTGTTTTTTAGATGCACACAAAACACTGCTTGGAACCTTGCTTCACCTTTAATACATTCAAATTTTGTCCACCATTTTGACGTATTATCATCTGCTTCCTGTTTTTCACACTTTCAAAAATGTCATGTGTGTACTCATTTGCTGGTTTATTCTCCTCTGGTAAGTAGATCACTGGGACCTGGTTTTTGCGCTCACTGTCTAGAGAGCGTGGTGGCTGTGACTCGCCATCACAGCAAAAAATACATTTAAATCATCTCAATGAAAATAAAATAGCTGTGCAAATAAAAGAAAAGCCACAAACATGAATAATGCTGCCAGGAAAAAAAAGCTGGAGATAAAAAAGCCACAATGGAAGTGGATTATCTATTTTGAAGCAGCATTTTTTGTAGTCTTTCCTTTATTTGCAACATAATTTGTTTTAATTAGCAGCATTCACACATCCATCCATCCATCTTCTTCTATTCATTCGAGACCGGGTCGCGGTGTCCAGACTTCCCTCTCCCCAGCTACTTCCTCCAGCTCCTCTAGGGGGACCCCGAGGCGTTTCCAAACCAGCCTAGAGATGTAGTCTCACCAGCGTGTCCTGGGTCTTCCCCGGGACCTTCGCCCAGTGGGACATGCCCCAAACACTTCTCCAGGGAGGCGTCCAGGAGGCATCCAGATCAGATGTCTGAGCCACCTCAACTGGCTCCTCCGGATGTGGAGGAGAAGCGGCTCTACTCCGAGCTCTCTCCGGGTGACTGAGCTTCTCATCCTATCTCTAATGCCTCATGTCCCTGAGTGGTCCGGACCAGACCAGTCCCCTTTTGGCTAGTTTAGAATGGTCCCACCATTTTAGGTGAGCGTGTCCATTGAGCGTTGGACCATCTAAGTGCATACGGGGTGTAGAGCGATGATGTAGCTGTAAGTCAAAACGATTTGACTACAGAGAAAGAGAAGCTGCATCCACTGACTCAGAACCGGAGGGAAAATGAAAAAGATAACCGCAGATGAAGCTGTCCTCTACACTGCAGAACAGTCTATTGTTCAGGATTAAAAAGAAAAAAAACTCTTTATGTTGATAAATACTCCAATGTTCTTTAATAAATGTTTTATAAAGCAGATCAGAAGTGTTTCTGATGAGTATGGATCGGTGACGGACATCCCTCAGTGGAGGTCGCTTGAGACACAGATGGAAACTGGTGTGTGTGTCTCTGTATTGGTGGATTCTGTGTCTCTGGTCCTCAACCCTTGGGAATAAGGAGGAATACTGTAGGTAAAGAATGTATTCTTCTTTGCAAGAAGATTGTGAGTGTTGTGAAATGAGTGTGCGTCCTGCCTCCTGTGCGTCTTAGCTCGTCGCGGTGCAGGAGAGGGCGGGGGAAAGAGTGTGTGTGCATGTGCATGAGGGAACCAGCGCACTGCGAGGAGACGCGTGCCGACAGTTGTTGTCAATTTGCAGTGCAATGAAAAGTAATTAAAAAAAGTTCCTCAAAGAACTGAGACCGATTCTTTGGCTTCACGCTCCGGAGGCTCTGAAGGTCCGAACAGGGAGGTGAACCTCGGAGGAAGAGCAGCTTTCGGCCCGATCACGGTCGGGAAACGAAGCGGGGAAGGTTCAACACCGGGGCAGAGAAGAATCCAGACAAAAAGAGGACAAAACTTTCGGTTTGGATCCAGAGTCAGTTAAAACGCTGGTCAGACACTTCCTGTTGTTGTAAAACCTTTCCACCAATCAATGAGTTACATCGTGTGACAACAGAAGCTCCGCCCTCATGGGTCCATTCTATTTTTCTATGGAGCTACGACCAACGGGGGTCCAGAAATGGTACCAGTCAGTCCTGCCTAATGGGCCCATTTTGTAATGGAAAGACTCAGAAGTCCAGTCCAGCTCAGTGGAAACGAGGCATTAGGGAGTGCCCAGACACCCTCCGGAGGAAACTCATTTCAGCCGCTTGTAGTCGGGATCTTCCAGTCATGACTCAAAGCTCATGACCATAGGTGAGTACTGGAACGAAGATCAACCGGTAAATCCAGAGCTTCGCTTTCTAGCTCAGCTCTCCTTTCACCACAACGGACCGGTGCAGCGACCGTAAAATGGCAGACGCAGCTCCAATCCACCTGTCGGTCTCACGCTCCGATCTTCCCTCACTCGGGAACAATATTTACAGCAGCAATTCGTGTTATTTGCAGCATTTCTTTTTATTTTTAGTGTTTTTTTTACTTGCAATATCATTTCTATTTTTTGCAGCAGCTTTCCTAATTTGCAGTTTCTTTTTATGTGCAAAGTTTGTTTGTTTGCACAGTTACTTTTTTTGTTGGGATGACAGTTCTCAGCCACTGTAAGTCTGAATTAATGTGACCCAAAATCTGCTAAAGAAAACAAGGGACAAGGCAAGCCAAAGGGATTTCATTTGACCACAAAAATGATCAAATGAAATACTTTAGATATTAAAAATATTAGTGAGAATTTGTAACATTTTTGAAACCTGGTTTAAAGCAATCTATTGACATACAGCATAGTTCTTAATTTGCATCAATCGCGACCTCAAGGATGGTTTTGGAGAAAAAAATTGCAAACGTGTGTGGCTTCAATAATCATCTGTCCACATGCATCATCATTGAGGCTGCCTGTCACCCTCAGCATGGGGCCTGTCTACGTGCTGAAACGCACTGAGCTGCACTTAGAGTAGAGAATTAGACTTGGTTTAAAAACAGTAATGTAAATGTGTCCTTGCAGTACAGTGTCTACCCAAAGATTTCACACCTTTTTCACACATCTATACAGATAAAGAAGCAACTCTGACTCTTGAATGTAGCATGTAAACAGGAACTCCAACTACCGTTTGAGCATCTTACCGAAACTGTTTATTTGTACAGTTCTTCTCTCTGTTTTTGGGACTCTTCTGTTTTTCAGGGCAGCTCTTAGTTCTGCGCTTTCATCCAGCGTCTGGAACTCTGTTGAGAGTTTTGGACAGAAATAATTAAATATAGGTATTTATCCGCCACATAAATAATACATTTGTTAGAAAATGATTTGAGAAAATACTCATTCTTGTCACTTCCTTCACTCTACACTTCACTGTAATCCCTCTCCATTGTAGATGACAATCTTATGTTGTTATTTTCTCTTATTAAAATAAATCCTATAACCCTAACATCCGTATACAAGCACAAGAATAAATGTAACTTTGAGTAAATTAAATCCCACAAACTGGGAGTTATCACTGGGTCACTGCAAAGCTTGAAGCATTTTATCATTGAAAACAAAAACTCAACCCACCCATTACACCCCGTTAACACTTAAAAGCAATGATCCCAGACACGATGAATACTCATAAAAGTACATTCTAAAAGAAACCCAGGAAACCTGGTAAAGAGGAAACATCCTGAGAAATCATCTCAGCCAAACTCACCCCTCATGCTGCTGAGTTTGTGAAGGGTTGTTTGAGGAAGTCCAGGGCCTGGAAAAAAAGTCTATCAGGAATTATAAATGAAATTAATTTTAATAGTGAATTGATCAGCGGAGGCCTTTGCTTTACAGACAAAAAGAGAAACTTCCTGTGAATTAGAATCATTTCCATACGTTTGGATAGGATCGAGTACTGAAGTTTGGCTCCAAGTAGGAACTGTTATGATTTAAACAGTTCTACTGAAACCAAAAGAAGCTGCTGCAAACGGAGCCGCATTTCAGTGCTAAGTTTCATTGAAGTTCTATTTGTCTCTGGACATGTCAAGAATTCTACTCTATTCAGTACGTTGATGTTCTAGATTATTCAGCCTTTCCTGTGATAGTGGGCGGGCTCATATAAGACCGTTGACGGGGTGAGCAACACTTGAATGCCTGACTGCATTTCACAGCAGATCAGTTTTTTTTTCTTTCCCTTTTAACTTGTCCTGTCCAACAGCTGAGCCAACAGATGCGGACTGAGAGCCTCTAGTGTTGTGCAGATTTTACTGTCACAACAGGGATTTACTGGGTATAAACCCCTGTTGTATTTCATGCTAAACTTTATTTATGTTGATCAGTTTGTATTTTTTTTTTTTCAGTTTGACAGGTCGCAGCGTCGCATCAGCCAATAAAGAACGCACCTTTGGGTGCGTGACTTTTCCAGTGATCAGATCAGCAGGTAAATACTAATCTAATACGAGTGTTTTGTCCTGTCAATCACTGAATTTTGGAAATGTAGCCTCCTAAATTATTTATTAAAAATCCCTGCATAAAGCAAGAACTTAATACTATTCAACCTCAATGGCAGAGAATTGAATAATCTAAGATTTCTTATTAGCACTATAGCCAGGATGACCAGCAGCCACAGCTCGGTTGAACCACATATTCCTCCTACTAGCTCTGAAGACTTCCTTACATTTTTTTATAATAAAATCTCAAATATTAGACACAAGTTGAACCATGTTATTCCTACTATCAGCCCTGAGCGAGCTGAAAGCTCCCAGAGTTTTAGGACAACAATCTTTTTCTCTAGAAATGACAGATATTGAACAGTTTTCAGCAGGTTTCCTTTCTAATGTGAGAGAATGGATGGAAGCGCGCCACATCAGGCAGCCCTGCTGTGAACCAGAACACTGTGGAGGGACTGATGGTACCTCTGCAGTTCAGCAGAACATGCTGGCAGTCAGAGCTGAGAGCAGCATCATAGTAAGTGCAGTTTGATCTGAAAAGGGAGCAGCTCAGGCATTCTTTATCAGAGGAATCCATCACAGAGACCCTGTAGGAGAAGAACAACAATGAACGTGAAACTTCTGTTTAAGATACAGGGAAACAGTAAAATTTAGCCAGCAGTCAGTTTATATTCATCTATTTCAATGTGCCTCCACTACAGAGAAATCCTTCAAAATGCAAGAAGCTCTGCTAAACATTTTGAAGAAAGAGACACAGAACATTCAATCTGAACAGTGGAGTGAGAGAATCAGAAAGACTCCTCTCCATTTGTGAAATAATTTCTGATCAGGCAGTTTATGGGAGCCCCACTCGTTCCTCCAGAGTGGCGGTGCTGCATGTTGATGTGGTTGCTTCTGGGTATTTATCAGACGTGTGAGTTCAACATGTGTGCTGAAATTATGTCATGGTTATTGATGGAGACCACATGACCCAGAAAAAGATGGCGCCCTTCTATAACGTTTTTGAGGAAGTGGGACAAGCTTTATGTTTCATAAAAACAGGATGGATTTCATTTATTATCCCTCTAAAAATTAGGGAGGGGCTGAAAGTGCAGAATTTGTTTTTTTTTAGCCTTTTTAAGTGTTTATTTTCTACCTTCAGGGTTGTTCTCCAATTTGTGAAGAGGCCCTACCTCAAAACATCAGAATGTGGGCGGGTCTGTCTCAAAGAGCATATCACCTGAACGTAGCTTTCTCCATATTCTTATTGTAATCATTCTGTTAAGTCTGAGTGTGAAGACTCTTCTCCTCACAGCTTGTTCTTTACTGTGTGTTTTCAGGAAGACCTCAACAACCAAATCCTCTGTTTTTCTACATTGTTGCACTGGGTGTGTGTGAAGTACTGAGCATTTTATATGGATCAACTGAAGAGAGGGCAGCTGTGTACCTGTACAGGTGTTGCTGGCTTGGTCCTTCTTCTGTGCTCAGAAAGAAACTGAAAGGAAGAATGTTTAAACATGTATCTTGGCACTGAATCTACACTTCAGCAGATCCACCGACTTACACCGAGTTTGTGCTCTCATCATAAGACAGAATGTGAGTTACATCCCAGGTTCCAGAGGTCAGGTGATGAAGGCTGACGTCCTTACCAGAAGACTGACAAAAACATTAAACAAATATTACATGGAACATCATTTCACAAGCTGGTGGTTTTATGGAAGTTTCGGTTTGTTTTACGTGATTGGAGATCATGGCAATGTGGTTGAAGGCTCCGTGGCTGCTGTGTTTTAAAGGCATGATGGTGAAGAATGCAGTGGAGTCTCTTGAAAACACCGGCTTCTCATTCTACAATGACAAAAATCAGCAACAGACAATGTCTAGTTTCATACACAGCATGTAAAGAATGAATATATTAGAGTTGTATAACATTCTTGTCCAAATTTAATCTGCTTTGTTGCACTTTGGTCCAAAACACCAAAGCCTAAATTAAACCAAAAACACTCTCCACGTGCACGCAGCAGAGAGGTTAGCGCCTCGTCAGCAGAATGGCATTCAGCCATGCTAAGATCTTGATTGCCACTAGAATTAAAATGCAATCTACATCAAAAAGAAAAATGAGAAGAGTGAGTCACACCTTCAGTTTCCATTCAAGGGATCACCTTAGGAATCATCTGCATCCTCATGAACAGTTTTACTACATCCATGAACCTCCTCTTTGGTCTTTCTCAGGGCCTCTTTCCTTTTACCATCACTCTCCCTCTTCTTAACAGGTCAAATTGTCTGATTCTGTGCGTTTATATGCAAAACATCTGACAGACTCTGATGTCCAGTCTTACCCTGCATAGCTGAACACATGATCATATCGTAAAAGCTGACCCTCCACCCTGAACTCCTCCGTCTCAAACATGAGCCAGTCTGAATCCCTGCTGCTGCCTGTCAGTATATTCCGATGGTCTCCATGTGCGTGAGTGGATTTTTCTCAGGCTCCATCCCACAGTTCAAAACGGTTTCTGATAAATTGATTGAAGTCTTATAATTGTCCCACAGAAGCAGGAGTAAGTGAATGTTTGTCTGCATCTGTTTGCAAGCATGTGAGTGACAGATGACCTGAGCTAGATTTCTACCTGCCCTCACCTGACGGCTGCTGGGATGCATCCTCTCAGCTCTTATTCTCTCGTCAGTCTTAATTTGTTTTCATTTGTTTAAATGAATGAATGAAGCTGTATTTCTAAATCAGCTTACAACTCCTTTGGGGATACCAAAGGGCTTCTCAATAAAAGAAAGAGTAAAAAAAAAAAGTCACAGATTGAAACAAGTTAATACAGTTGAATTTTGTGATTGGTCAACTGGTTTAGGTCCAACGTCATTTCAGAAGTTTAACATCATCATTAGGTGTGTTTAAGATGGCCAAGGCGGACCCGGCGCTGCACAGATCGCCTGCAACTCCTTGATCTCCTACAGTCTCGTCGTTCGCCCTCATCTCAGGCGCCTTTCTATGCCCCCTCCAGCAGCAACTTAGTCTCGCCAACGATGCAGGCAAGGCACTGGGGATCTCAAACACACCTATTCTCTGCAGCTCCAGTATATAAGCCCCGCCCATTTTTAATTCTGTAATGGTCGGTCGTTAGCGTGTTAGCTTTAGCATAGCTTGTTGGTGTTTTGTCTTGAGTTGTCAAAAATCTCCTGGCTTACACAGCTTTCCTGTAGACTTGGCAGAGGTTGAGTCCAATTGGCATTAACTCCAGCCAAGTCTGTCCTGGTGATGGATTTGCAATGAACATTTTACTCGAAATTTTGTGCTTAATATTTTAGCCTTTATTAGCTATGATGCTAGCAGCATTTTACCACACAGACACCATTCCCCTTCAGACCTGCAAACCCTCAGCTGTCAATCATAGAACTAAGCCACACCTCAGTCTGCCTTCACTAGCCCTGCCCCCTTTTTGGGGGGCATTTTTCAAATCTGGGCTGAGAATGGAGTCAGTCTCCACCTGCCCTGTTTGGTTACCCTTTAAAGATCTACATGTGCTATTAATGTCAGCAGATTAGAAGTCAGTTTTTTCCTGCTGGTGTTGCATCAAATGGATCACCAGCCCTGATACCTCACTGCTACTTTGGTTCAATCTGAGGTAATTCTTCTGAACTCACCTGTCCATCAAGCCACTTGTCCGACACCATCACGTGTTTCTGCAGGCTCAAGATGAGGACCAGGTCAGCCATTTTGTGTGGGTTTTCTTTAGGGAAAGGGTGAGGAGTGTGTCTTACCGTGATGCAGGAGCCCGCTGTGGTGTCACAAAGTGAAAGCACTGACATGTTTTGAGCTCGGTTCACCCAGCGCACGCTCAGCTTCTCCTGTGCAACCCATTTAACCATGGTAATGTAAAGCTCCCTGCAAACACAGGAAGAAAATGGAACATCAGAAGAGTATAATCATCGTTCAAGTTCACATTTATTTCAGTCAGACCTCGTATGAAAGCCGTCTGGTGGTTTTATTTCCTCGGTGAAGGAGCTGCCGTCCAGAGTAATGACATGCAGGCCGACAGCAGGGTTGTTCTGGCCCATCTGCAGGCACAGAATGGACCATAGTGCAGCTTCAACTTCATTTTATCAGGGAAACAGAACTTTCTCATTTATGGAGAGAGTGTGCACCACCGAAAGCATGCCACAAATGAATCTTTAATGATTGATGCAGGTCCTGCATTCAGATATCGTTCAGTTTCGTTTTCTCAGCTCAGTCTGATGCTGACATAGAAACACACTGACTGTAGGTTGCAGTATCAGCAAATGTACATTTCCTTCTGTCCTCTGATTCCTTCATGTTAAACAGCACCAGAAGGAAAATATAATGAGCAGAAATATAATGAGAAACAAAAAAAAAAATCAAGCTTCATGCTGTTGACTGCACACTCCCTGCAGCAAGTCAATTATTTTCTTTTAGATCAAAAAGGAGCGTCTTCTTTACACAAGAAAGAAACATTTCGAAATAGTGAAGAGTAGACGTAACCTATTTTTTACTTTTTTTATTAATTTCACATAAGCTAAAATAATTATTTTTGAACTTATAAGCATAACTTGTTTTTAAAAGACGTTTCTAGAAGGAGTTCTGGATCCTGACTCCCACCACCTCCTTCTCTCTCTATGCTGGACTTGGATCTCATGCAGTCAGAGATGTGAAAGTGGTAACACTGAGATCTCATGGAATCTTCTTACTCTAGCACCACTCTCACAGCTGCTGATCCTGCTTATTCATGTTTATTCTTCACTTTTCCTGTCAGATATTTATGCTTACTCTAAAGTACTAACATAAGCACCAGTTCAACAGCCTGGTGGGAATTTTAATGTGTTAAACTCCTCACTGCTACCATGCAAAACGACACCCATCTAGAACAACCCAAAGATCCTTAAAGGGTAACCAAACCCTAAATCTACTTTTTGTCTGTTGACTTCTATAAATGAGGCTTTAAAAGTACTGTCTGTTGGTCATGGCCAAATTTTTGAAAAAATTTAAATTAACTTGTTAAATTCTTGACAAAAATACTCAAAACCCATCTGTGTTTTCCTCCTAAAGGTTGAATTGAGTTATTACAGTTGAATTTTGTGATTGGTCAAACCATGTCATTTCAGAAGTTTCACGTCATGATCTGCAGGTACAGTTATGATAACTGTCCTGCCCCAAGCCCCGCCCTTCTGACTGGATAGGAGGAGTCAGCCTCCATCTTCCTTGTTTGGTACCCTTTAACTTACAAAGATATGTTGCACTTCCCAGCTTAGCAAGAAGGGGGCGTAACCAGAGCACTTAATTATTGATAGAAGATTCAAAACATTCTGGGAACTAAAGGAAAACCATGGAATAAAGAGCTTCTTGGATAACTTCAATCTATAATTACTAAGAAGTTTAAATACGATGACAGTAATCTAAACCTATCAGAATGAGTTTCCTTTTTTTCCTTTTTCCGTTTTCAATGTTGATGAGTTTTCCAAAGCACATCAGCTCTTAATTAACCTAGATGTCTCAGTTCCATCAACAAACTGGATGCAGCAGCGCTGAAAAAGGTGAAGAGGGCTTACAAGAGGAGGATCAGATTAGGTTGTTGCAGATATGTTTTGGGAGAGCCAAGAGCAGCACCTTCAGATGCTGCTTGTAGCTCCGACTGGTCGAGATAGAAGACTCTTTGAGGCTAGTTATATGTCTGGATTGAGAGTAATTCTGAACCAGTCTCCCTCGACTTGTGCAGAAAGCTGCACCAAGCTGTCATCCTCCCTCAACCTTGAACAATTTATTAAGTAATGATTCAAATTCCTGTGATGGTAGATGATGTTTTGCACGGGTTTAACAATTTTTTAACATTTGACGAGTTACCAGATTTCATTTACAGCTGTGTTATGTTCTGGTTTTATTCTTAGTTTTTTTTTTTACTTTATAATCAGTGAAGTTGGCAGCAGTCAGGCATTTAACAAGTCTCAGTTTTTAGAAATGTGGAAAGTGCATTTTTAAAGATTCTAGTCCTGAATTTATTATTAGGCCAATAGAGTACTTTTAAAAAAAAATGAATGTTTAGAAATGTCATGGCTGTGCTCCTCCCCCATCCACGCAGTCTGTGGGAGGCTAATCAGGTGATCAGCAACACCTATTTACCTTATTAGGAGCTGCTGCCCTACAGACTGTGTCAGTTCATCTCAACTCTTCCTTGGAGCAACTACGATCCTGATCTTGAGAACCTTGGATACTGACTGACCTGTGAAATCTGTCTCTGAGAAATCCCTTGCACTGGAATCATCCTGTCCATGAGTTTTGCCCCAGCACCTTTGCCACCTGCTAATTCCACATTCTACCTGGACAGCCTAAGAGATCCCTGAGCATCACCCTCAACTTCAGCCTCTGCCGTGCACTCCTCCACCTCCACTGTGGCACCGTCTGATCACCGTTCACGTCTTGTCACCACCAATTCCTCTACGCTCCTGCTGACCAAAGGCTGTCTCCCCAGAATTCTTCGTCCTGCCTGAGCCAAATAAACACTTTATTTACCAATCCTGTGCCTGTGCTCATTGGGGTCTGAATACTAATCCTTTCAAGAAAAGCATCAAGATTTCAAATGTCAAAGTATCATCAGAGAGTCTTTCAGTGTTTTACATAAACCTGCATGAGAACTGAACTCTAGAAATGTTTGTTCCAGTCTGAATTCCTCCCCTTCCCCTCCATTTGAAGGGGCATTTTTAGTGTAAGTAGTGTTCTGAATTTTTTTTTTTTTTTAAATCCGACCCTCCAAACAGAGGGATAAAGAGTCCTTCATCGCGAAGGTAATTCATGTCACGCTGAGAGACTCTTTTCTTCACATGGGTGCGTTTTGATCCACAGAAGTTTACATTTAAACGTAAGTGATGACTTTTTGTTGTAGCTTGACCTTTATAAAGTTATACAACCGATGTTGTTATGATTATTGAAGCGCTGGAAGCTCCATGCTAATGCTAGAACACAGAATATTGGTGACATCATTGAACAAAATTGACGTCCAAATTATGAGACACTATTTACCTAGCTCTCCATTTGGAGGGCTAAATGAAGGAGAAGGCAGGAATTCAGATCGGGACTCATGAGTCAAACCTTTGGGTAGCGATACTCCGTCCCTCGGGGGTACAGAGAGCCTGTGAAGCGAGGCAGAAACATGGTGGGGACCAGAGAGTCGTTGATGGTGAGGTAGGCCAACCTGGAGCCATCTGGGGACCACCAGTGAGCAGCCTGGTGGTGCAACACCTCCACTGCAAGCAGGACAGAGGGAAGAGCAGCGTGGGGAAGCGGCTTGTCATCAGACGTTTTGTGTGATGCCGAACAGTTCACAGAGTTTTAGAAGCTTCTCCAGAAAAGGAAGATAAATACATGATTGTTGTAACTCGCGGTTTGTTGACTTTTATTCATTTTTAGTTATTTTAATAACTTGGTGTGGTTTAAACCTTGGTCTGTGAACAATTGCTTTCTGTGGTCAAATGGGTTTTACAAATACAGTTGAATGAGTTAGTAATTTGATACAGAGAGACTGTCATGATCCAGTGCTTTGGTTTTGTCATGTTCTGTTTTCCTGTCAGTCTCACCACGTTCAGGTTAATCATCCACAGCTGTCTTCATTTAGTTAATCAACCTCAGTGCATTTAAGTGTCTGCTTTTTCAGTTTCTTATCATCAGCTCATCTGCTCTGTTCTGTCATGTCACTAGTTTGGTCCCCTGGTTTTGTCATGTTTGAGTTTATTTAGTAAATGTTTCATTTTCTGCCCACATGTCTTGTCTCCTGCATTTGGGTCCTTCACCACCATCCCTGACAGTAACCAAACTGATCATCAGTAGCTGTGCTTACATGTGCATTCAAAATGTCCTTGATCAGATCAAAGATTGGATCAGAATAGCACTGCCCTGAAAAACTTCATATGATTATAGCAAATGTTTCCATGCGCCACACTTCTGATCGGAATAAGTCCTCAGAAGAAGAAGAAGATAGGAGTTCCTTTGTAAACAAACAAAGCTGCAGCATAGAGGGAACTGATCCTCTGAGTGTTCTTTTATTATTATCAATTATATTTTTAACTTAATGTCCATTCATAATTTTCTAAATCTGTGTGGTCAGTACCTTATTCTTGGCCATGAATGAATTTAAGATTTGTGCAGCCATGCAGCAATGTGCATCTTGGCTGCATGTAAATAAGTGGGAATAACATGAGCCTTTATTTGGTCTGGAGACAATTGGAAACACAAATTCCCGATTGTTTGCACAGTTTCAGAGGACTGTTTGGAGCTCGGAGTGGCATTTCTGCCGACTCAGATCATTCAGAAGCTGCTCAGACACACAGTTCTCCCTCTCCTGTTCACAGACATGAAGCTACAACATCCGGCTGCTCTACTCAGAGACCCGGTTCACTCACACAGAGCAGCCGATTGGAACAAATGTCCAGTTCTGTTTTAGTCTACCCCTGTTGTTTGGTTGCTTTGCTTAGAATATAAAGCAACTGAAGGTTATAGATTAAAAAAGGCTTATCCTGAAGCAGCTGCATCACCGTTTTCCCAACGTCTGTGTGCAAATCGCATATCCCTCCCTTCTATAAGTCACTGCTCTGTTTTTGTGGTCCACACTCAGGGAAGTTGATTGGAGGAGGCGTGACCTCAAAATAAGCTGGTGTTCAAACACTTCCTCAGTGCTAACCAGGAAGTGACTGAACACAAATGGCAAAGAAGCAGCACAAACAATGTTTGAATACACTGGAGTCGGCACAATTATAGGATTCATTTTAACGTGGTATTTGGAAGATATTTGAGGAGCTGAGAGTCAAACTTACTTTCATACAGCCAGTCTGTAATGCCGTTGAAGACCACGCCGTCCTGTCCAGAGGATGTCAGCCTCCATGAGCTGCTCTGCACATTTGCTTTGTAGTAGATATTATTTTCAAAAATGTAAATCTGTACAACAGAAAAGAGAGTTCAATTTCACAGTGGACCACTTTTATGACTTAATACATAACGAGAGCTTTTTTAGTCATTTCTCATCTAAAATGTCTTAACTACTTTACAATATGCAGTTGTCAATTGTACTAACTCTCGATTGGCAAACTGGGGTGCTAATTCCCCTCTTTAACCCTTCCACTCTCCTTAGCTTGTTTACATTGAAAGTGGGGTCATCTGGACCCCACAAGACAGTGCGCTGAACTTTTTTTTATCATTGATTTTTGAGTTTCAATAATGTCCATGGCAGACATAAAATCCTGTCCACCTTTGTCCACATTTGTCATGGAAAGAATCACACATCAATATGTGGGTGGAGTCATCTGGACCCAAAGAGAGCGGAAGGGTTTTAAAGGGTAACCAAAACCTAAATTAACTTTTTTTTGTCTGTTGATCTCTATAGTGGGACTTTAAAAGTGCTGTCTGTTGGTCTTTGACACATTTTTAATGAATGAAAATAAAATTGTATAATTCCTGAAAAGGCCGTCTGTGTGCTGCCTCTACAGGTTGAATTGAGGTATTATAGTTGAACTTTGTGATTGGTCAAATCATGTAAGTTTCAGAAGACTGGCGTAATGATAACAGTCCTGCCCCCAGCCCCACCCCTCTGACTGGATTTTGACATTTCGGCTGTGGGTGGAGTCAGCCTCTGACTTCCCTGTTTAGTACCCTTTAAAAAGGACCAAAGGGTGTGTTTTCAGTGTTTTCATTTACTAATATAACTCTTCAATCGTTGACACAATTGACACAATCCTCCTAATTCTGAAGCGTAGAAAAGCAGCCTGTGCAGAGTAGTGGAGTGCTTACATAATCAATGTAAATCAGCTGATTCTGCTGCAAAGAGAATCCTCTGATTCCCAGTGATCCAGCAAACGGTCAACTATTATTGGTATGTCAAAAGCTATGTATTATTTAGACATCACTAGAGACAGCTCAGGTGTTAAAGAGTTAAACATACCGGGAGCTTGGCTCATGCATTTGTCACTAATTCAGACCCATTCCAGAGCATGTGTGCACGTGTGTGTGAGACAAAGCATTGACTGTGGTCTGCTGCAACCGTTTATTCCATATTCTTTCTCGGCCCATATGTACCTGCTATGTCAGGGCTGCCCAGTCCTGGTCCTCTACATCTACCACCTGTTTTCCAGTTCTCTCTGCACTGCTTTCTGCTGATCACCTGGATCAGGTGTCTCTTTATTCTGACTGACTGAGCACACCTGGTCCAGGTAACCAACAGGGAGACAATTAAAGTTCTCTTAATGGTTTATAAATGTTTTTATGGTCTTGGGCCTTCTTATTTAAGTGACTTTCTTTTAAGATATGAACCCTCGTGGACCTGAGGTCCTCCGGCACTGGTCTCTTAGTTGTCCCTAAAGTGAGGACCAAAGCTCACGGTGAGGCTTCGTTCTCTCACCATGGTCCTCGCCTGTGGACCAGCCTGCTGGAGAGCCTCAGAGCTGCAGAGGCTCAAGACACACCCTTTTCTAATTTTGCTTTTAGGTTGTCCTAAATGAATATTTATTCGTGTATTGTTTATTAAGTTTTAATATATATTATTCTCAGTATTCTTGTGAATTGAATCAAATTGTTTCTGGAAATAATAATCAATACCCAGCCCTAATAATTATGATCCCTGTGGAAATAACAGAAATATTATTCCACCCTTTATTTTTAGGCGTCCAAATCACTTCCATCTTATTCGCCTGACAAAACCCTTCTTTCAAAGAGCCTTTTTTAACACAATGAAATGTCAAAAAAGGTCCTAAACATTAAAATGAAACTATCCTCACTCATTTGATCACACCACTGTGACGTGCAGCGCTGCCTGTTGTCCATAGGTTGCGGCTGTTTCCATGGCAGCAGCAAACACCTTGGATGCTTGCATTACCTTCTGCTACATATATGACCTTTTAGTCCTTTCAACGTGCTTACCAGCTGCTGGCCCTGGACTCCCCAGGAGGCAAACTGGAGCGCAGAATTGGACACCTCAGGAGGGTTGAGCTCCTGCACCTCTCTAAAACCACAACAGCAAATATTTCCAACATGAACCTCTGCAACATTCAGACAGTTACCAGCGAAATACTTAAAAAACTCCCAGATTACTTAGGACATTCTTTTTTTGTTCTCTCACCTTGTATACAAGTTATAGATCAAGTATGATGCCAAGAAAGAATGCCGGTGAACCTACAAATGAGAAAAAAACTACAATAATGCTGTGTGTCCCATATTTTTATATCAAGCTAAAAATTAGACGCAGGGAGATAGTCATTGACAATGATCAATGAAGATCGTGCAAGTTAAGTTCAAAATACAAAATACTATATAATACTGTGAAAGACAGGAAACCATGTTAGACTGTCCAGCTAGAGCAGAAGATGGGGTTTGTTCTCAGAAACACTACTGGGTACACCATATACTGACAAAAACAAATCCCTTCTGTTTTATGCCATGTCTCTTGGCCTTCTTGGCTTTCCAAACCTGCTCACTCCTGTTTCCTGATTGCTTATTCCAAGCAGTGGGCCCTGGAGTACTTGAGCTTCTCTCCTTCTCTTCCACTCTGCCAGTTTTTTGCACTTTCTGCCTTTGTCCAAGTCTGTTCAAGCCTTTTCATGCCCATTGTTAAATGTAGATATTTTTTAAATCTAATAGCCTTTTTAGCTTTTTATTTTTCCTCCAGTTAACCTGCAGGTGAAGGTCAGATCTGTGCTAAGATCTAGTTGTTTATTTTCAACATGCCACCTGGAAAGACACAGAGGTGTGGAAATGGAAAGATGTTATGTTTGAAACTAATCTTTATTCTTCTCTGTACGTAATAAACTAAGTGTCTCTGCAAACTTGCGGCAGATTTGATGTTGACAATCAAAACCAATGCAGGTCTCCTCATGAGAAAATGCAACATATATAAAATCTTGTAAATACTTCTGCTCTGGAAAAAATCACCCGACGATAGTGCTCTAGGGTTAAAGGTGTTCAAGGAACAAGAAACTGAACAAATAGAAATTGAGATACTTGAAGTTAAGAGAAGAGCAGCAGTGCAAGACAACTTAGCCAAGAGACTTTGTATAAAAAGAGAAGCAGAAGAACTTGTAAGTAAATGGTAAATGGCGTATACTTGTATAGTGCTTTCTACCCTCCTTCGAGGGCCCAAAGCGCTTCACAGTCACCCATTCACACACTCTTTCTTAACCTATGAAGCATGTTTTTGGATGGTGGGAGGAAGCCAGAGTCCCCAGACACACCTGAGCATTCCTGTCAGCTGAGCTGTGTGCAACAGGAGCGCGTGTAGCTTTAGGGGGCGCCAATTCGTGGATTTTAGGCTGTTTCAAACACTGCGATGGATAGTAGAAAACCATAGTGGCGCAGATTTTATTTTCTTCCAGAACTGAGCTGGTACCCCCTTTCAATTGCCACACCGGGCAGCTGCCTATACCTAAAGCTGCAACTGATTGTCTCCTTGTCATGGCTCTTCTTCCTCTAAGGGGCAGCCATGGTGCAGAGGTAGAGCAATCGGAAGATCTGACCTTTCCTACCAATGTATCAAAGAGTCTATGGGAAAGCCATCGAACCCCACATTGCTCCTGGTGGTCATAGGTGTCGGCGGAGTTCGCCGCCATCAGTGTGTGAATGGGACTGTGATTGTCAAACGATTTGGACCTTCTAAGAAGAAATCAAAGTGCTATGCAAGTATTTGCCACTTACAATTAACCCTCCCCCTGCCCTGACTGCAGATTCATACCGCAGGTCTGATGAGATCAATTTTCTATTCATCAGGGGCTGATAAAATTGGAACTCAGATCAAAATCAGGTTAGACATGCCGTGCTTGACTAATCAAAGACAAAAGCTTTGATTGATGTAATTTTAAGGAGAGGACACCTGAGAGACCCTTTAAAAAAACTAAACTCATTAAGGAATGTTAGTGGACAACAGCATGAATTTATGCAAGAAAAAACAGCCAAAGATGCAATTGAGGAAGCTGCTGGAGAACAGAGAAGGCCTGCTGACCTTTCATCACTGAAACTGATGCAGGAGTTAATCAAGACAAGAAATGTTCTCATCAAGTTTTCTTTAATGCAACGAGTTCTCTGTTCAACAGGGTGACCAGATCATAATCACAACTGATTCTTTGAACTCACTGTGATAGATGTGCTGTTCTTCTGAGGTACATCTATGCACGTGAGCTGAGCTGGGGGGCTCTGCGTGTCTCATTTTCAGATATTTAACACAGGTTTTCCCAGAGACAAGCTCTGAGTAAAACAACTGCACTTGCAAGTATGATGTGAAGTGATTCTCACCTGCTTGACATCATATCCCAGAAGAACAAAGTTCAAATCTGGAGAAATAGCAAACTTTGATGCCTTGAAGGTTGCCTGGGGATAAAAAATTGAATTTTAAAATGGATGAATAAATACATTTATTCTATCCTAAATCTTTCAGAAACTATAGAGATAGTGTTGTCAGATGTAATTCTGATTTGGATGATGGTTGACACCTTCTCATCTGGTGATGCGAGTGATAAAACAGAGAGAGGGGTTCTAATTCAGAAAAGGAATCATTTAAAATGTGAATTTAAAAAAAATCCAACTTTTGTCTCAAAAAAACACTCAGAAAAAAAGGAGCTAGAAATTAAAATGTTCATAACAAAGAAGAAGAGGCCAGCCCTCAACACAGGGAGGTAATTATTGATCATCTGTGTAGTCTCAGAGTTTAGAATGTGAATCTGTCTGTGTGACAGTCCAGAAGATTGAAATCTTGATAATTATTCTTTATACAGGCAAGGACTGTGAATGAGATTTAACCCAACAAAGCTGAGGGTTGGCTTTAAGGAAGTCACTGATGGTCAGTAACTTCTACTTCTAGTAACAGCAAACAACTGGACCTCCCACCACACACCCAGGGACTGCCAAGGATGTCACATCAATCCATCCCTTTATTTCTATAGCACTTTTCATCAACACGCTGTTGAACACAAGGTGAAAAAAAAGACAAATTGATTAAAATAATAAAAAGTCATAAGACACATTAGACAGAAGCAAAAACAATAAAACAGACATAAAATAGAAAAAATGTGTGCTTCGTGGAATTTAGCAGTTGTACATTAATTATGAAAACAAGAATGGCAAAATTAATAGTTTTCATCAGAAATACTTTATTGTGATTTGTAGTGAGAGTAGGGAACAGGTGGAGGTGGAGTTAGAGAGGTGGAGGTTTGCCCTGGAAAGGAGAGGAATGAAGGTTAGCCGCAGTAAGACAGAGTACATGTGTGTGAATGAGAGGAACCAGAGTGGAAGAGTGAGGTTACAGGGAGAAGAGATAAAGAAGGTGGAGGAGTTTAAGTATTTAGGGTCAACAGTACAGAGTAATGGAGAGTGTGGAAAAGAAGTGAAGAGGAGAGTGCAAGCAGGTTGGAATGGGTGGAGAAAAGTGTCAGGTGTGATGTGTGACAGAAGAGTTTCAGCACAAATGAAAGGAAAGGTGTACAAGACTGTGGTGAGACCAGCCATGTTGTTTGGACTAGAAACAGTGGGACTGAAGAAAAGACAGGAAGCAGAGCTGGAGGTAGCAGAGATGAAGATGCTGAGGTTCTCTTTGGGAGTGACCAGGATGGATAGGATCAGGAATGAATACATCAGAGGGACAGCACATGTTAGAGGTTTTGGAGATAAAGTCAGAGAGGCCAGACTGAGATGGTTTGGACATGTTCAGAGGAGAGACAGTGAATATATTGGTAGAAGGATGCTGAGTCTAGAGCTGCAGGAAAGAGGTCTAGAGGAAGACCAAAGAGGAGGTTTATGGATGCAGTGAATGAAGACATGAAGGTGGCTGGTGTTAGAGTGGAGGATGCTGAAGACAGGCTTAGATGGAGGAAACTGATTCGCTGTGGCGACCCCTGAAGGGAAAAGCCGAAAGGAAACGAAGAAGTATTGAGATAAACTTTCTTAACAATAAAAGGCTGTAACATAAAATGCGAGGTTGGTCAGGGTGTTCCCGATGGAAACGGGCGATGAGGTCCCGGTCGAGAACGTGACGTCCGGAACCCATTGACGATCGGCTGGGCCATAACCCTCCCAGTCCATGAGGTACTGCACACCCCGGCCCACCCGGCTGGAAGCAGTTCCTTCACAGTGTAGACGGGCCCTCCATCCACGAGACGAGGAGCTGGAGGGATCGAGGGAGTAGGTTGTAAAGGAGAGTCCCGGTTAGGTTTTAACTTGCTGACGTGAAACACAGGGTGGATCCGTAGTGTGCGTGGAAGGTCCAGTTTAACAGCCACAGGGTTGATTATTTGAACAATAGGGTAGGGGCCAATATAGCGGGGCAGCAGCTTCCTAGGTCCACCCTTCAGTGGAACATCAGTCGTAGAGAGCCACACCTTGTCTCCCACCTTGTATTCTGGGGCAGATGACCTCCGACGATTTGCCACAACACAGCCTTTCTTGGTTCTGCAGCAGCTGGAGCTTACTCCAGGTGCGCCGACAGCGCCTCACAAAGGCAGCAGACCAGAGGAAGAGGCTAACTGTTCCTGATAGGGAAACAGAAGAGGTTGAAAGCCATAGGCTGCTTGGAAGGGAGAGTATCCAAAAGAATTCAGTAGTGAGTTGTGGGAGTACTCAGCCCAGGGTAGCTGAGTCGACCAGGTCTTTGGGTTCTTCAAGCAGAGGGCCCGCAACGTAGTCTCCAGGTCTTGGTTATACCGCTCTACCTGTCCGTTTGTCTGGGGATGAAAACCAGAACTCAGACTGACCTTGATCCCAAGGAGCTTACAGAACTCCTTCCAGAATACAGCCACAAAATGTGGACCACGATCAGAAGTGATGTTTTGGGGAAGTCGATGCAGCCGAAACACATGCTTGCACACGAGTATAGCCAATTCCTTTGCTGATGGAAGTTTCTGTAGAGGAATGGCATGCACCAGTTTGGAGAATCTGTCAACGGTTTTACCTCTGGATTGAGGGAGCCCAGTAATAAAGTCCATTGCGACATGGGACCAAGGTCTGGATGGAACAGGTAGAGGGTGCAACAAGCCAGCCGGAGGAGTCCGAGGTGTCTTGACGCTGGCACATACAGAGCATGCAGCCACAAAAGCCCGTATGTCCGAAGACATTGTGGGCCACCAAAAACGTTGAGCTACGAGGAACCCAGTCCTGGTCACTCCGGGATGACAAGCCAGACGGGAGAAGTGACCCCACTTCAGAACTAAGGGTCGCAGGGAGACTGGAACAAATAAACAGCCAGCTGGGCATCCGGTAGGAACAGAAGCCGGATCAGGAACCGCGGCCTTCACTCTGCGTTCCAGCGACCAGCGGGTGGCCCCCAACACCAGGCGAGGAGGGACAATAGTGGAATTGGCAGCTGGGACCACCGACTCCTCCTCCTGCTGGAACTGGCGAGACAAGGCGTCAGGCTTGAAGTTCTTGCTTCCCGGACGGAAGGACAGGGAAAAGTTGAACCTGTCAAAAAAGAAGGCCCACCTCGCTTGGCGAGGGTTGAGACGTTTCGCAGTCCGCATATATTCAAGATTTTTGTAGTCAGTTAGTCAGTCCAGACCAGGAACGGCTGCTCAGCCCCCTCCAACCAGTGCCGCCATTCTTCCAGGGCCAACTTTATCGCCAGCCGTTCTCTGTTCCCTATGTCGTAGAATCTCTCTGCAGGAGTGAGCTTGCACGAGAAATGCGCAGGGATGGACCTTGTTATCCGTCGCCCTCTGAGACAAAACAGCCCCGAGTCCGGATACAGACGCATCTACCTCCACAATAAATTGTTTGGAGGTGTCAGGCTGAACCAGAATAGGGGCTGCAGAGAAACGTCTCTTGAGCTCGGAAAATGCCTTAGCGGCCTCTTCACTCCAGGTAAAATGTACCTTGGCAGATGTTAGTCTATGGAGCGGTGCAGCCACGCCACTGAAGCCTCTGATAAAGCACCTGCAAAAATTGGCAAATCCAAGGAAGCGTTGCAGTTGTTTACGGTCTGAGGGAACGGGCCACTCCAGGACAACCTTGACCTTGGTCTTATCCATCTGTACTGCTCCAGGTGAAACCACATGTTGAAATGGCCGCTGGGGGTGTTAAAGGCAGTCTTCATTCATGCGCCTCTCTGATGCGAACCAAATGGTATGCGCTCCTGAGATCCAGTTTGGTGAAGATCTGGGCACCTTGAATCAGGTCGAAGGCTGACTGTAACAAAGGCAACGGATAAGTATTCCGAGCAGTGATACTATTGAGGCCCCTGTAGTCAATGCAGGGCCGCAACCTGCTGTCACGCTTGCCCACAAAGAAAAAACCTGCTCCAGCAGGCGATGAGGAGGGACGGATTATTCCAGCCTGTAGACTCTCCTGGATGTACTCCTCCATAGCCTCCCGTTCAGGAAGGGAGAGGGGGTAGATACGACCCTTAGGAGGTTGTGTCCCTGGCAGGAGGTCTATGGCGCAGTCATGTGGTCCGTGAGGAGGCAGGGACTTGGCTCGAACTTTACTGAACACAGTTCCAAGGTCATGATATGCAGTGGAAACATTACTAAGGTCAGGAGGGTCCTCAGGTGGTTGAACCTTAACCGTAGAATGTACAGTGGCAGCACTAAGACAGTTCATTAAACAATAGGAACTCCAGGACAATATTCGCCCAGAAGCCCAGTCGATATGAGGTATATGTCTGCCTAGCCATGGAAAATCAAGAATGACCTGTGGTTTTAAGGACTCGACTACATAAAACCTCATCAGTTCAGTGTGGTTACCAGACACAATTACTTTGATATTCACAGTTCGTGCAGTAACTCTATGTGTGACTGAACCATTCAATGCATGAATAAGTAAGGCAGAAGTCTGAGGTTCTACAGGAATAGACAGTTTATCCACCACAGATTGCGAAATCAAATCTCCATCAGAACCAGAGTCTATTAAACAGTCAAACTCCTCCTGGAGCACTGCGTGTGCCACCAAGACCTTGGTGGATGGTCGAGAGGGAGGTGTAAAGGAAGAGACACCAATCACCAGTTCTCTCACTGCGGGGGAGCCCTGGCCTTTCCCGGGCAATTTCGTATGAGGAGCCCCAGTTCCCCACAATACAAGCACCACCCCTGGACCATATGTCTCCTTCACTCGACTGGATCCCAGCTGCATGGGCTCCGGGTGAGAGGCGGAGTCCTGATGTTAGGTGCTGGAGTGAGGTTCCAGCGAAGGAAGACACAAAGGAGCGGTAAGAACATAGCCTGCGGTGCTACGATGTTCACTGCCGCGCTTCCTCATCCTCCGATTGATGCGAACAGCCAGGTTGATCAACTCCTCCAGCTCTTCCGGTACCTCCCTCGTCGCCAGCTCGTCCTTGAGTGCGCTGGAAAGGCCCCGCAGGAAAACGTCCACTAGCGCCTCCTCCGGCCAGCGGGTGTCAGCTCCTAGAGTCCGGAACTCGACGGCGTAATCCGAAACACTGCGGGATCCCTGCTGGAGACGAAGCAGCTCCGAAGCGGCAGCCTGGTGAGGTGTGGAGGGATCGAACACAGTCTGTAGCTGGGTGGAGAACACTCGAAACGAGTGGCACAGCTCGGCTCCGGGGTCCCACTCCGCCAAGCCCCATCGCTTAGCCCGGCCGGTCAGGAAGCTGAGAGCAAACGCCACCTTGCTTTGCTCGGAGGGAAACTCACTCGGGTTGAACTCGAAATGGAGTCCACAGGAAGCAAGGAACACTCGGCAGTTCTCTGCCGTGCCATCAAACGGTCCCGTTAGCCCAGCCGGGTCTGGCGAGATGCAGATATTGTAGCAGGCGTCTGCTCCAGCCGTGACAGCCTGTCATGAAGCTGCTGGATGCCTGAAATGCAGCCTCCCACATCACGGGCCAAGGCAGGGGTCTCTCCTGTTGCAGATGGTGGTAAGTCTCCAGATTTTGAACCTCCTGCTGGGTTAGACATGGTCTCAGCGTAATGTGATGGGAGACAGACGAAGTAACCCAAGAGCAGGAAGAACCACAAGGATCCAGGAGTCTAGTTCAGGGTATTTAATCCAACGGGCAGTTTAAACAAAACCAGAGAACAAGGATGCTGAGACACAGAACTGAAGAAGCAAACATCTTAAATAAACAAGTGCTAAACTAAACAATGAGATGCACCTGCGTAAAACAGGTGGCTTTGAGGAGGAGGGGGTGCTCATGACAGACCCAATCTTTTCCTCCTCTGCTGAACTCCAGTAATGAATGAAATAGAGATTTATCATTTCCAATTAACTTTTGTTTTTTAAAACATTAAAGACTGAGAAAAGCGGGATACACTGTGGATAGTTTGACAGTCTGTTACTGCTGCCGTGTTCTCTGGCTGCAGCTCGATGCAGCGACGTGTCCAGCGGAGCTCACGCCATGAATATGCCGGCAGACAGACCGCTATGCTGGGGCTGGATCACACTTAAACCTCCAGAACTTTGGGATAATTTGCATATTTTCGCGCGGTGAAAGGGGGACAGGCCACACACTCAAAGCTGAGATTTATATTTTCATCTACAAATAACTGGCGTTGTTTGAACTACATTTAAAACGTCCCCCGGTGCGCTTGCTATTCGGAACGTCGAGGGTCTGCAGCTCTTGGGACGCGGCGCCGGACACGAGCCGGTCCTACCAGACGCGGTAATGTCCGCGTCCTGGCACCGGGCCGGTTCTAGCTAGCAGCTCGGTGGTTGTAGACCCGCCCGTGATCTAGAGAGAGCAGCCGGTGAGTTAGAGGGCGATGAGTCATGCACGTGTCAAATTAACACGTAATTAACGCGACAAATCTGACAGCCCTAATAAAAATCATAAAATACTTAAAAGCATAACATATAAAAGCCAGTTGATTAAATGAATTATGTCAAAGCTAACATGAAAATATGTGTCTTTAATTTGTATTTAAAAATCTCCCAGAGGCAGAAACTCTTAGATCCTCAGGTAAACTTTCTACAAATGAGGACTACGACACTGAAAGGAGGCCTCGCCATGAGTCCTGGTTCTCACAGTGGGAAGAGATAGTAGAGCAGAACCTGAAGATCTAAGAATTCTGGAAGGTTTGTCCAGTCTTAGGAATTCTGAAAGCTAGGAAATTCTAAATCCATTAAGACATTTTAAAATCTAGAAAAAATATTTTAAAATCAATCCTGAAGATGATATGCTGCCAGTGTGGAGACTTCAAGACAGAGGTGATATGGGCTCTATTAATATTAGTTAAAACATGTGCAGCTGAATTCTGAATAAGCTGTAATCTATTGATTGATTGTTTTGGGAGACCAGATAAAATAGCAAAGCAATAGTCCTGTTTACGTGCGATTAAAAACATGGATTAAAATTCTAGAAAGAAAAGGTCTAACTCTGGCAATATTTTTAAAAGAAAAAAGCAGTCTTAACTCTGTTTGAGATGTGGTTTTTGAAGTCAAGATCAGCATCAAAGAAAGTTCCCAGGTTTTTTAGAGTTACCCAATCAGAGTTTTGAATTTTGAGAATAGCCTGATAGCTTCAGGCCCAATGATCAGAGTTTCTGTTTATGAATATTAGCTGTCAACTAATTGTTTACATCAGTAATAAATTCAATAAGTTTGTCAATGTAGAGACATGGTCATATAAAGCTGAGTGTCATCAGCATAGCTGTGGAATACCGATGATACTGTTGTGTCTCCTAATAACATTTTCGAGTGGTGGCATATACAAGCTAAAAAGGGTGGGGCCTAAAATGGATCCCTGGGGTATACCATAGGTCGATGTATGTGAGTTTTGGAATTGGACTCATTAAAATAATTAAATTAATTTCTAATAGGATTTAAACCATCTTAAAATCTATGCCCTTCATTCCGACCATGATGTGCAGTCTATTTAAAAGAATTGGGTGGTCGACTATGTTAAAGGCAGCTAGTAGGTCAAGTAAAACCAGAACAGAAAGCTTTTTCCTGTCTGCATACAGCCTGAGGTCATTCACCACTCTGACCAAGGCTGTTTCTGTTCTTCAGTATGCCTCAGAAATGCTACTATCCTTAAAAAAAATCAGTTTGCTAGTAAAGAACAATTTTCTCTCAAATTTTACTTTAAAAAGGCAAGCATGATACTGGTTTATTATTATTAAAACCATGGATAAGAGTGTGGAGTCTACAAAAAAGACAAGTTTAAATTCTAAGCAGTACTGGGAGTCAGGAACAAGATTTTTGAGGGACAGGGGCTCAAAGTTGGAGAAGGGCAACAGAAACATACTTTATTGTCTTTTGTTTGTACTTTAAACAATATGGTTAATTAAGGAAACATTTAAAGTAAAGTACTGAGAGATAACTACTCAGCTATATGACCTGTGTTGGTGAAAGTGTTACAAGCGTCATTTTTTATGCAGTTTATTGTCAACATGAGTTCACTTCTATCATAGACTTGGACATCCAAATCTATAAAACACTGGAGGTTCTTTATTGAGACATTGTGAAGCAGGCAGAATCGACATGAATCAAGGATAATACAAATATAACATATAACAATCACACAATTTTTATAAGAAGAAAATAAATCAATACAGATGTTTCTGGTTCTAACTTTTGAGTGTGGCTACTCACAAAAGTTGTGTTCTTTAGCAGAAGCTCAGTCTTGTTGTTGTTCATGTCCATTTTGAAAACATTTCCATCCCATCTCTGAAAGATGATTTCTTTTGCTGAGATAAAAAATAAAGATGATAAATGAAAACATTTCTTGTCTTGTTTTTAAGATACATGAGAAAATGCAGTAATTATTTGAAAACCCTGTGATTTTGTATGTTCTCCCACTTAGTTATCATAGAAGGATCTGAATTGTCCTCTTGAGAGGACAATGTCCACTGTGAGAAAAAAAATCTAAAAAAATCTGGAAATCACACTGTATTGACTTTTAAATATTGTATTTGTATTCTACTGCTACAAATAAGTGTTTGAACACCTGAGAAAACCAATGTTAATATTTGGTACTGTAGCCTGTGTTTGTGATTCTACAGATCAAACGTTTCCTGTAGTGTTTCACCAGGTTTGCACTGCAGGAGGGATTTTGGCCCACTCCTCCACACAGATCTTCTCTAGACCAATCAGGTTTCTGGGCTATCACTGAGAAACACCTCCAAAGATTTTCTATTGGATTGAGGTCTGGAGACTGACTAGACCACTCCAGAACCTTGATGTACTTGTTACGTATCCACTCCTTGGTTCTGCTGTGTGTCTTGGGTCATTGTCATGTTGGAAGATCCAGCCATGACCATCTTCAATGCTCTGACTGAGGGAAGCAGGTTGTTCACCAAAATCTCATAATACATGGTGGCCCTGCTCATCCTCTCCTTAATGCAGTGAAGTCGTCCTATTTCGTATGCAGAAAAACACCCCCATAGCATGATACAACCACCCCCATGCTTCACAGTAGGGATGGTGTTCTTGGGAATGGTGAGTGGAATTAACACTAAAAAGTTCTATTTTGGTCTCATTTGATCACATGACTGTCTCCCATGATCCTCTGGATCATCCAAATGGTCATTGGTAAACTGAAGACGGGTCTGGACAAGTGCTGGTTTAAGCAGGAGAATCTTCTGTGCCATGACATCAAACCGTGACATCTCAGTGTATTACCAAAAGTAACCATGGAAACGGGGGTTCCAGCTCTTTTCAGGTCATTGACCAGTTCCTCCTGTGTAGTTCTGGGGTGAGTCCTCACCTTTCTTAGGATCATTCAGGCCCCACCAGGTGAGTTCTTGCTTGGTGCTCCAGTCTGAGGGA
This sequence comes from Oryzias melastigma, assembly GCF_002922805.2. NCBI lineage: Eukaryota > Metazoa > Chordata > Actinopteri > Beloniformes > Adrianichthyidae > Oryzias > Oryzias melastigma. Next base: position 13,688,117 of record NC_050532.1, read on the forward strand.
GATTGACAGTCATGTTTAGCTTCTTCCATTTTGCCCCATAGCCCTTGTCCAGCTGTGTGGAGGTCCACAATTTTAACTCTGGTGTCCTTGGACAGCTCTTTGGTCCTGGTCTGTTAGTGTGAGTCTAACGGGTTGAATGTGGTGGACAGGTGTCTTCATGCAGCTAACCACCCCAAACAGGTGCTTCTAATTTAGGAAAATAAGTGGAGGTGGACTATTTAAAGGCGGACTAACGTGAGAAAGCTGACAGGTTGTTAAAATGCTTATTTGCAGAAGTAGCATACAAATAATTTATAAAAACAAATAAAATCATACGTTGTGATTTCCATTTTTTTTAGATTATTTCTCACCCAAGAAGAAAATTTCAGACCCCTTCATGATTTCTAAATGTGAGAACATGCCTCACTGTATTAAAACTGATTACCTGTGACAAATATGGACAGATTTATTTCCTGAAATGAGGGATCCCACCCCAAGTTATGAAAATTGAAGTTTCTATGAAATGGAATGTAATAGGCCCATTAATGTCATCTTTAAAAATATGTGTGCTTATCATACTTTGTACAGTACAATAAACAGTTTTAGATTAATGACATAATCAGCCATGAGTTCTGCTGCTTTTCTTAAAGCAGAAGATCTTCTGGTTTGGTTTCCTCTGTCACCTTTTTATAACATGGAAATCTGGATTTTGGTAAATACCATTACCAACCAAAAAAGCATTTTCTTCGAGGTGACACCAGCATTAATCAGAAACTATGGAAGTATTTTTAGGTCATAATTCTAAGTATTATGCATTTTTCAATTGACAATTCAATTTGCAAATTCATCATGCAATTTGAAAATTCCTTTTTCAATTTGCAATTCAATATTCAATTCAGGCTTGCAAAATTATTTGAATTATGACATCGAAAACCCATGACAATTTACAATGCAATTGATTTTGTTTTTATTCAATATTTTATTTTTTAAAACTCTATTATTGAATTGTAAATGTTCGTATTGAATTGTAAATTACAAAATGAATTATCATTCTGCAAACCTGAATCGAATATTGAATTACAAATTGAAAAATGCATAATACTTCGAATTATGACCTAAAAATACTCCCATAAGAATCCACAAGTTCTGCCCAACAGGATGAGCTGCTTTGGAGTTTCAGATTTGTGTTTTGCTAGCACAGCTCACCACTGATCCACTTTGCATCAGGATCATGTATTTGGAAACTTCTTTGGAAGAGGTCATCCAGAGTTAAAGGTGAACCAGATGTTTTACTTCCAGTGTCTGTAGGAAATACACAAAGATACTGTATTGTAATTACTGGGACAGCGGTGAAGTAAGAAGCCAGCTGTCTTGACTAAAAGCACTTCACAAAGCAAAAGGAAATAGAAATAGAACAGTTTAAAAAAGATGTACCAGAAAGAAAGAGGTATTTGCGATGTTGAAGATGGTAGTTCAGCAGCAATTTATTTGATAACAAATTTACCACTTCATACCCGACACATTTTACTATAAAAATCTGGAGGATTCTCTCAGAATTAGAGGCTTTAACTTTCTCACCCACTCAGACTTCACTGTGTTGACTGATGAATACAATTCACACGACAGACAGAAAAGTATGGTAAAATACTGAGAAATAAACTTTGAAGTCTCCCTTGAAAAAAGGTACTTTCTCTATGGGACTTCCTGATAAAAAGAAAAGTTATAAAGAATATAGGTTAAACTTCCAAAAATGTCGAGTTTTTTAGGTAAAGAGTCAACAACAGGAAGATCACCACAACAAATGAATCTGGAATCTAAAGAATGTATCTCCAGATCTGGATCACAAACACTGGTTATACGGTCAGGACACTTTTCTGAAAGGAGAAAACAGACTGTAAAGAAATGTTGTGAGTTTGTACCCAGTGTCAGGACATACTAAATAGATTTCAATCAAACTGGTGAGTCAACAACTTAACTTTCAGAGTTGTAAGTGCAGCAAAGAGAGACCAAAATATGATGACAGTCAATCTGCACCCTAAAGGTGCATTTCAAAGGATTACACTTCAACTGCATGTTTGGAGGGACTGTTGTGAGATAGGTTCGCAAACAAAAAAGACAATATATTGTCTAACAGTTCTACCAATTAAAATTATGATAACATTTTTCTTTCAAAGTTGCTATAATCTGGTACTTATTGTATATTTAAAGTTAATACTTGTTTTAACAATAAAGTCCTTATTGATTATCATCATAGGACTTTTTTACGCTTTTGTCAAAATCCTAAATACACTTCACCCATAATCATCAAAAAATAATCTTTGAGATGATGAAGTGTTTATCTGTCTTGGTTTTTTTCACAGAGTTAAGAGAGGTCGAATGGGATTCGTGGGTGTGTGTTTGAGTGAACTTCACCTTTTGACAGCAGAACAATAGAAAGTCCAATAAATGACAGAACCACCAGAATAACCAGCAAAGAGATTCCGATGCCTTTCCAGTTTCTGTCAGGTCCAACAGGTCCAATATCCTAGAAATTAAACAAAGATTTTGTTGAAATATAAGAAAGTTTGAGGAGATAAGAAAACAATAATGAAACAGGAAAAATGTCATCTTCCTTAAAGTTCAAAAGCAAAAATGACCATAATGTCATTTCTGAAGGTTTTAATCTCGGGACTTTGTCTGTAGTCGCTGAACGATTACAGGGAACACAAACAACAGAACAGAAGCAGTGACCCACAGGATGGACAATGATTGTCTCTGGGATGGAAGGTGGATCCTGAATGTTCTGTTTCCTAAAGCTACAATATAACGGTGCAGTCAGCCGTCCCAGAACTCTTCAGTCTTGGGAGACGAGGCAGAGCTTGGTTGGATGAAGTTTAAAGAGGAGGTCATGTTTTTGTTTGAAAAAATAGCACATTTCTAGTTTTATAAACCATTTTATGATCAGATTAACTTTTATTATTTTACTGAATGCTTGATCTGTTTTTTATTTATAACATCTGCGTCCGATTCTTTCCTCTCCGAGTCTAGATTCCTTCTCTCTACAGGACTGTGTTCTCATTTTCTTAAATGTCTTTTTTTTATTAGCATTGCTATATTACTGCAGCTCAAAAAAACAATCTATTCTATTTTTAGGGGTGTATTTTAAGCTCCTGCTCATATAAATAACGCTGCTTTTATCTCCAGTGATGGAGCAGTGTTTATTGCCACGAGCTGCAGGAAATCATCTGTGTATTTATGGCTTATTTACTTTCAAAGTCTTTTAATTGGGAGCAGGACTGCAAGACAAATGGCCCAAAGCCTTTCCATGTAAACATGCGAGAGTTCTGCTCTGCAGCTTTACTCATCCAGAAGGCCTACCCTTCATCAACAACCAGATTTTCAGTTGTTTCAAATCAGATTCATTAGAACACATTACGTAAGTTATTGTATGAATGGGACCAGGATCTGCAAAAATATCACTTCATACACATCTCTTTACTCCACAAAGTTTATGGCCATTAGCCAACTCCAACTTAAACAACTCAGACTATTGTGGAATGAAAATTCTCAAGCAAATGTTATCAGATAGTCTGCTGGAGAATGACCTTGTTAGAATACTCGGACAGGTTCTTCAGACTCATTTGTCAAAGGTGAGCAGATAGTTTGAGGTTAGGACAAAGACAGTAATGCTACTGGACATTCACTTCTTTCAAAAGAATTTTTTATTTATTTAATTAAATTTTATTTTTTTTTATTAAAGGACAGGAACGTATATGGCCTGTGTGTTTGGCCCCACTATGAAATTCCTAAATCATAGGAAGGATGAAAACTAGTGGACAAAACTGTTAAGTGTGCAGATTAGTTTAAAATAATGTAAATCAGCAGGTGAAAGGAAACATTTATGGATGGGAGGAGCTGCTACAGAAGCGACATTTATTTTATTTTTATTTATTTTATTTATTTAATTACTTATGGAATGCCCCTTGAGATGCAACATCTCGTTTTCAAGGGGGACATTTGGTAGGGGGTCAGGTCAATTTGTCATTGACCATAACCCAGTAGGAGCCACACTTTAGAAACAAAAAGACAGATTTTTATTCATTATAACTCATAAGATAAATAGAATTTCTTCACATACATAAAATATATTTATACTTTTAAATAGAAAACAATTCATAACTTCTGACAAGACTTCACATGACTTCCGTTAGAAATAAAGGACTCTGTGTCACATATGATCACGTCAGAGAGGCATACATGGCAGTAGGTATAGTGTGATGGCTTGAGAGATTTATGAATAAAAAAAACTATATATGGTTTAATTTATCCTTATGGTGTAACTCAGCCAAAAATCTGTAAATCATACTAATATAAAAATTAAATGCATTTTACTGTTCATTCCTCACTATAAAAAACTCCAAATCGGTATTTTGATCCGTTCATGCATTTAAGAGTATTCCTCTAAAAACCTGCACTGTTTGCAGCAGCCCCTCCCATTCCCACAAAAACGAGCGGGTGGAAACGTGCTGACGTAAGCACAATGTGAACCGCCCCTCCAGGAAGAATCTGCTCTGACAGCTCCCCCCAATCTAACACAACACTTAATTTTTGCACGGAGCTAGCAGTGATCAGCAAAAACACTTTCATTTTAGATGCAGAATACTGAATATCTTCTAGTTGTGTCGTCTTCAATAAATTCCAGCTCAACCTGATGTTCTTTACTTTAGACGTGAGACTCCTCCAAGACCCCCCACTCCTGGTCAGACACAGTCGTGCAGACGCAGAGTGTATTTGTGTTGCGAAGCAGGGAACCGATGGCCAGGCCTACAAAAGGCAGATATATTGTATGTGCATCAATCTTTGAAGAAGTTTAGATTATTTTTGTGGGAGAAATGCAGACATGCTTCTTCGTCATGAAATGGGCAGATGTCACAGGCAGCAGCAGGCGAAGCTTCAGGAATCGAGTCGTTTTACTTCCAGGTTGGGAAAAACCAATGAAAAGATTAATATTTGATAAGTATTTTTTTTTTTTTTGGTGTTCCAAAGGTAATAAATGATCATAATATGAATATAGTTCACTTTGAAAGGCTTAAGAAAATCATGGTATGGCTCCCTTAGAATCAGAATTATTTAAGTGAACCTTAACTATATTTTTTGGACCATACAGCACATTTGATGTCTACATAATTTTTAATCTTTTGATGTTGGGGGAATTAGTAAGCCTTTCCAAGTCAGATGGCTTAAGTCCAAGTCAAGTAGAGAGTTACTGATTTTAAAGTCTGAGTAATGTCACGAGTTACTGCTGTCGAAGTCTAAGTCAAGTCTGAAGTCATCAAATTCATGACTGGAGTCCACACCTCTGCTGGTTAGACTGTCAATTAATTGTAAGTAATATGAAGTATGAAGCAATTGTAAAAGATTTGGGAGATCCAGGCCTAAGAAATAAAGAATCACAATCCAGATTTAGTATCTGTTAAAAGCATTGTTAATAATAAAGGTCACAGACCATGGCTAAGATTAAGACTAACTTTAAAAGACTGCAAACATTATTTTAAAAATAGCAGAAATATGACGTGTTTTTTATTTACTCCTACAATCCATTAAAGTCATGGCTGGAGCTTTACTTTGGTGAAACTAACAGTCCAAAGCACTGGCAAAGGCAGGAAATCAGGCAGACAGAACCCTGAAAAATGTGTCCTGAGATTTGGTTTCTTTGTTCATTAGATCCCAAAAGGAAACTCAGCAGAACCACTCAGTAATTCACCCGTCTCTCACTTGAACATCAAATGCAGACATAAAGCCATGAAATAAATAATAGATTTATGCATCAAAGAGAGGACTCTGTTTATAATGCCTACAGGCTGAGAACAGCAGTCCACAACATCTCTTATCATCTGAAGGCGTCCATCATCTCTGGTCTGCGGCTGTCACAGATGTTCAGGTCAAATGTAGAAACTCCTTTTTCGTTTTAATATATATTTACAGTGCACAAATGGAAAGCAAGCAAATCTGAGTCCTGCACATTGCATGTGATTTTGTTGTTTTCCATTCAAATTTGTTATATGAATAAGAAAATAATGTCATAGATTACATAAAAAATGCATCAAATAGATGCAGCATAGATGAACCAGAGGGAAAAAAAGACCTCAAAGGCACACAATTGGAGATGGTCACAGCTGTTCAGAGTTATGTCATTAGGTTTCATTGCCTTCTCTGTTCTCCCCATGCAAGTGTATATGAAGTGTTGTTCTAATCTTTCAAGTGTGATTTTGTAACTCCTTTTATTGCTGTTAAATCGGTGAAGATTTTGAATTGCTTGACTCCTCTGTAAGATAAGATTAAATGAAAAGCTGAACATAAACCCTGCAAGGAGTGGGGAAGATGTAGCGGCCTTTGTGGTCATAAACAAGACACTCCGAGCTTCAAACAAGTGCGTAATTTATTAGTGTCTTTGATGCAACCACCCAAAGTACTTATGCAAAAACTGCAAAACTGGTTTAAGACGATAAAAAACAAGTGTTTATCTTCCTCCTCGACCCCCGGAGATTTTAGGAGCACCAGAAAAACCTTCCCACAATCATCCACAGCACTACGAAGCATTCTTTGAGATATATATATATATATATATATATATATATATATATATATATATATATATATATACACACACACACACTTTATATAAAACCCCCCTCTTACCCTCTGCGGGTGCTTTTCCTCCAAGCTCGGCTCCTCTACTAGAGATCTGGAAGCTTGAGGGTCCTGCAGTATCTTAGTTCTTCCTAGAACTGCACTTTTCTGGACTGAGATGTCCGAGGTCTTTCCAGGATCTGCTCTAGCCACTCCTCCAGTTTGGAGGTTACAGCCCCAAGTCCCATATTGACTTTGGGGTTTCCAGTCCATATTCTGTACACATGTTCCTGTAAATTATTCCAGACACTTGGTTGTGGCCACTGGTTAAATACATATATATATATATATATATTAGAGCTGTCAGGCGGTTACATTTTTTAATTGCAATTAATCGCATTGTCCATAGTTAACTTGCGATTAATCGCAAATTAATATGTGGCCTTTTTTTAGGAAAAAATGTGTGCTTCGTGGGATTTAGCAGTTCTACATTAATTATGAAAACAAGAATGGCAAAATTAATAGTTTTCATCAGAAATACTTTATTTTGTAACATTGTATTGAGATAAACTTTCTTAACAATAAAAGTGTGGTATGAGAAAATCCGCGACTAATGCGTCAAAAAAATTGTCGGCGTCATGAACATGTCAAATTAACGCGTAATTAACGCGACAAATCTGACAATATATATTTGACATTATGGTTTCCCCCAAGCCATCAGAAAACTAAAAACCAAAATATTGCAGGACTCTCCAGCCAGGAAAACTGAGACAAACAATGTAGAAAAATACAAATCTTTATTAAATGGACAATTTTTAAAGTACTATAGTTAAAAATACAGGTTCCAAACGCTGCACAGGTGAGTCACACTCAGTTTACTTGGTACCCTGCGGGAGGGTCTCCCTGAAGCAGAGGACCAGTTTTGATGCTCCACCCCAGCGTGCAGGAATTTACTGCGCTTGGTGCAGGTAGAGGATTCCAAGAGTCAGCAAGGTCTGTGGAGTGAAGAACCCAAGCAGACTGACTGGCACTGCTGATCCCCAAAAATCCTCTGCATTAAGCGCTGGAAGGTACCTGGAGCATTACAAAGACCAAACGGCAACTGGTTCCACTCAAACAACCCAAATGGCATACAGAAGCCCGTCTTAGCTCAGTCTGCTTCTGTTACCGGCACCTGATTGTACCCGCTTGCTAGATCTAGTGTTGTAAACCAATGCGCCCCATAAAACACATCCAGTGATTCATCAATGCGAGGGAGGGGGAACCCATCCCTACGTGTCTTACTGTTTAATTGATTGCAGTCCACACACATCCTTAGGCTGCAATCCTTCTTTCGGGCTAAAACAATGGGCGTAAGGGCTACTGCTCTCCCGAATCACCTCGGATTCAAGCAGCTGATTGATGTGTTCCTTGACAGCCTCATACTCAGAAGGTGGAATTCGCCTATGCCTTTGCCGAACAGGGACATCATCACACAAAGAAATGTCATGAATGATGAGGCTGGTACACCCAAGATAACCATTATAGGCAGCAAAGACATTTGCATGTTTACGGAGGAGGGCCCGAACTTTTACTTGATCCTCCGCAAGTAGCGGTTCCAGGGATAGTGCCTCAATCTGGCCCAGCACAACATCAAAGGCGGTCTGTGACAGAATGGTGGCCACCTGCCTTGTCACTTCAGTAACCCCTGCAGGCAGGCTCACAACACTGACATCACACAGCAAACCCATGGCTGTGCGTGGGTTTAGCCAAACGTCAATGGTGCCCACATTTAAAATTGGTACATATGCTGTACTTTGCCTTACCTGAACCAGTGCAGACAACGCAATCAAACCTGCTGGCAATCCTATGTTTGATGGTTCAAATAGAACAGTTCTGTTACAGAACTGGTGTGGACATGTTACGGCAACCAACTTCATGTGACCACCCGGAATGTAACAGGCATGTGGTCCCCGCACTTTGGGACATTCCAACACCACAGTGGAGGCTGCTTCAGTTGCAAAATGGCAAAACTGGAGTGCCTGCTGAATGGATTCTGGGGCCTGAGAAACTAGGTCCACGTTGAACAATGCTGATCCATATTCCCCGAACAACTTCTCATGGCACCTGCGGAGAACATTCATGCCCAAAATTCCTGGTGCTAGGTTTGGCATTACCAGGGAGTCTTTAACGACATGTTTGAAGACGTTCATGGCCCCACGGTTCAAAATGCTAGCGAAAGAAGCTTTCTGTCAGCGTTGACATGTCCAGTAAACATGGAACTTTGACTCCACTCATTTCAACAATAAAACGAGGACAAGCAGCGATTAGGTTGGCGGCATCTCCTTCACCGGGAGTGGGATTTGAGCCCAAACCAACCCCACCTGAGCTGTGGCCCTGCAATTCAGTGGGTGCTAGTTTCCCGACTTGCCATACTTTTTTAGCCTTATAAGACTGGCACTGTGGGGGCCCAGGTGCTCGAGCTCCACCACACTCACGTGCATAATGCTCATATCATCATATTGTTGGCAGCGTCTACAGATCAAGGGCTGGGAAGGACTACTCAAAGTCTGTGGTTGGTTACAAAATTGTGTCAGGGTTTCAGAAATCTTATTAATTTACTCCTGTTGCTGCTGCAGGAGCTCTCTTAACTCCTTCATTTCCAGGTTTTGGGAGGGTGCTGGGGACTCTTTAACGTGTCCCTGCACAGAATGTTGAAATCCCAGTGCAGCTGCAGACTGACACTGCTGCCCTGAAGGCAGACCATCACGTTCCCACCGAATTGCTTCTGCTCTTAAATCAAGTAGTGCGGACCCAGGCTCATAGCGGATAAATTGTTTCAAATGTCGCCGCAAGGCACCATCGGTGCAGGAATTTACTGCGCTTGGTGCAGGTAGAGGATTCCAAGAGTCAGGAAGGTCTGTGGAGTGGATAACCCAAACAGACTGACCACCTCACATCGATCCAGTCTTGCTGGCAGACAGTAGGCAACCGAGTCACCGCAGAGTCAAGACTCAGCAGCGAGGCTTTAGACGGATCAGCAGCACTACCATGAAAGGCACCACCTAGGACAGTGGCCCTACAATAGTGCAGCAGCAACGCAGCAACAACACACAGCACAGCAGCACCTACAAATAATGCAGACACAATATATATATATATATATATATATATACATAAAAAAAGAAAAACAAAGTTGAATGAAACTCATACCTTGCTGGCAGCCTAGGAAGATGGCTAACACTGGTCACAAAAGGCAAACCGCCTGTGATCTACAGAAGTGTTTTGCACGTTAGTCATACAGAGGGTTGTGAACTGGAGGAATAAGAGTAGGAATACCAAACCTACACGGCCAAAATAGGGCCAAAAATACAGCCTGGCAGCATCTGATGCCGCAGCTCCTACCTGCAGAAGGTCTAACGCCGGGGTCACACTGGACGCGGAAACGCTGCGAAGCAGCACAGAGCGGAGCACGCGCAGAGTCCACTCCACTCTCTAGGTCACACCAGATGCGAATTTTTTCCGTGACGGTCGACAGGCGCTTCTGCTAGAGCTATTGCTTTTTTTTGCCATCATGGATAATAAGTCAATAACCAAGACATCACCCCGTGTTTCTGCTAAAAGGGGATGGTCTCTGCCCCTGTTGACACAGACCCCGCCCCCCAACTCCACAGTTGGCCCATTTCATTGATCTGTTTGTGCGCGCGTGTGCGTGTCTGTCTGTTTTGTTGTGTGTCTGTGTGCACGCACGCACTCCCACGTGTTTCAGTCGGTAAATTAATGAACTAAAAATATTACCTGATGTTTCTTCCAAGAAGAACCGCTCCTCTGCCTCTCTCTCGTTCAAATGCAGCCCCATGCCCCGCTCCTGTGTGCCCCCACTGCATTGGGGGGCCCCGTCTGCCCTGCTTTTTTTCCTCCCAGAATCCTGCAGCCCAGCACACCCGCTCCGGAGATCTGTGGTGTCCGGGGTGGGGGCTCTCGCGCACGCGTCTGTGTCTTTTGATTGTATGCATATTTTCATCTCTACAGTCTGTTTAGACCAACCCCCAACACTCGCAGGCGGAACGTGAAGCCAACCCGGAAGTAACAAAACGTTGCAGTACCGGCACTGACCAGAGAGGCT
>NC_050532.1:13699618-13702541 GCF_002922805.2 Oryzias melastigma
GTTAAGAAAGTTTATCTCAATACAATGTTACAAAATAAAGTATTTTTGATGAAAACTATATATTTTACCATTCTTGTTTTCATAATTACTGTAGAACTGCTTAATTCCACGAAGCACAAATTTTTTCCTAAAAAAAAGGCCACATGTTAATTTGTGATTAATTTGCGATTAATCGCGAGTTAACTATGGACAACGCGATTAATCGTGATGAAAAAATTTAATCGCCTGACAGCTCTAATATAGATATATATGAACAGAACATGTTAAAAACATAAATACCTAATATTAACGAGTATGGTTTTGGTGAAGGAAAACTGAAGGCTCAGCTCTGAAATGCACCACTGCACTGAACTGACTGAGGAGCTCCATATTGCTGCTGTTTGCACAGTTGGAGGACCAGACTGGACTTTAACCTTTACAACTTGGATTTTAACTTCTTTTGGAATGTTGCATGTTCTTAGAAGGTGTCACCGTTTATGCCCTCTGTTATCTTTTGCCAGAAGTATGTTAACTTCTTTCAGGCAGGGACGCTTCATAGGTTTTTCTTGACCCTCATTAGACTGTGATCCATGATGATGTGTGGTGTGAACGGAGCTTATGACTGACTTTGTATTCTTGTCTTCTGATAAGAGAGAAGGCTGCTCCTTTCTGTCGTTATGTGTTTTCCTCTTTAGTTTATCAGTGATTCTACACTGAATCTGGTCTGCTGATATTTGGAGGCAAAGAATATGTGACAATAGGAAAAGAAACCATCATTCTGTTTCTGGATGCAAACAAAAGAGAGGGACTCAAGAGGAATTGTGAGGTTCTAGGAAGCAGAAGTGAAGAAAGCGGAGGACTTTAAGAACATAGGGTCAACCATACAGATCAATAGAATGGGAGATGGAGATGAAGAAGTGCATCCAAGCAGGTTGGAACAGGAGGAGGAAGGTTTCAGGTGTGATGTGTGACTATAAAGAATCCAGGAAGAGGTGTAGAAGACTGGTTAGAGCAGCCATGCTGTTGGTTTAGGGACTCTGGTGCAGAGACAGAAGGCAGAGCTGGTGTCGTCACAGCTGGAGGTAGCAGAGATGAAGATGTTAAATATTTCTCTGGGAGTAACCAGATGGATAGGATCAGGGAGAAACCCATCAGAGGTTGGTGTGAATGAGGAGGATGCAGAGAGGAGGGTTCAATCGAGGCAGAGGATTTAGTGCAGCGACCCCTGGAGAAAACAGCTGCAAAGGAAACACCCCATACATTCAAGGACGAACTTCATGTCTGATGGAATTCAAGCATAAAGTCTCAGAAACAGGAATATTCCTTCTGAGTGGTAAAACTGAGGAAAACAACATCTGTTTGACAGAAAACGTATTTACTGCAGACCTACACTTCAATAGAAATGAGAACCCGTAGAACCTTTCAGTCTATTTGATTTGGATCTGATTACAGTCTACAAGAGCAGGCGAAGGTCCCAGTGTGCGTGACAACCCCTCCCACTGGCTTATTAGTCAGCAGGAATGTCATGAGCATGGAACTACATTAATTAGATTTTCTATTAAGAAGCCGAAAGACTGCTTTACATAACAGTGCAGATAATCAGATGAGGATAAAAGAACAGCTGGAAACAGATTTTTGTTTGAAGGGTTGAACAGTGAGCCTGTGAGCAGTGTGTGTGTGTGTTGGTATATGCGCGCGTGGGTGTGTTCATGTGCATGTGTGATTGTTTGTGTGCTACCACACTGCAATGCTTCTGTTTCCACATACAGCCTCACATGCCTGTCATTCAGTGGGGAGAAGAGAAGGATATTCCTGCACAAATCCTCTTCATATGGGACTTCTGGACACGTGTCTATTTTTGAAAGTGAGCACAGCTTGTTTTATACACAGAAAGGCAGGACAATAAAGATACACAAGGCTCTTCTTCTTCTGTGTGTGTATATTGTCCTCCCTGTAGAGCCGTACTACTATCAGATTAGTATGATATGCATGAAACCTGGTGATTGAGCGGAGATTCCTCAGCCTCCGTGGAGAGAGTTAGAGTGCACTGGATGGACTGTATTTGTAGATAGACTTTCTCCAGTCTCTGAAATCCCTGCCAATGAATTTAAACCAACCAATCTTTGCCAAATCAAATATGAATCAGACCTACGAAATCCATACCGGATCGGTCGAGGCCCGGGTTAACAACGACCGCCATCGGTGCTGTTCACCGACAGGGTGCCGGTGGAAATTGGACTACTGTTGGTGGAAGAAGGAGAGGAGGAAGGCGGGTTCGTAGGGAGAGAGAGAAGAGGAAAGTCACTAGTGTTGGACTGAGAGTTGGGACTTTGAATGTTGGAACTATGACAGGAAAGGGTAGAGAGTTAGTGGACATGATGCAGAGGAGAAAGGTAGACATACTGTGTGTCCAGGAGACCAGGTGGAAAGGTAGCAAGGCTAGAAGTTTAGGAGCAGGGTTCAAGTTGTTCTATCATGGTGGAGATGGGAAGAGAAATGGAGTAGGAGTTATCCTAAAGGACGAGTTTGTTAGGAGTGTTGTGGAGGTAAAACGAGTGTCAGATAGAGTGATGAGTCTGAAGATAGAAATGGAGGGTGTCATGTTCAATGTTGTTAGTGGGTATGCCCCACAGGTAGGATGTGAGCTGGAAGAGAAGGAGAAGTTCTGGTTGGATCTTGATGAAGTGATGATGAGCATCCCTGGAAATGAGAGAGTTGTCATTGGTGCAGATTTCAATGGTAATGTTGGTGCAGGAAACCGAGGTGATGAGGAGGTGATGGGCAGTATGTCCGAACAGTGCAGGACATGTATGAGGGCTGTAAGACAGTGGTGAGGTGTGCTGTAGGGGTGACAGCGGAGTTCAAGGTGGAGGTGGGATTATATCAGGGATCAGCTCTGAGCCCCTTCCTGTTTGCAATGGTGATGGACAGACTGACGGATGAG
>NC_050532.1:13707709-13731443 GCF_002922805.2 Oryzias melastigma
AATCAGGAGCCGGCTTTAAACCGACCAATCAGGAGCCGGCTTTAAACCGACCAATCAGGTGCCGGCTTTAAATTGGCCAATCAGGAGCCGGCTTTAAACCGACCAATCAGGCCTAAGCTTTAAACCGACCAATCAGGAGCCAGCTTTAAACTGACCAATCAGGGCTAAGCTTTAAACCGACCAATCAGGAGCCAGCTTTAAACCAGTTATTTTTAACCATGGGGCTGCGGCCCAATCTTGGTCTTTGAGCGCCCCCTAGTGGCCCCCCAAAAAACTCTGTCCTGAACCTGACGGCCGCGAGGGCTGCGGGACCTGAATGCAGTTTCCTCCCACTTGGTGGAAGTTATATTTATTTATTTAAAAAATTTATAAGGTCTTTTTAATGCTTCCGTTATAAGTTGGACGTCATAGTTTCGTACTGATCAATTGAAATTAATCTTTTAATTTAATAAAAGGGGAAGATGAAATTTGATCTGACGGCTGCAAGGCAGAGCAGAGCGCCCGCGGTGGAGAGGTAGTGCGAATCGAAGCTGTCTGCTATTACAAATCCCATATGGAGGAAACAGATTATTATTTTATTATGTTATGGGGTCCGACACGAGCTTACTACAACAACTTCCATTGTCAAAAATCGCGGAAACTCAGCATTTCTCCGCGAAAGTCCCGCCTGCCGCTGTAATGAGAGACTGTAATGAGAGACAAACAACAGAGTCGTTAGACAAGCCCCCTCTTGTGTGAACACCTGAAGTCCAGCTGGATCAAACTTGTCACCAGGGGTGAACCTAAGCTGGAACGCTCCGGTTCCGGTAAAACAATTGGAGGCGGAGCACCGCTCTGGCGGGAGCGATCAGCTGAGCGGCCGGTTTTCACCGTATCACACATGACAGAAGCTGCGGTTACTCTTATTCTCGTTCCCGGGCCGTCTCATTCCGGATCCATCCGCTTCACTTGTTAACATTCTGGTGTCTCCAATTCATCGCCACCCAAAGCGATCTAATGTAATCTAATCCCAATCTACCGTGACGACAGTGATGAATGACGACGCACCTTCGTGACTTTTTTTCCCTTCTGACTTTTAAGAGGCATGCTCTTTTTTATGATTACTCTCTAGTCTTTTCTACTTTTTTCTCTTTCCCCGCCCCGCGGGCGCGCACGTGGAAGGACGGAGATGTGCTGTGCGTAAAGGCGCACGCGGAAAGGTGGAGATGTGCTGTGCGCAAATACGCACGCGGAAGGATGGGGATACGCTGTGCCCGGGCACAGTCGCCGCAAGGTGGGGGTGCTTTTGAGCGATATTGCTGGCGCACACATGACGGGTATGGAGGTGCGCTATGTACGCACACTGGATTATGAGACTAGATCAGAGATCTCCAACCTGAGGCTCTGGAGCCACATGCAGCTCTTTCCCTCCTCCATTGTGGCTGTTTGGGTTTAAAGAAAAAAAACAATTTGAATAAATGATGGTTTTGTATCATTGTTTATTTACTTTAATTATTTACATTTTGTTACTTCTGCTTAGATTCAGTGGCGCCTCCAGAAATTTTTCCTGGGGTGGCCGCTGGGGGTCCACTTTAAATTTGGGGTGGCACACCAAAACATGACCTATATTTTCTAAAGTCATTCTACTAAACAACCTGTAGAAAAATATCAGAACATATCAGCTGATATACTTTGATCTGTGTCTATATTTCATGTTAGTAATGTGCATAGACCAATAAAAGTACAGTTAACATTTTGAGTTGCACAAAAATGTAGTTTTATTTTCCAATCAGACAGGAATCACCATGGACTGTGATGGTTGCAGACGGTTTAGTGATTTTTACTGAGAGCAGCCATGAAACAGTGGGACTGAAGAAAAGACAGGAAGCAGAGCTGGAGGTAGCAGAGATGAAGATGCTGAGGTTCTCTTTGGGAGTGACCAGGATGGATAGGATCAGGAATGAATACATCAGAGGGACAGCACATGTTAGAGGTTTTGGAGATAAAGTCAGAGAGGCCAGACTGAGATGGTTTGGACATGTTCAGAGGAGAGACAGTGAATATATTGGTAGAAGGATGCTGAGTCTAGAGCTGCCAGGAAAGAGGTCTAGAGGAAGACCAAAGAGGAGGTTTATGGATGCAGTGAACAAAGAAGAGGAAAGGATGCAGAAGACGGTTAGATGGAGGAAACTCATTGGCTGTGGAGTCCCTGAAGGGAAAGCCCAAAAGTAAAAGATGATTTAAACACACTTAGGAGAAAAATGAAATTCTCCATGGAAAAGTTATAAACTAAAAAGTAACCTTTAAAAAGTGCATTAGCAGATGAAGATCTACTTGTCCTCCATGGAATTTTCCTTTTTATCCATTTCAAAAGCATTCCAACCGTTGTTGTTTCACTTGGTGCTTTCTTCTTTTGTCTTTACTCGGCTCATATTCTGATGCTACTGCTGCGCACTTCAGAGCACCCCCCCCCCCGCACACACACATTGCGCTCTGCGCAATCCCATTCTGTCCGTGGGCGCGCGCAACGCGTATTTGACCTACGGCTCGAAGAGAAATAAAGAGAGATGACGACAGAAAG
Source organism: Oryzias melastigma (assembly GCF_002922805.2). Lineage (NCBI taxonomy): Eukaryota > Metazoa > Chordata > Actinopteri > Beloniformes > Adrianichthyidae > Oryzias > Oryzias melastigma. The sequence goes on from NC_050532.1 coordinate 13,710,270, forward strand.
ATAAAATAATTAATAATAATAATAATGAAAGAAGATGCTCCAATAAAGGAGCCACAACAAAAATTTGCAGGGTTAGGGACCGGGGACTTCCGCCAATTGGAGATCCATACCCATCCAAATCACTTCTGATCATGCTTTGTAAACATTTATTAAATAACTTTGGAGTATTGCTTAACATAAAGAGTTTTATTTTTTAATTCAGAACAATAGACTGTGTACTTTTCATGAGGACTGTCAGTCTGTCTCTCTGCGCCTTTAAGCTCTCCTTCATGAGAAAAGAAAGTAGGGAAAGCGGGGCCAAGCCAGGCTCCTGCTGAGAGGCTTTTCTGGGTGCAGGAGGATTCATGAAGTGGGATGGTTTCCCACTCTTTGTGCTGTTTTTTTAAAGCGCTTTCTGACACTGAAAATCCAAAATGTTTCTGGGTTGTCATTGCAGGCCTCATAATAATACCTTCCACACACCAAACTGCAGACTGAACGTGTGCCAGCTGCTCCCAGGAACATTCTCATCATCAGAGAAGTTTGATTGCTCTGACAGCATCTGCAATCTGCTGCTCCACAAAGCAGCAGCTGCTGCAGTTCTGATGAAGGCAGAGCACACCTGCGTTATTGTTCTCAAAAACAAACCGATTATCTGAAAAATGGATGGATTTTACTCAAACAAACACAGACTTCAACAAGCCTCTGCACTCCAAATACCTTTATCCATGTTTAACTCAGTGCAGCTGTGTGTGCTTCTCCTGGGTAGATCAATGTTTTCCTCAATACAAGACTGCTCCCTGCTGGTAATAATCCATCACTACATGTCCCTGCTGGCAGCAACCACGTCAGTACGTTCATGATGACGGCTCAATAGCTGTACTAACTGGACAACCTGATGCTCTTCTTTCTGACTTTGTCTTCTTCACTGAAAGTATTATTTTTTCTGGAAATTGTTATAATTTTGTAACTGAAATGTACATTTGGAATCAGAAAGCATTTCCCCATCATCCATATTCTGTGTTCCTCAGCTACAGAGTGTCTGAGACAGCAGGTGAATCTCTTATTTTATTGCTTCAGGGAAAAGGTTCATCCGAACTGATGTTCACACGGGGGACTCTTCCTGTTCACCACAGGATGCAGTGGATCTGTAATTGGACAGTTTTAATGTGGATCAGGCTGCAGGCTCTCAACTGATAAACAGTGAAAATCCAGTTTTGGAAACTCAGATCAAAGATCAAACAGTGGGACTTCAGTCTTTAAGATCGAAATTTGTGGATCAAGAGAAAGGAAAAGGAAAAGGAGGGTATGCACTTTTGTTGAGGATTGTTATGGCTGACAGAACTGCATACATATTATGGTATATTCCTTTAGTGTAACTGAACTGAAAAGTGTTTGGGAGTTCAGAATAACACAATAATTGGCAGTTTTGATCAAAAATAGATTGAATCACTAACATAATCTTTTTATCTGTCCAATTACTAAAGAAAAGCGATTTGTTTTTATAGAAAGAGTATTTTTTTTCCATATTATGCATGTATGAGGTGAGAAATCCTGTTTGAAGATTAGACACCATGCTAAAAGAATATGCCCAATTGTGAAAGTTTTGCTGTGACCTTATCCACATTATAATTGCAAATTAGGATAAAATTCAAGCCACCAAATTTGGAAAAGAAAATGAAGTGAAGAATACAATTCCACCGCGAGACAGGATTTTAAGGAAGTGTTTGGCATAGTTAATTGTAGAAGTATTACTCAGTGTCACAAAATAAAAAAAAATGTTGTTGTCCATTTTCGGAGAATTCATCGCAACTCTTTTCCTGATTCAGTTAGTGTGACTCTTACAAATTAAGCTAAAAAAAAACATCTTGTCAATATCCCAGCATGTTTTCTCTTTTAAATATGGGAGACCGGATTGGTTGTCACAAATTTTACTCATCCACGCATATTAAAAAAAAAAATGTCAGAGTTATTCCTACATAAAATGAAAGCTTGAAGTCCTTGCTTTACATTTGTATCTTTTGCTTCTAAGAGTCATCGTAACAAGAAGTAATAAACCATCAAAGACATTTTAACACCATGGGACAACCAACCCCAACACAGGGCTGGTTGTCCCTCTAGAACTTCATTAGGATTTTAGTGATGAATTAGGAATTTAAAAGATGCTGTGTAAAATCTTTGTTTTTAAAGGGGCCCTGACCACGAGAATTCTACTTTTTGAGGTTTTAAGTGCATTATGTTCATTCCTCTCTATAAAGAACCTCAAAATGGTATTTTGATCTGTTCATGCATTTAAGAATAATCCTCTAAAAACATTCACTGTCTGCAGCAGCCCCTCCCATACCCACGAAAACAAGCGGGTGGAAACGTGCTGATGTAAGATCAATGCCAACAGCTCCATCCAGGAGCTCCGCCTCCAGACTATAACGAAAACTCACCCACCTTCTCCGTGGAGCTGTGATAGGAGATAACTACCTTTCTGTACCAGGAACACTCTCTGAACCATCTTTCCAGGTGGTCTCACTTCGTTTCCAATCAGACTGAATTTCTGTTCACTCTGAGATTCCTCAGTCTGAATATGAAACAAGCCAAGAGCGGAACAACTGAACCAAAACAGCCACCGTACCCGACAGTCACGTGATGTAAACATGTTAGAAATGAGGCGATTGTCATGTTATCCAAAAATAGTTCAACTGTTTACTTGTTAGACCGTTTATTTTAGCACTAAAAAACATATAACTGTCTTTTCTGTCTTGTTACACGGCGTGCGCCGGCTGCTATTGTGATGTCATCTTAAAGCTCTATGGTAGTTCCAACAGAATTCTCTTAAAAACAATATCATAAAACCACAACGATGAGACACAGAAACTCATTCAAATGTGGTCGGATTAATTTATGCTCAATAAAACAACTTTTAACGTGATCCACATTGATTCTACTGACGTATTTTTTACCGTGTGAACCTGTAGCACAGGGGTATTCAAATCCAGGCCTCGAGGGCCGGTGTTCTACCTACAGGAAGCTGGCCCCTTGAGGCCTGGATTTGAATACCCCTGCTGTAGCATCTCCAGTGACCTCATGCAGGATTCCTCCGCGGTACCAAAGCTGCAGTGAAAACTGTTGAACCTGACCTTCATACAGACGATCAAAATCCATCAGCAAAATAATAAGTTTGAAGAAGTGTTTCAAGTTGTTATTTTTTACATAGTTTGGTCATGCTGATGAGGCTCAGGGAGGCGGGCTCTAGGATGACGTTGTGAAATGGGCGGGGCCAACAAGGAGTGAAAGGCGGAGCCTCAGAAATCGAGACATTTTTCTTCCAGGTATTAAAATGGGTCACAAAAATGACTCATATTTCATAAATACTTTGTTTTTCAGTGTTTTGAAGGTAATATATGATCATATATATGGATATAGGCTGAAAGGCTGAAGAAAATCATGGTATGGCCCCTTTAGAGCTAGAAACTGCAAATCTCAAGCAAAATAATTTCTTGGAACCTTTTCAGTCCGGTTTCCGCCCCTCTCACAGCACAGAAACTGCTCTCTTAAAAATGACGACCTCCTCCTTGCAGCTGATTCTGGACTCATCACCATCCTCATCCTCCTTGACCTGAGTGCAGCCATTGATATAATATCCCATTCCATCCTCCTCCATAGACTTTCTTCTCTCTGTAACCCCACCCCCTCCACTGGTTTCAGTCTTACTTCTCTGGCTGCACTCAGTTCATCCAACTCAAATTGTTTAGATCTTAGTTCTCATCTATTTGGTGTTCTTCAAGGTTCTGTCCTGGGTCCTCTTCTCTTCATTACTTACCTCTTACCTCTTGGCAATATTTTTCCTAAATTCAACATTGGGTAACTCTTTATTATAACCACACACGCTTTTCAACATTAGTTAGGCATTAGTTGAGCATGAGTTAATGTTTATTTAATCATTTACAAAGCATCACTCCTACTTTATTAAGTATTGGCAAGTAGCTTATATGTGTTAGTAACACTTTATTCGTGATTAAGAATGAATATTATAATGCTTATTAATATATGTTAAGACTTTATTCATTAACAATTAAACATTTAAAATTAAGTATTAAATGATTTGTAAACCAGTTATGTGGAGTTGTAAGCTCATTTACAAAGAGTTAGTAAATGTCTTGAAAAACCATGTAACTGTATAATTATACATCCATCCCATCTTTAGACACGTACTGTTAATCTGTTAATGAATCATTTCTAGACGCATATTTCTATTGTATATCAGGAGGAGTTCATGTAGTTATGAAACATTTATTTCATGTTATTTAACTGTTATTGTGACCTAATCAAAAGTGAGGCCTATTTCTGCCTTATAAAGTCTTTACACGGGTCATATAAAGGCTTTGTTACCTGTTAAAAAAAAGCAAAACAGAGGGATACACAACACAAATATTTGTCATACAACTGAAACATAACAAGCTACACTTGACAAAAAAATAACAATAAACATTTTTCCAGAAAAATGAACAAAACTGGAATTGCAGTCAGGTGGAGAAAAAACGACAGCAACATGGCATCAGCATCAGCCATGTTGATTCTGGACTTTTTCATGACGCTCATGACCATATAACCATTGATTTGTTTTGGTTGTTTTTCAGAGAATATGGATTTCTTAATTTTAACCTCTTCAAACATTGCATCCACATGGAAGAACATCCTAATTTGGGTTTTATAACCACAGTAGTAAATTCTCCTTAGGTTAAAGCAGAATTTACTTTACGGTTAAATCCTCTACTCGCTCTGCTGCAGCTTCACTGCCATTGGTTTGTCAGCAGCAGAAGAGCCGGTTCTCATTAAGAAGAAACAAAAATCAGAACTTTTTGCTGCTACTCTGTCCTTGTAGGTTGCTGTTTGCATTACAACAACTCAATGGAGACACTTGCTAAAAGTTAAAACGTTTTTTAGAGTTTTTGATCCTGGATGTCAGAATCTGTGAATATCTCTCTAGCTTAGCTTAGCTTTGCTGAACTGTTTTAGTGTGCCTCCTGCTCAAACTAGTGCCACAGTGAATTTTGGAGATCTGTTCATGATATGCAGACTACCAGCGGACCCACTTCAATTCTGATCCATTCACTTGCAGACAAATACATCCATGGACTGTCATGATCCAGTGCTTTGGTTTTGTCATGTTCCGTTTTCCTGTCAGTCTCACCATGTTCAGGTTAATCCTCCACAGCTGTTTTCATTTAGTTAATCAACCTTAGTGTATATAAGTGTCTATTTTTCAGTTTCTCATTATCAGCTCATCTGCTCTGTTCTGTCATGTCACTGGTTTGTTCTCCTAGTTTTGTTATGTTTGAGTTTTGTAGTAAATGTTCAAGTTTCTGCCACAAATCTGGTCTCCTGCTTTTGGGTCCTTCACCACCATCCCTGATATGGACATCTTCATTTTCCTCGTCTGAGTTGGATCTGGATCCAAACTGTATATAGCTAGATAGAGATGGAGAAACCAAAGCTTTCTGAACCACTGAACCGAAATGAACCAAATTGTATTGAAATGGTTCAGGGTTGTGAAGCATTTGACACATTTAAAACTAGTGACATCTGTTGGCCGGAAAACAAAATTGCAGCTCTACGGAAGGAAAAAAAACTCATTAGTATGTTAAGTCATATGTAGCAATCAAACTTTTATTTTTAAAATCTGTTTCTTTCATAAATAATCAAAACACAATTTTGTCACATTAACATTTTGATTAAATTGTGTGAAGCTAATACTGTTTGTTTGGAAGATGGATTTAAAAAGAATAAGTGATATCTTTAAAATACCCCATTTCATAAAATAAATAGAGCAGTGAAATCATTGTGGATTTGCTAATATGTTGGCCTATCTACTGAATGTGTGCATACATTTATTCATATGAAAAAATGTTAGGTGTGTTAATCAATCTCTGATTGAGATACCAGTGAATTAAATGTTCTACCAAACAGACTAAACATTTGACCATGTTTATAAAGAAATCTAACCATAGCAACAACACCAGCAGGGTCTCCTCTGCTCTTTTATTAAAGAGAATTCTGGCTTTCCTTAGAAAACCGTCTCCTCTGGCTCGGCTCACTAAAAACAGCCAACACTTAGACTCCAAGTCACCTCTTTAGATAAATAAATCATAAATACCAAATACTGTAATCCTATGTTCAACAATGTATTAACATATTTTTCATTTAAACAAATACAAGCTAACAAAAACCTTGCAACCACAACAAAAATATTAATTAAAATTGGTAAAAGAAAAAAAATGTCAATCAATCACAATAAAAGTATTTTAGCATTTTTCAACTTTTTATGTTTTTCTTCCTCCCTTTCTGGGGTCCCCTGGATGTGTAGCAGCTTTAACGTTTACCTACACCGGTACGGGTGTGTTCTGCTTTCTCTGTCTCTTCTGCTGCGAGTGAAACGAGCGGCAGTTTATAGAGAAATAAAACATCTGCGACCGACTCATCACGACTCTCTTAACGCCACAAACACAGGATGAGTGAACGGACTTATTGAAAACCTCGCAATGAATTCAAAATTCCCGCTGGTGGTTGGAAATGCGCGAGTGACGAAATGAAGCTTCATTTGGAAAGTCACGTGATCATCAGTAATCTGAACCAAGCGCTCGATACTCCACCAGCGAGCTTCATCTTCAACTTCAACTTTGAAAGACTCGATACAGAGTCGAGCTATCTGCTCGAGCAGAACATCTCTACTAGATAGCTCTGATATCTAATAAAAGAATGTTGGGATATCAAATTTGGGTTATTTTTGTGCCAAAAATCTCACCTATAACTCAGAGGCAAATTTCTAACAAACTCCTGCTGCTCTGCAGAAAGTATGACAGGCAAACTCATCTATGGGATGAATTTGGTGGGAACTTTTCTCACAAAAACCAGACTGTAGATACCTCAGTTAGGACGGCAATCATACATAACATTTTTTTCAATCAAAAATACAATGTGATCTATGATATTTTAAGAATGATTTTATTACTATGATTGTTATAGGGATTATTAAAAAGCAGCAGCAACACTGTTGATCGTTCCATCAAAGCAAAGGGGAAGAAGGCTTAAGCTACAGCGCCATTGTTGATTTGTTTCTGGGTAAAGGATTACTAAAGCCCCCATGCAGCGTGTTGTCAACACAGCTGCCAGAGGTTGTGCAACAGTTCAACTTCAGGATTTCTCTCTTATCATTTAAAGAGCTGCTGCTAGATCCAAATAAGTGATTGCAATATCTTTTTCCACTAATACTCATACAGTGCACAAACATGTAGCTGATTCTAGACAGATATGGATTGAAAATTTGCCCAAAAAGGGACAAATATTGTTTGCTCACTGGTCAGATTTCATCTACCTGTGGCCTTTCTTTATATGGGATTGTGGTTGGATGGGGCAAAGGTAGAACTTTCTGTGCTACATTTGATCGTTCGAGTTTTGCTCTGTCAACCTCTTACCATAAAAAGATTTTTCCTACATAAAGTGACAAATGATAATGTATCTTTTGAAAACATTGACTTTTTTAAACCTATAGAGCAGGGGTGTCAAACTCAATTGCACAGGGGCCAAAATCTAAAACACACCTTAGGTCGCGGGCCGAACAGGCCTAACATTTATTGAACACTCTAAAACTACCTTTTTTAAAACTTTAACATTATTATGAACTAGATATATAGCATTACCTGTGATAATGTTAGTGTGAATGCTGATAGCTGAATTTGGCCGCTGAATGTTAGTGCTGATAGCTGAAGATGCTGAAATTGATAGCTAAAAATGGTGAAGCTGATTCCCAACTAAAATATTAGCTAAATGCCAAATTAGCCTAAAAAACAAAGAAAAAAAACTTAGGTTTGCCAAAACAGCTAGCATGTAGCTAAAACATAGCTAAATACAAAATATCCTAAAAAACTGAAAATAAATCATAAATTAACCAAAACAGCTAGCATGTAATATTAGCTTAACTCCAAAATAGCCTAAAAAACAAAAAATAAAAAAGCCTAAATATGCCGAAACAGCTAGCATTACATTCCGAAATAACCTCAAAAATCTTAGTAAATGCTGAAATTGTCCAAAAAGCTAGCAGAATGCCAATTTTTAAAACTTTAAAACCATGATTTTTTTAATGTAATTATGAATAATAAAAAGTCAAGAATGTTATTACAGAATAAATCAACTTAAACCTTAAATAACTTTCAATATTTTTCTCTCCATAAAAATATATTTTGTTAAAATTATACAAGTTATAAATGAGCACAAGAAAACATCGAACCATTAATAACAATAAAATGATCTGGAGGGCCGGATAGAATTACTCGGAGGGCCGGATCCGGCCCCCGGGCCTTGAGTTTGACACATGCTCTAGATTCTCCCAAAGTTCGGTGTCAAAGCAGCAGAAGAGACGATTTCAACAACAAACTTTATTATAAAAATGTTGTTTGAATGTGTTTGTTGCTTATAGCTAATAGCAATTGACTGTCTATGAAAGTCTATGACCTTTTTGACCTATGACCTTCAGCATCCTCTGACCTCTCTCCATCAGTTTACGAGGTCGACCATTTGGTGGCTGAGTTGCTGTTGTTCTCAAACTCTTCCATGTTGTTATAGTAGAGCTGACAGTTGACTGTGGAATATTTTGGACATTTCTTCACTGGATTTGTATCTCAGGTGTAGCGGCTTGATGACTCAGTGGGCTAAGTGTAGGGCTGCCATGCAGGAGACCTGGGTTCAATCCTTGGGGTGTCCAACGATCTCTATCCAGATTGGGTCATAAAGCAAGACCCTTGACACTGCTGCCTAACTGGGTTCCCTGTGCCCTTCAAGTACAGGGTTGTGTCAGGAATCTGGTGCAAAAACTCTCTGCCAAATCACTGATGCAGTGGGTGGTGTTTTGCTGTGGCGACCCCTAACAGGATAAGCCAAAAAAGGGTGAACAATTGGCTCATTTGGATCAGAATCAGGTGAGCCAATACTTTTTCTAATGTAGTGTATGATTAAAAACAGTGGGGATTGAACATTTGGGCTGCCCAGGTAAAACATTATCAGAAGAAAATCTCTTCTTTGTCCTCGCCACAAAGTTTAACATTTGAAGTTCACAAATGAACATATTAACGAGCCTGATGCATTTTGGAAACAAGTTCTGTGGACCGACCCAGTTCACATGGAACTTTTTGGCCACGATGAGCAAAGGTACGTTTGGAGAAGAAAGGGTACAACCGTTAAGCATGGGGGTGGATCAGTCATGCTTTGGGCTGTTATTGCAGCCAGCGGCACAGGAAACATGTCACCGGTAGAAGGAAGAATGGATTTCACAAACTTTGTTCACTAACATGATGCCGTCTGTGAAAAAGTTGAAGAGAGGATGGCTTCTCCAATCATAAAAACCATGGAAAACACCAAAAGGCTTAAATCATGTTTGAAAGGAGCAACTCAAATGCTCAGGCTTTGTAGAAGTCAAATAAATAAAACAATCACCAAACAACAGCTGCTGAAAATGCAACCAAGGAAACCACAAGAATGAAATTAACAAAATGACAAAGCTAGAATAAACTAAAGAGGAGGAAACGGGCTTTCTCAGGCAAGGCCAGGCAGACAGCAGGGGCAGACTGAGGGTCTACGTCCTCTCAGGAATTCAGCTGCTACTGGAGCAGAACTTTCTGACTGCTTTTAAACTTCCCTCCTGGCCTTCTGATTGGTGGAGAGGGTGCCTCAATTAGCTCTGCAAGAGGGGGTGGAGTCAGCAGCAGAGGAGGCACTGGGCTTAAAGAAATACACACAGTCATCACACACAAAACATGCAAGTTTGAAAGATCTACAAAAACATCAGTAACCACGTCTTCATGTTTGGGTTTATGTGTTTATTAGGGCCGGGAATCAATATATACAAAAATTATCTAATTAATCACAAACCACAAAAAAAGTAATTGTGAATATTTTATTTTTTTTTATATTTGCCTGCCACTTATTATCCGTAAATAATCAAAATATGTAATCACATGCAAAATTGTACATTTAGAACATTTATTTTTAACCCTCTGGAACATCAGCTATTAGACATAAGAATTTCTCTCCAAAGAACACTCCTGTCCATTGGACATTTTTCCTGGAATTAAATTTTTTTCCCCGAGCTTTTAAATGTCTCATACATTTTCCTTATTGTGTTTGTGAAAATAATAAAATTAAACATTTTTGGGAGAAGGTAACTTATAGAACTCACCGCTTTTACCAGAACTCACTCAGGTTTTAATTTCACTGCTGCAGGTTTGAACTTTTTTAAAATAATTACATTTCATTAGACATAAAAAGTCATTTTTTTTTAGTAATACGAACATCGTTTTTTAAACAAGATGTTGTTTACAATCCTGCACATTGCTGTTGCGCCACATGCAAACTCTGTTCGTGGACTTTTTCTGTATGGTTAATAAGGGCGACCCTCAACACGGTGCAGGATGTAGGCATCAGATTTTAACAAAAGATTTGTTCGTCTATAGATTTCTCACATTTTTAAACAGGAATCAAGTGTTTCTGCTGTGGCAGCTTGTTGGTTTGGTAGTTTGATAACTACAAGAGGAGAATTTTCTTTATTGTCTGCAACAAAGAAAGTCTGTTTTGATATTTTCAGTAGTTTATTAATGTAATACAGTACTTGTTAAAACAAAATAAAATAAAGAGGAAGACCAAAAAAGAAACATTAAGTATTATCAAAATAATATTGTTGCTACAAGTCAGCAAAAGAAAAAGAAAGTAAACATGAAGAACCCGCTGTGTTTACCGTGAGGCTCGAACTCACATTTCCTGCATGAGAAAAACATGAAGTGCAAGCATTCCAGCCATAAGGAGACTGGAGACAGCTGGAGCTACTACAGGGTAGGGCTGGACTGATAAAATTGATTAATCAATTTGAATCAATTTTTACTTGATAGATCAATAATCAGTTCATAAAAATATTGATCAATTTAGCACATAAAGCTAAAGTCCGCTAGCTTGATGCTAACGTTTAATGGGATTTCCCATAGGACGGCTAATGCTAACGCTCGGATGACCTAAACATACAATGCTGACTAAAGAAACATCTTTATAAACTCACAGACATGAATTTTCCAAACTTTTTTAAGGAAATATTTTTTAAAGTTTTAAAGTTAATTTTTTTAAAGAAACGTCCTCCAGGAGAAGCAGAACAATGTTTCCAATGTTAATGATCTGAACATTTTAGTTAGAACTTCTCCTTTAGAGAATCCATGTAACACTGGATGATATTAACAATCTCATTATTTCACTGATACATTTACAGTATGTGAACTGGATCAGATTATATAAATATATTGTAAACATTTATAGATTATTATTGTATTTCTAAACAAATGTGTATAAATGTGTAAACTCTAAATTGAATTGATATGAAGGATCGAAAGAATAAAAAAAAAAATCAGAATCGAATCGATTCAGGTTATTGTGAATTGAATTGTTTCTGGAAATGATAATCAATACCCAGCCCTACTACAGTGTTTTAGCCATTTCATTCAAGCATGAGGATGTTTTGATGCCTGTCTGTAACACAATAAGATGGTGTTTTGAACGGACTAGAACAGCGGTTTGTACGCGATAAAACACCCGTCTTGGAACAACTTCAGACGATGATAGTACAGACTAAACAGACATTCTCTGACCGTGATTATTACAGTTCTCAGAGTCAGTGAATGCATCGGGACGGAAGTTACCACCCTCATCGATTTTGATTGGTTCTTTGTTTTAGCCCACACAAAGTTTCTCAATGGGGCCAAAAGTTTCAAATCTAAAGTTTTCAGATTTTAAATTGAACAAAAAAAGAGTTGAAAGTAAAAAAAAAATGTTTTTGAAACTAAATAAAAGGCTTTGAAACCAACATTTTTTGTTTTGTAACCCAAAAACACAACATTTGAAGCAGAAAATAATTAGGTTTGTTTAAAGGGGCCCTACCATGAAAATTCTACTTTTTGAGGTTTTAAATGCATTTTACCGTTCACTTCTCTCTATAAAGAACCCCAAAGCAGCATTTTGATCCGTTCGTGCATGTAAGAGTAATCCTCTAAAGACCTGCACTGTCTGCAGCAGCCCCCCCCCCCTCCATACCCACGAAAACGAGCGGGTGGAAACGTGCTGATGTAAGATTGATGCCAACAGCTCCCTCTAGGAAGAGTCTGCTCTGACAGCTCCGCCCCCAGACTAACACAACCCTTGATTTCTCCACTGAGCTAGGGTTGATCAGCAAATAAAATCATTTTAGATTCAGAATACCGTACATCATCCAGTTGTATCCTGTCTTCAGTAAATTCCAGCTCAAACAGGTGTTTGTTACTTTTGACACAGCGGTCCTTTAAAAAGCATTTTGCGGAGCATCGCTGGCTCCATGGAGAAAGTATATGTTTGTGTTGCCCTGGAGGCGGAGCTTGCAGCACAGAGTCTTTCTGAAAGGGGCTGTTCTCACTTTGTGACATCAGCCCATGAGAACCGGCTTGTTTTTGTGGGTTTGGGAGGGGCTGGAGCTCAGAGAGCAGGTTTTTAGAGGAATACTCAGAAATGTGTGAACGGATCAAATTACTGCTTTGAGGTTGTTTGTAAACAGGAATGAACATTTTAATACCCTTTAAATCTCACAAAGTTGGTTTTGCATGATAGAGACCCTTTAATGAAACTGTAGTTATGCTAAATACTGTTTTTTTTTTTTACTGTAAGACAAAGCTGAAGCAGCTCTCCCTTATTTAATGACTGGCAGCATGTGATGAGGCATCAGGCATTCACAAGTCCATGTTTCCAGAAAGAGTAAAGCTTTCAGAACAGACCACATCCAGACGTGACAGCTCTGAAGCTGAAGAAACAAACCTGAACCCTCACCAGGCTGCCCGTCAGTGTCTCACCACTTTCCCCAAGTCATTCAGTGTTTTGCAGGAACTGCACATCTTTGCTTTAAACATGAAAGTTTTGCATCACAGAAACATTTTAGGGCAAAAACAGGCTGTGTTTCATTTAAATGTATTCATACTTCCATGCATGCGGGTCTTCAATAAAAGCAGAGTTTGAGCGCAGCAGTCTCTTACCTTTTCCTCCACGGAGTACCTGTGGGTGTGTTGTGCTGCTCCTGCACTCTGGTTCATGCTTCAACTCCGGGAAAAGACAAACAAGTCTATAAATTACAAGCTGCAGCTTGGCGTGAGAGCCAGAGAGCACACACTGAGGTAACGTGACGGCTCTGAAGTTCCTCTGCTCTCGTCTGACTCTACAGCAGATTCCAGTCCATTGAGCTCCGTGCGTAAAGACCTGCTGTGGCGCGCAGCTGTAATGGGCTGCACTCTCTCCATCCAGACTGAGAGGCTGAGTGAGGGTTTGCACGCAGCCTGAAGCTTTATTCCATCAGAACATGTGTGCTTGCTCTGGTGTTTGTATTTGGTCAGTGATGTATGGAGAAAAAGAAAATTAAATCTGACTCCACTAAGAGATTACATAACGCAATGAAAGGATGAAGCAGATTAAGAGATCAAAACAGAAGACCTGCTTTCAAGAACACACATCCTTTTTCTCAAATTTAGGGACAGTTTACAAGTTAAAACCGTCACATTTTGATTTTTTCTTTTTTAAGAGCATTTCAAAAGCGCTTAACTCTGCTTAAATGACTGAGTTTTTCTGACATGAAGCTCCTAAAAGTTAAGAATTTATTTTTAATTCAATGGAAATATCTCTTTAGGTTGTAAAGACTAATTCTGATCATCTCTCAGTCTTTATTTGACATATTTGTATTTTTGATTTGTGGAGGCTTTTCAGTTTCTTATCATGTTGGTGATGTGTTAAGTTGGATTCAAACTGAACACCACTGCCAAAGCGTTTTTTTGGTTTTGGTTCCTAATCGGTGCCAATGTTGGTACTTCAGTAATAAAAATAATGCCTTCATCTTCCCAAATCAACACATTTCCATTCCCAAGTCATCACATACTGACACATGGTTAAGACCTCCACATCAAAACTGACGTTTTGGGTGTCATCGCTTTTTGATTTGCTGGCTGTTCCCGTTAAAATCAGAGCTCCACAACCTCCGAGCTGCAAACCGGTGGTCCTCCCCTCTTGCACCACGCGGCGAATCTGCTGCTTACCGCCGGTCAAAAATGTGATCCTGAGCTGGACACAGCGCTGTGTGTGTGTGTCTGTGAATGTTAAGGTGCTCACACACCGCCTGCGTCAGCACGTATCCCAGCAGCCACCCCAATGAGAAGTCCACGCAAACGCGCATAAAGTCAAAAATTCAGCTTTATGCGTGTTTGCATAAACCCCCCACTGAAAGCAGCGCGCGAGCGCCCAAACAGATTTATTTATCGTGAGGAGTTTAAAAAAATGAAATCTTTCAAAGATTTTCTTAGTTTGGAGGGTTCTCTCTCACTCTGTGGGTGTGTCTGGATGACAGCCACTTCCACTGTGTTTCTGGGTCTTCGTGACTGAGTTTGAAGCCTCTCCTGCATTATGCCGGAGGGGGGGGGGGTTTCTCTATTAGTACTTTTTTTTCATTTTTACACAAAATGAGTGGAGCATCAAACTGCTTACAAAATAAAATACTATTAAACATTAATATATCATTGGGATTTTGGCGCCCCTTCCAACAGATGGCACCCTATATATATATATATATATATATATGTACAGTGGTGGACAAAAGTGTTCATACCCCTCAGTTAAAGAAGGACAAACCCACAATTCTCACTGAAATCACTCAAAACTTACAAAAGTAACAATAAATAAAACACCTGTGATGTCAATTAAAGGACACACCTGAGTTAATCATGTCACTCTGGTCAAATAGTTTTCAATCTTTTATTGAGGTACCATCATTTCTGTCCAGGCCTGTTTCATTACTTTGTTTTAAATAATTATGTTAATCAACAATTCAAGAGTGATGGCTGATTTTGATTGTTTAATTTTCAATAAATTTTTATTAATCGTTACTTTTGGAAGTTTCAAGTGATTTCAGTGAGAATTGTGGGTTTGTCCTTCTTTAACTGAGGGGTACTAACACTTTTGCCCACCACTGTATATATATATATATATATATATATATATATATATATATATATATATATATATATATATATATGAATCTTGTCTAATTTTCCCGTTTTGAGCATAAATTAAAAAAATATCATCATCATAGTAGTTAAAACACAGAGCGTATCACTGCAGCTGCATCTCGCCCTCCTGTTACATCCGTGTACGATGATCGGTCTCTGTAGCGGCCAGACTAAAGCTCATAATAGGGGCATTGAATGCATTTTGCATTGCCACACTGGAGCTGCCAAGCTTTCTAATCCCTCGGGAGTCATGAGTCTATTGTGATTTGCATCTGACGTAGAATGTCTCTGATGTAACAGAAGAGCCAATTTTAAATATTTTTATCCCAGCCTGATTCTATTTATTGCACATCCTTTTGAGATGTTATTGTTTCTTTTATCTATTTTTATGCACTCACTCAAAGACTACATCTGCCCTGGAGGTGATATAAAACCATTGAAGACATCAAAAAGTCTAAATTTGTCTTCAGCTGACAGCACCAGTGTGGCCTCAGTAACTGGGGCGACGGTGGTACAGAGGTAGAGCGGCTGACCTGTGATAGAAGCATCACGGGTTCTTTGGGTAAAACACTAAACTCTCATTGCTCCTGGTGTTTGAGGTTTGTGTTGTGAGGCATCAAAGAGTGTGTGTGTGCGTGTGTGGGTGTGTGTGGGGTGTGTGTGGTTGTGTGTGTGTGTGTGGGGGGGGGGGGTGCAAAGGTGCATGGAATTGTGCCTATTAAACACTTTGGGCTTTAATCAAGGGAAAAGGTGCCATTTAAGTTTTCACCAGTTGCCGCTCCTTCTTGCAGCAGTGAGGCAGATGGTTACAGCTCAGCTCTGTTTGCTGGAAGCCAGGTTCATGATGGTTCATCCTTTAGTGCTCGGCGTGTCTGTGTCAGCTTTATTGTTCTGCTGGCTCTCAGGATCCTTGTGACATTTATTCACTGGTGACGCAACAGAGATTTTTAAAAGAGGACAGAGGTGCTGAGTTAGCTCAAAGTCAAGCTTTCCATGTCAGTTTATCCTTCAAAGCGCATCACCTGGAACATTTCTCTTCAAGTCTGCCTGACGTTTTACTCAGCAGTAAGTCGTCTGTTTTCCTATCCTCAGTGCAGTTCTAGGCTAGACACACAGCCTGCTGTAGCATACTATAAAGAGTGCCAGGAACAGTTTTTAAATGTGGTGAAAACCTCCATGTTTAAGTCCCACTCCAACAACATTTTTTTATATTACAAAATCCTTCCCAGTGATCTTTTAATTATGATTATGCAGTTTTTAGCCTAAATCAAGCAACCTGTGTCCTTTTTTTAGATATATTTTCTCCAGAGTGGCAGGAGCTCATCAGGTATTTGCCTCTGAATTGTGGGTGGAGCAGTTGATGGTAAAAACCCAGGACATACTGCAGAGACTACATCTCTCAGCTGGCCTGGGAACACCTCGGGGTCCCCCCAGAGAAACTGGAGGAAGTGGTGGTGGAGAGAGATGTCTGGGTAGCTTTGCTTAGACTGCTGCCCCTGTGACCCGGATGAGTGGAAGATGGATGGATGGATGGACAAAATAATTAGAATTTTCCTGTGTTCCTGCATCATCACTGTAATAAGAAAACAGAATGATCTAATGAGCTTTGTTTTTAACAAGAGGAAATCTGTAACATTTTGGAGATCAGACATTCTGGCAGGGGGATCTCTCTAGCATTCTGACCAAGAAGCCCCAGGACCTGTAGACCTGTAGACCTGTAGGTCCAGCCATCAATTCTCTCTGATTTCTTTAGAACTGATGCAGTAGCAGAGTGTGACAAAGAGGCTGAGACGTTAGTCCACACATGGTCGAAGACCTCCGTCCTTCTTTTTCACAAAGTAGAGACCAGCTAAAGCCGGAGACGTGGACGTCCAGATGAAGCCCGTTTGTAGTTCTTCCTGGATGTACTTTGGCATGACTTCGAGTTCAGGCTGGGATCGAGGAAACACTCTCCCTCTCACAGGAACAGCACCAGGAAGGTGCTCAAGTGCTGTCATAAGAGCGATGAGGGGGTAGACGAGTGGCATGCTGTTTATCAAATGTTTCTTGGAGGTCGTGATGCTGAACTGGCAGAGAGTCGGATAAAGAATTGAGTTCGGGTATATGGAGATGTTAGCAGTAGCAATGCAGCGATGATCAGAAACGGCAGAACAATCCATGGTCTGAAGACAATGGTGCCTGATTGGAAGATCAGTTCTTTGGAGGACCAGATGATGGCGCTTTGAGGAGAGTGTATAACAAAGAGGCGTATGGTCTCCTGAAGGCCGTCTTGTCATGGGGAAGTATCGCTATCCCCTTCCATTAGTCCCTCCTGCTCTGGAACAGCTCTGCCAGGCACGTTACTTTACCAAGCTGGACCTGAGTAGCGCCTATAACCTAATGGTTTAGTGACGAGTGGAAGACAGCCTTCTCAAACCACTACCGGACACCATGAGTACCTCACTTAGGGGTGTGTTTTGGCAAGAGTCTGGCGATACATGCCTCACAATATATGTATCACGATATTTCCCAAGACTATACCAAAGCAATTTTTCACTTTTTTTTAAGAGTATGACTTGAATTGAATCTACCTGAATTTTAATGTATTTCATTGTAAAAAATGGTCAAATTAATTTCATTTCATGATCACAGCATTAAGCACAGCAACAGTTGTTCCATTTACCCAGAAATTCATGCTGCTTTTCTTTTGGTAAATTACAAAATATTAGTTTTTTAAGGGACAGTCAATATTATCTGATTTCCACAACAACACATTTTTCAGTAAAAGAAAGAATAGAATGAATGGGCTTTAATAAGTTTCTAAAAATGTGATTGCAAGATTGCTAAATCTAGAATTTAAATGGTTCATTGAACTGAACAGATGCTTCAAAAATCAGGGGAAAAACAAACCAATTCTTTCCAGAAACATTTCAGTGTGATGACAGGATGAATGAGGGTAAGATGTTTTATTTACATGACAGTCAGCGCTGCAGCTCAAGTTTTCTCAAAAACAGACGTAAATGCGTATTTCACTGCTAATCGCTGAGACATTACCTTTTTTCAGAGCCTAGTAGACATCACTCTGATCCATCACGTCTCTGAATTAGAATCTATAGCTGTGAAATTCAGCAGAACTTCTGCTTGCTTTGCCGACAGCATTTTAATGGAGGCTCCGTGCATGAGCCGCTGGAGCTCCACTGCTCGTTCTTATCTGAGCCGCTATGAAGCTCCATAATCCACGTGTTTAGATGATACTGGCAGCAACGTGGCTCGGAGTTTCAGTTTAGTACCCATTCCAAGTAGAAACAAAGTAGTATATTTCTTATAACAACCAAAACCGCGAGGCTGACTGAACATTTGAAGGATCTTGTTGTTGTTTTGGTCGCGGTGTGGAGCAGCTCAAAGAGGCCCAGTGCGCTCTGCTGCCAACTGGTGGTCAGGGGTTGAAGTGGAAAAGAAAAGCAAGATGTGAAGGAAGCCCATAGATAAATTAATAAATATTGTCATTAGGTATGTCCCGATCAGGTTTTTTTGGGCCCGATCCGATTCCGAGTCATTTGATTTTGTGTATCTGCCGATACCGAGTCCAGATCCGATACTTTTATAAGACATTTAAAACATGGATAAACTGAAGAAACAGATTTGTGTTGTCCCTCATTTATACTTTATTAACCTTTTTTTATCATTAAAAACTTAAATAAAACACTTCTGTGAAGTAGCTTTAATAAACAAGTAAGAATACAGCAAATATAAACTAGGAAAAAAATACAATTTGCTGTCAGTTTAAAGCGTTTTGAAAAGAGTTATTGATCCCGGAAGTTAGCTTTTGAGCTAGCTTTGTTTACGTTAGCCTTCTGCTTGAGCTACTGCGGTTTTCTGCTGCGTTTTCTGGTAATGACATTTCGTGATCTTTTCATGACATGCAGACTTGTAGTGGGGTATTTATCCGGAATGATAAGATGAAATATAAAGCTCTGATCATAATGAGAATAAATTAAATATCCAATCCTGATCGGGCAAAGGAGTCCGTTTCCAATCGAGTCCCCAACCACGTGATCGGCCCGATTTCCGATCAGGTGATCGGATCGGGACATCCCTAATACTTGTATGAGGCACTCTAGTGGCCCACAGGAAATATCAAGCTCATTGACACTTGGTGAGCCTGTGGAGCAAAATGTTGATGCACATTTTTCTAAAGGCATGCTGCCAGAGACAGTTAGTAGTGAACACTTACACAACATGTAATGGGAATTGATGGTGAATTAGGTGAGATGCAGGCATGTTGGACAGATTTTTTTTTTATCTTTTTAATCCCCAAACACCTTATATATGGATCAATTCTGATTGTGTTACAGATGTTGAAGCACTTTTGAGAGGCACTATGACAAAATGTTTTGTGTGTTATTGTGAATACACAAAAGTAAAGCTGTGTCGAAATTTGTGTTCTTTTTTTTTTACGAGTTGCTAACAAGGTTGGGAGTTAGTATAGTCACTGTAATGTTTGTTTTAGCGGGATCAGTCTGTTTTTTAATGTGATGCTAACATCGTTGGAAGTTACAGGTATTGTGAAAATGCCTAAGCTGCTAACGTAAAGAGGTGTTGGTTTTTCTTTTTATGTGTCGATAACAAAGGTGGGAGTTATAGCATGGTCACAGATCAGTCTGTTTTTTTCTGTTGCTAACAAGAGTGAGAGTTACAGGTATAGTGACAATGCTAGCACGGCTAATGTTACTGGTTTGTCTTTGTTGGTCTGCGTTGTGTTCAGGTCAGGTGAATAAAGATCAGGCTCCGATGTTGATTCAGTTTATTTTATTCTGGTTGAAAGAAAAAACAAATGTTACATTGCTGTCTGGGATTTTCCTCAGTGCTTCAGTGCTACCAGAGGCAATTTCTCTCAGTGCTTCCCCCTAAAGACTGAAAATTGCATGAAAAAGAAAGAATCAGCATAAAAATAGAGGAAAAATGGTGTGAAAATGGCGGCTCCTTTAAAGCGTCTAATAACTAAAATAACATCACAAACCGAGGAAAATGAATGCAGTACAATTGCTGCTTTTGATGGATCCAGGTAAAACAAACTAAAAGACAGTTTAAGCAGAGATGTAATTACAAAGAACGGACACAAGGAGGAGCACGTCTTACCTCGCATGCTCAAACATGTCTGCTGTGTCACTAGTTTTTTCATTTAGTTGTTACTAACAATAACTGGTGGTGGCTCCGCTGCCAAACACTAGCGCCAACCTTCCAACAGAAGCAATTCGGGGTTAGATGTCTTGCCAAGGCCATATGGGTGGGGCAAGGTGGGACTTGAACACGCAATCTTCCGATCAGGAGTCGACCACCCTACCGCTGCACCACGGGCCTGACTGTGACCTTACCTAGATCTGAAGGTGACCTGACCGTGACCTTACCTGGATCTGACCGTGACCTTACCTGGATCTGACCTTAACCTGACCTTGACCTTACCTGGATCTGACCTTGACCTTACCTGGATCTGACCTTAACCTGACCATGACCTTGCCTGGATCTGGCCTTGACCTGACCTTACCTGGATCTGACCTTGACCTTACCTGGATCTGACCTAGACCATAACTGGATCTGACCTTAACCTGAACGTGACCTTACCTGGATCTGACCTTAACCTGACCGTGACCTTACATGGATCTGACCTTAACCTGACCGTGACCTTACTTGGATCTGACCTTGACCTTACCTGGATCTGACCTTAACCTGACCTTGACCTTACCTGGATCTGGCCTTGACCTGACCGTGACCTTACCTGGATCTGACCTTGACCGTACCTGGATCTGACCTTGATCTGACCTTGACCTTACCTGGATCTGACCTTGACCTTGTGTAAATAATAAGACCTCTGTTAGAGAGTAACCATGGTTACCACTCCCCCACCCCATGTCCATATAAGGAATTCTGTTGATGTCTGAGGAGTGTGATGTCACACAGTGATGTCATCCCCCTTGATCTGACCTTGACCTTACCTTGCGCTGTCCTTGACCTTACCTGGATCTGACCTTGACCTGACCTTTGATCTGAAGTTTATAAATAGAACCCAGATTCAGTTGTGTCTCATTGCCCGTTTGGTTCACACCAGAGAGCATACGTTCTGTTC
>NC_050532.1:13732355-13735113 GCF_002922805.2 Oryzias melastigma
ACACTGAACTCATGGAGAAACGGGAAAACCTGAAAATGGAGCAGGAACAACTCCTCCAAATAGAAAAAGAATATCTCCAGGCCAAATCAAAGACTCTTCAGTTGGAACAACAAAACCAAAATTTCTGCAAAGAAATCAAAGACATCCAGGGAAAACTGAGTTCTACATTTGAACTGAAGCAAAAATGTAAAGAAGAAGCAGATTTGTTCCAGTTCTTGCAGAAACAAAACACCACCCTGAAAGAAGAGCTCCTTGACCTGCAGAAGAAGTGTGAGAAAGACGCTGAGATGAAGCTTCAGTATTCCTCTCTGCAAGCTGATAGAAAGGCTGTGGAGGGGGAATTCAAATCCCTGAAGCAACAGATCCGCGTTCTTTCTCAGCAATGTGAAGACTTCAGGCCCATGACTGAGAAATTTAATAACACTCAGGAGTACATCGGCCAACTCCAAGAACGCAATACATCCCTTTTGGAGGAAGTCGAGAACCTGCAGGTCATGAAACAGGAACTAGAAGGATTGGCCACAGAGTACATCAATCTGGAGAGAAACATAAAGGAACTTAAGAAACAAAATTATGACCTCAACAAAGATCGACAACAACTCAATTCGGAAATCCTGGTCCGAAAAGATCTGGAGGACAAAGTCGTCGCTGCAAGGCAAGAACACGCAGCAGTTCTGGCTGAAAACACAACCCTAAAAGCCCACGCCTCAAAGTATGTACAACAACCACAGCGTGCTGCTTTGAGGAACCCTTTGCTGACTTCAGCCAGAGCTGCTCAAGGAGAACTTCCACCTCTAAGACAACCAAGTCAGCCTTTGTTGGAGGAAACTTCTCCGATCACAGTAAGACCCAGAAGGTTCCAACAACAAAGAGCTGTACTTGGACAACATCAAGGAGCCGCACCAAGAAGGGTTCCTGGTTCCCGGCAGGTCTAGGACCCTTCAAAAGTCTAATGTAGGCAGCCTTGATTACAAAAAAAAAAAAAAAAAAACTCTCAAAAAGGCTAAATTTATACAGCCTTGATTTAACCAAAAAAAAGTGTCTATTTGCAAAATCAAAATTAAAATTATAGACTGGGCAACAGCCTGAGAACAAAACTATAACAAAAGGTGTCATTTGGTTTCAACAAATGATACTTTTTGGCAAAATAATGCAACCACAAGGAGGCACAATCAGTGTCTCCATGTGCCGGTCCCAAGTCCGGGTAAATGCAGAGGGTTTTGCCAGGAAGGTCACTAGAATAGATCCAAACCAAATCAAACACTAACAGAACTGAATCTGAGTTTCAGGTCCGCTCATGTATTACCAGAGCAGGAGATGGTTCTGGCTGCTGGGAGTCTGGTTGGAGAACTACACATTTACATTTAGAGTTTTTGCAGACTCAGCTGCAAACCTCTCTAACAAACGCTGAAGGTAATTAGATTGATGAAGCAAAATAAACAACATTATTTGCAAAAAGTCTAAATGTACTGCTGTAGCTCCCTGAACAGACCCCCTCTTTTCCTGGCTAAACCTACACTGTAAACCCTGATGAGTTCACAGAACTTCATTTTTTTGGTAACAGATTACAAAATAATATTGAAGTTCTGTTATTAACCTTTTTAAGTTTGCATATATTCAAATTTCTATTTGAAGTTGCCTCAATTTGTTTTTTTTTCACTTTATAAATATAGATTTTCCTCAACTTAAATTATAAAATAATTCACCCAAAACTTGAACTAATTCCCAACTAAAAAACATTGAAAAACGTGCTTAAATTAAAAAAAAAAGATCTAGCTCAAAAAATGTGGGTAGTGCTCAAAATATTTACCATTCAGCTCAAAGTGTCTAAATGTATTCTAAACCGGGATACCGATATTGCCTCACTACACAATTATCAGCTAATACTAATTTAAAAAAGGAACAAAAAACATGAAAGCAACACTATAGTGGCTGACACATTTTTTTTAATTCAACACAGTATGTTTTTTTTAAATGCACACATTTTAAGAGCTCAGTCAAAATAAAATGATAATTAGTAATGTGATAAAGTTTAGTGACTTTAGCTTTAACATCTTTAAAAGTATTGAATATTTTTGACCAAATGTGATTCCTGTCCTCATTTAAAATTCTTAAAAATAAATGATGACTTTGTTTTAGCATAACATTTGATGAGTGTTCATGAATTGCTGATTTAATTATTTGTTTTGATTTATTAGTTTTATTCATTTAGTTATTTTTAAGATTATGTGCTTATTTTTTAAGTTCTTAAGACATCACATTTTCGGTTTTATTACCACGGTAGTTAATTTTCTTAACTGTTATTTCTCTGTCAGATAAATCAAACAGGCATATCAAAGGACAGCTCGGGTCCTAAGGAGTTATATCACGGAGCTAGCATGTAGCAGTTAGCAGCTGTGCCTTAAGCCAGAGGTGGGACCAAGTCATCATTTTGCAAGTCCGAGTCAAGTCCCAAGTCTTTGTCCTCAAGTCCGAGTCAAGTCCCAAGTCAAAAGCACTCAAGTCCCAAGTCGAGTCACAAGTCATGACCAACAAGTCTCAAGTCGAGTCACAAGTCCTACTATTAATGTTTCAAGTCATTTCAAGTCATTTATAAAACAATGTAATATTAGTTACACAGATCATGTGTGCCTTTAAGGACTGTATTTTGAAAGAATTTTAGCTAAATTACCACTGAGTTGATGCATCTCCACTTCAAAAATCCAAAATAATTTATCTTTAACAAAAACGCAGTTTACCACATTTGAAATGTGGTAAG
>NC_050532.1:13739792-13741505 GCF_002922805.2 Oryzias melastigma
AGTCCAAGTCGAGTCTAAAGTCGTCAAATTCATGACTCGAGTCTGACTCGAGTCCAAGTCATGTGACTCGAGTCCCCACCTCTGCCTTAAGCACAAAGAGCTTCACATTAAAAATAAACAAAAACTGTCTTTTTCGGTTGAAATGCCTTTAGAGGTTGTTGTTTGTGTTTGGACAAACCAATAGAGACACTTGCTGTCAGTTTAAAGCGTTTTTAAAAGAGTTATTGGTCCCGGAAGTTAGCTTTTGAGCTAGCTTTGTTTACAAGTTAGCCTTCTGCTTGAGCTACTGCTGTTTTCTGCTGCGTTTTCTGGTGATGACATTCTGTGATCTTTTCATTGACATGCAAACTTGTAGTGGGGTATTTATCCGGAATGATAAGATGAAATATAAAGCTCTGATCATAAAGAAAATAATTAAAATATCCGATCCTGATCGGACAAAGGAGTCCGATTCTGATCGAGTCCCCAACCACGTGATCGGCCCCGATTTCCGATCACGTGATCGGATCAGGACATCCCTACTTGTCATGTCAACATTTTAAATCGATGCAAATATCGTCAAATTAAATTTTGCGATATATCGCCAAATCGATTTTTTCCTACACCTCTAAAGTCACTATGCCCTTTGGCCGCTTTAACGCTCCCTCCGTCTTCCAAGAGTTTGTTAACAACATTTTTAGAGATATGCTGCAGAAGAATGTTATTGTTTACATAGATGACATTTTGGTGTACTCTAAAACATTTGAAGAACGTGTGTCCCTTGTCCGACAGGTGCTTTAGCGTTTAATCAAGAGCAACATCTACCCTAAGAGGGAGAAGTGCGTCTTTTATCAGATTTCCATCTCCTTTTTGGGTTTCATCAGTGGTGCTCAGGGGGTTTCCATGTACCAAAGTAAGGTGGACATTGTGCACAGCCGTCCTCAGCCCACAACTGTCAAGGAGCTGCTCAGGTTTCTGGGTTTCTCAAATTTCTATTGCCAATTCATCCAGGGTTTCAGTACAGTGGTGGCTCCACCCCCTTTTCTACTGAGGGGTGTTCCCAAACATCTCCAACAGACCCCAGAAGCCAGGTCAGAATTTCAAGCTCTCAAATGACGCTTCTCAGAGTCCTCGATTCTCCATCATCCTGATCTCTCAGCTAAAGATCAGTTGAGGTGGACAGCTCAAGTACTGGGGTGGGTGCTGTCTTATCCCAACGTCAAGGTTCATCATCAAAAGTCTTCCCCTATGCTAACTTCTCACGGAAACTGACTGTGGCTTAGAGGAATTATGACGTGTGAGATAGAGAACTTCTCGCCACGACAGAGGCATTCTCGGAATGAAGGCACTGGATGGAAGAGGCTTCGCATTCATTTCTGGTTCTGACTGTACACAATACCTCAGGTCAGCCGAGAGACTAAATTCCTGTCAGGCTCTGTGGTCTCCCTTTTTCTCCAGGTCTAGCTGTCCATTGAGATATACAGTGGTGGACAAAAGTGTTGGTACCCCTCAGTTAAAGAAGGACAAACCCACAATTCTCACTAAAATCACTCAAAACTTAAAAAAAAATGAAGCTTTTATTTTTTTCGTTCAAAACTTGAAATAGTTTATCATTTTTGTCAGAGATTTCAAATGACTTCCTTTCAAAATAAAAGACATCCTGTGTCACATAGGATCATTTCAATGCAGCAAATCATTAGATTTTCAATTTTCAGACATAAATGTTCTAATCTA
>NC_050532.1:13741574-13758701 GCF_002922805.2 Oryzias melastigma
AGTTTTGAGTGATTTCAGTGAGAATTGTGGGTTTGTCCTTCTTTAACTGAGGGGTACCAACACTTTTGTCCACGTCTGTATATGTCTATGGGTTCGACAAAGGCATTGTTTATGGGTGACGTGACATGCATTTTGTCCATCTCTATGCTGATATGTCAATAGTTTTATCCCATTCAACATTCTTTGACAAAATAGGTGGTCTTTAATTTCTTATTATAATATCAAAAAGTTTGCTGTCAATATTTCAAAATATTATCAGCAGGCCCTGCTTGGTTGGAAGTTTCATTATACACATAATTTTTCACCGGACAAAAGTATAACATGGAACAATGAGGATTGATAATGATCAATAAAGACTTATTCATGTTTCTGATCTTTTTCATGAGAATGGGACCCTTTTAATAAAAATTGTAACAACACACATATATGTAACACTCTGAAAAAAGAAGCTTTACATCTAAAGGAGAAATTTATTGAAACAATCTCTTCAATGAAAATAATGGGAAGAAAGCATGGCTACTGACATAAATTATGTGTAAATAACAAAATTAAAGAAATACACACAAAAATCTACATAACATTTACTTCTCAACATAGTTTATATCTAAATTCTCAGATATAGAAAATAACTAGTTTTTTATTTAAGGATTTCCCTGAATCGATTCTTTACCTTTTCTTCCATTGTAAATTGTCTCTTGAATTCTGAATCTAATTAGAATTATTTAGTACCAAATTTAATATTAATAATATAATAAATAGTCACAAAGTTTTATTCACCTTTCAGGAAAGTAAAACACTGATTTGTTTTTGTATTAATGTTATTAATATGATGATAACTATAAATATTTTTGGGGGTAAAGAAAAAAATGAAGCTTTTATTTTTTTCGTTCAAAACTTGAAATAGTTTATCATTTTTGTCAGAGATTTCAAATGACTTCCTTTCTAAATAAAAGACATCCTGTGTCACATAGGATCATTTCAATGCAGCAAATCATTAGATTTTCAATTTTCAGACATAAATGTTCTAATCTAAAACTAAATCAAAGCTAATTCTGTGACATTTTTTCACAAACACTTAAAATCCTTGAATTTGTTGAAAAATAGAAAATCCGGCACTCAAAAATCTGTCAAAAAGCTTCCTTCAACTGTTTGTAAATGAGTTGAATCAAGTTTTTATTACTATTATTATTATTTTTTTAACCATGGAGCCACAATGGCAGGGTCAAAGAGCAGGATGTGGCTTTGGAGCTGCAGGTTGCAGAGCCCTGGTTTAAACCGGTGGTTTAACCTTCGTCCAGAACTTCTTTCCGCACAGTTATATTATCTGGAACAATAAGGATCTTCTTCACCTTTCGGCTTATCCCATTTGGGGTCTCCACAGCGAACCAGCACCCACTATTTACACCAGTGATTTTGGAGAGTTTTTACGCCGGATGCCCTTCCTGACACAACCCAGTTAGGCAGCAGCATCAAGGGTCTTGCCTAGGGAATCTGGACGGAGATCAGTGGACATCCCGGGATTGAACCCAGGGCTCCTGCGAGCAGGCCCTACACTTAGCCCACTGTTGACTACAGTTGACCATCTGGAACAATAAGGATAATGTCTGTAAACGTAAATCTCATTTCTTTGATTCCTGGTTCCAAAACAATTTTGTTTTGGCTGATCAACTTTTTAATACTACTGGGCCGTTATTGTCTTATGATTTTCTTGACAAATGTAACACCCCAGTTACTCCTGGAGAATATGTAAACGTTTTTGGTGCAATCTCTCCTAGAATATGTATGTTATTTAACCAAAGACCGAGACTTGATCCTTTCCCTTTCAATATTTCTCTTTCGCTGTCCACTGTTGGAAAAATCAATTTTACTTTCATTCCAGAAAAATAATGGAGACATTAGAGCTCTTTTTCAGAAAGATATTGTTGCTTTGCCACGTTATTCATTATTGGAAACAATTAGTAGATGATTTGTCTTTGAAAAAGGTCTGGCCTGTACATAATCATATTTCTAATAAATATAAAGAAATTTCTAATAAAATTTTACACATACCTTACCACACAAAAACGTATTTAAAAAGATTTAAACCCAACATTGACACATTGTTGACCTTTTGTAAATGTTCTCAAGAAACAGTGACTCATCTATTTTGACAATACCCCCCTTTTTTGACAAACTTTAAGACAAATTTTCTGTGATTTCTTTTGTTATAGATTTTCTCTGCCTCTTTCTTAAGTTTGGAAGCATGTGCTGTTTGCCTTCCACCAGCAGAAGAATTTGGCGTTTCAATTTTTAATCAATTTATTAAATTTACTTTCTAAATTTTACATCCACAAATGCAAACTTTCTAACAAAATTCTGAAGTTTTCTTTATTTCTGGTGGAGGCCAGATTATATATTAAATCAATATTTTTTTCAAAAAACCAAAAAGCTGTGAAATGTCTTAAAATTTTCTCTCAATATAAAATGATTTAAAAATGTAAACTCTGCAATTTCTTTGACCTCACTTTTAGTCACTTACAGCATCACGGGTTTTGTTTATTATTTTATTTTTATATAGTGTTTGTATATATGTACAGTGTATATTAATGGCTATTTTGCACATTTTTCTGTACAAAAACTGATGTTTGCAATAAAGATAAATAATAATAATAACAATAACCTCCGTCCAGTAGGGGGCAGTCTTTCCCCAACCCCCCGGAAGTTCTTCTTTTAATCCCTGAAACAGAAGAGGTCTGGGGCTACAGCTAGGCTCAGGCTAATCATGCCTACAGCTGTGACTATGGAGGAAAATTTGGATAAATTACAAGAGCAATGCGAGGCTCAAGAACTTGAGGTGAGGAGCCGTGGCGGGAACCTCCGGTAGACGCAGAGAAAAGGCTGTCGACGCGTCTGTGGAAGCGTGACGCCTTGGCGTCACCCGAGGTGTGCTAGTGATGCTAGCACCTGACCGCATCGGTGTAGCAGGAACGAGCTCCCGCCGGGATGCAGACGCTTTGCAGCGGAAAACTGTCGGGTGTAGATGTGGTTAAAAATGAGTTAACTCGCCAACGTTCGTCTTGACAGTAAATACAGTACAAATGGAGGCAAAGATGGTCATATCCAGTCAGCGCACGCTCAGAATAAAACCAGCGTTCACGGTGAGCGTTTACCAGCTGCTGTAAACTCTAACGAGTCTTCTCTGTTTCTGTGTCCACCTTTGCCCCCTCCCCGCTGGGCTGTGGACAGGCGCCAGGGGGCATCGCCACGCCGCAGGTGTACGCGCAGCTGCTGGCGCTCTACCTGCTGCACAACGACATGTGGGTGAACCGAAGAACGAAGCATCATTCTGTCCAAAAGGAGCCCTTCACTGAAGTCTCTCCTCCTGATCTGATTCTTTCTATGGCTTTATTTAAATGTATTTTTCACAGATAAAAAAACACATCTGAGAGTTTCTAAATGTTTTACGTTTCTTAAATGTCTTTATACAGACTCCTTTGAATTTGATCCCTTTTTTAGTTGTTCTGATCATCATCACTACAATGACCATTGTTGGAGAACAACACTGAGCGCACAAACTTGTGTCCATGCAAAATAGGGCTGGCACGATTAGTCGACTATTAAAATAGGCAACAACTAATTTAATAGTGGATTAGTTGTTACTTTATATTCTATGGAGTCAGAGTGTAGTAAAGTTGAACAGAGTTGTGAGCGTTCAGCACCAACAAATGTGCTTTTATTATATTTGAGTCAGTGAGACCAAAACTTTATCTTTGGTGAAAAATAGTTCCTTGTTTCAGATGCAGACCTTATTAGATTTAATCTTGTTTTAATACCAGAAACTCATGAAGGACAGAAGCTGTACAATTTATTAAGGTTTAATAAACTATTGTCTTTATTTGTAGTTTGTTTAAAGCTACTGATGGTTAAGATGTGTGTTTTACATCCAGTTTGCGTATAACCAAATTAGTAGAATAATCTGAAAAAAAATCAGTGAGTAGTTGACTAATAAAATAATTTGTGGCAGCACTAATGCAAAGCAGGACCGTAAAAAAGAGTGACGAAGGAACCAGTGTCCAGAAATGTAGTTTTGCTGTCACTATGAATGATTCCTCACATCACCACTGTTTGGTGTACACAGCTTTAAGACAGATCTTTGAAAAGAGAGATTTTGTGCATTATCATTTCTGTGTTTAGTTGTCTTATTTTTGCTACTTGCAGCTGCACATTTCATACCAAATGTCCTCTTTGTCTTTCTCTTGAATTGGGTCTAAAAGGAATAATGCCAGGTATCTATGGAAGCGAGTTCCACAGGTAATTAAATCGGTGAGTATTCACAATCACAATGTAACAAATATTTTTTTATGAATTTCAACTTTCTCATACACTGCAAATAGTCTGACTGGTTTCTTGATTTTTGTCCGTCTTGACATAAAAATAGCCCCTTATATGGTTGTTAAGAAGCAACAACACAGAAGTGATCACCTACAGATGAATTCGAGTGAATTTGTGAAACAATGCAGGAACATGACATTCTCTTTCTGTGTTCTGTTCAGGCAAACCCCGAGCTCACAGCTATTTGGACCGTAGGCCAGCACATTTGGCAGAGAGACTTCCCAGGGATCTACACAGCCATTGCAGCTCACCAGTGGTCAGAAAGCATTCTTCCGGTCATGGAGGCCCTGCGAGGTAACTAAACAAATCTGGACTTGTTTTACATTAGATTCTCTTTTATCTCCAAACCACTAATCAAGGCAAAGTGAGTACAGTTCATACATTTTGCTCTGGAGTTGGTGTGGAACAGGGAACTCCTCTTGTGCAGCTTCAGCACCAGAGCTGCTGTTCGGCCTGCGCGCGAGGCTGCAGCGTACTCTCCTTAGAACGAGCCTAACTAAGTCGGTAGATAGTATGCATTCAAGCACATCTACTTATATTATAGTCAAGAATTTTTTATTTAACCTGCTTCTGGAATTTTTTCAATCCGTGCAATACAAGCTAGGAAATTTTCCAGATGAAAGTTGCAGTTCACAAAACCACTCGTCAGCTTTAAAAAAAGTTAGTTGTCGTCTAATTTTGCCACAAGTCGATTTCTGTTGATGTATTCTTCATCTCCTGTAAATTTCATGAGAAAAAAAAAATCAGCAGGTACTGTTTTTTCATGTCCAAGAATTGAATGCTGGAACATGAGGTCACGTGACCGAATCTAGCAAGCTGATTGGCTGCAAGCGATGTGTACAGGAATACAGGAGCAGATTTCTGTACGATTATTTGATAATATGGAAATTAATATTGATTTAATACCAAATTTGTGACTTAATTCTCGTAGTTCGCTTGATTAGCTTTCCATCAATACCCTCCTTTTGTGGATTGGACAAATAATGAGAAAGTTACGACAATTTAAAGACTAATCTTTGTTTCTGGTCACAGAAATGTCACTGTTTTGATGTTTATTCAGGAATAAAATTATATCCCACTTTTGATCACTTAATGTGCCATAACTTTCTTATTCTTTGAACTATCTTAATGATCTTTATACCGTTGGAATGATCTCTTTCATCCCTTTGCAGTGATATAAATATCAGAGCAATCCACCTAATTTGAACATTTTTGTCACATACCTGGTTCTTGTGTGATTACTAAAGTGACTTCACTATTTTCACTGGATAAGAAACATGAGCAAGGCTCTAGTTGGACTTTGTGTTAAGGAAACCCACTTTCAGGCAAAGCAGACATGTAAGAAGGTTGGGGTGATGTCACTTATGAAGAGCCAATTGTGATGCTTCGGCCCAATCTGAATTCTTCCCTTCCCCTTCAGTTATCCCTCCAAACAGAGAGTTATGGAAAAAATAGTGTCTCATATTTTGGGACGTCACTTTTATTCGATGATGTCACCAATAATCTCTGGCATGCCAGCTTTAGAGCAGAGCTTCCAGTGTTTGAATATATACATAACAATATTGGTTTCATAACTTTGAAAAGGTCACGCTACAAAAAAATCATGACTTACATTTAAATGTAAACTTCTGTGGTTCAGAGAGCACCCACGTGAAGAAAGCTTCTCAGAGCGACGCGGTTTACCCTCACAATGCAGGACTTTTTATCCCTCCGCTTGGAGGGTCGGATTTAAAAAGTACATTTCCCGGACCCACTTGGACTTAAACTCACCCTTCAAATAAGGAGAAGGGAAGAATTCGGACTGGGCCTTTATGTCCAATTTAGAGAATTTTTGCTTGTCTCTTTAAACCCTCAGTTTAGGAAACAGATTGATTTTCTTTTGGTTTTTATTTTCTCAAACTGAAGATTGAGGTGTTGCTGTCATATGATGGTTGTGCAAGAGTTTAAGAATAGCTTCTCTGGGTGTTTGTAGTGCTTGTTGTTGATCTGCCATTCATAGTGAAAAACATACGGTCATAACACGGTTGGGTAACTTCTGATGAGGACATCAGGGATACCCAAAAACATGATCTTCATCCCAGTGTCTAAATATACATATTGAATGTTTTTACTGTATTAGAAGGGCATTTTCTCTTCTAAACTTGGTTCTTTGCAGGAGAAAATATTCTTAAAAATGTATGGCTCTTGATATGGTCACACATTTTTACAATATATTGGGGTCCTGTTACTTTTGTTAAATGCCCTTTATTTTTGAGATAAACACTTGAATTTTAAAACCTTAGAATAAATCCATTTCCATGCTAACCACACAAAGAGATTAACAAGCCTAAGAAATTGTTGCATTTGAAACACATTGTTGTGGAAAAAGGAAAGTGTTGACATGCTGTTTATCAGGAGACCTGAACAGGATGTTTGCTGTGCTCCTCTCATCCAGTCACATGCACCTTGTTTATCTCGGATCAGTCCACTGTCTCTGTCTCCTGTCAGGGGGCGCAATGCCCACTGGGCCATGTGACACATGTTGCTGTGGCGCAGTTCTGTGAAGAGATTGCAGGCTTTCCAGCAGCAGGCAGGAATGTATGCTGTCAGAATGGAAAAGATCAGGTGTCACCAGTTGCAAGGCCCCCTATAAAAGACTGAGCCTTAAGCTCTTGACCAGAATAGATAGTAGCCTTGCAGCTGACTGTTTGGGACGAGGTCAGCCAGTTCTTTAGCCATTCTGGTCCTTTTACCGAGGCTTCTTGACTTTGCTGGAAGTGTGGAGACTTGCTTCTTCTGGTTGAGAACAGAGACTCATCATGGATGTTCAGAGGACAGGATCTATTGTTCGACCCCCCAGCCCCATGGATAGCCTTGAGAAGCAATTGAGCTGCCCCATCTGCCTGGACATGTTCACCAAGCCGGTGGTGATCCTGCCATGCCAGCACAATCTGTGCCGTAGCTGTGCCAGTGATCTCTATGACTCGCGCAACCCGTACCGCTTCTCGGGCGGCGTCTTCCGCTGCCCTACTTGCCGCTTTGAAGTAGTGCTCGACCGGCATGGCGTTCATGGCCTTCAGCGCAACTTGCTGGTGGAAAACATCATCGACATCTATAAGCAGCAGCAAGAAGGTCGAAACACCGGAGGCACAGAGACCAGCCTGAAGACCAAAGAATCCAAAGAGCCCATGTGCCAGGAGCACGATGATGAGAGGATCAACATCTACTGTGTGACCTGCCAGGTCCCCACCTGCTCCATGTGCAAAGTGTTTGGCCAGCACAAAGATTGTGAGGTGGCGCCTCTAGAAACCGTGTACCAGACCCAAAAAGGAGAACTGAGCAATGCTATCGATACCCTTGTGGCCAGTAATGCTCGCTTGCAGGCGTTGCTGAACCAGATGGACGATGCCTGCCGTGCCGTCCAGGACAACGCTCAGAGTGCCAAACAAGGTCTCGCTGAACGCTTTGACCTCTTATACGCCGTACTGGAAGAGCGCAAGGCCATGCTGCTGGAGCAGATTGGGAAGGAGCAGGATGAGAAGGTGGCAGCTCTGCGAGCGCTGGCTCAGCGATATGGAGAACGACTGCAGGCGAGCACCGAGCTGACAGATACAGCTGTCAGGGCACTGGAACAGAATGGAGCGGCCGAGTTCCTGCTACTTTCCAAGGGCCTCATCACACAGACCAAAGATGCAGCCAAGTCCTCTCTGGGGGAGGAGCGGCCAGAGCCAGGCTTTGAGAAGATGGACCACTTCACTTTGTCCACAGAGCATGTGGAGACTCTCCTAGCTAAAATGGACTTTGGTGTTGCAGATGATGATGATTTTGAGGATGCAGAGGATGAAGAGGAGGAAGAGTAACTGAAAATACTTTAAAGTAACTTTGTAAATGTCTTTGAAGGCATCTTTGTTTTTGATATGGTAGGACTCTGTTATTGAATGAAATGTAAGGTTGAATATGTAAGAGTGGGCTGCAATGACATGCCCTTATATGTGCAATATTGTTTTAAAAGGAGTCAGAATACCCCCCCCTCTTCTAGATAGAACCTCATCTTTGCCCTCCTCCTTCTCAAAAAGGAAAAAGGATGCATTTTTTTGACATGTCCTTTGTGATAGTATGTTCCTTTTTTCTTGTCTTTTTTTATACTTTTGTATTAGA
Source organism: Oryzias melastigma (assembly GCF_002922805.2). Taxonomy (NCBI): domain Eukaryota; kingdom Metazoa; phylum Chordata; class Actinopteri; order Beloniformes; family Adrianichthyidae; genus Oryzias; species Oryzias melastigma. The sequence goes on from NC_050532.1 coordinate 13,750,083, forward strand.
AAGTCATCTAAATTGAAATCAGATGTAAAGAGTGATTTATGTTTTGAAAAATAGGTCGTTTTTGAAATTCTTGTCCTCAACTGAAACCTGGAATAAAGTTGCATGAAGCTGAGCTCCTGCTCAAGTGACTTGTGGACTCTTTCAAACAGCAGTTTTTCTTATTTTGACTGTCGTGTCCTACAAAGACTGGACATGTCCACAAACGTGAAAGTGCGCCCCTCGCATGTTTGTTTGAGGTCTCAGCGGGTTAAAAATAAAAGCCCTTGCCATGTCCCTTCTGCTTTGCCTTTGCTGGTGAAATGTTGGGGCTATTTTTAAGGGGGTGAGAGGCTGACAGCTGATAGAGGTCCTGAAATAGACTGTTAGCTGGGGCAGGCCAGGTCCTGTTTCTGCTCCATAAAACCCCCTTCATGCTGCTCTCGGATGTCTTGCTCAGCACCTTCTGGCCAACTGTAAGTGTCAAAGGGTCACGTTGGGAAAGGCAGGTCCAGCTGCTGCGCCAAACAACTCCTTAGTGGCCCAAAGGAAGTAAAAATACACCTTCAGCACAGTCATTACAGCTCCCTGAAGTCTCTTGGCTCAGGAGGTTTTGTGCCATAGGGAGAAGGGGGTTAAACTGAACCACTTCTTTATTTGTTTTGGAGCCCAGCCAACAGAGGCCTGGACAGGCTTTGTTTGGAGCATCACTTTAGGGGCGGAAGCTTCCTGGACATCACGATTTGATTCATCTCCTCAGTTTTGGGGATTTCTCTCTCCTCCTCTGGTCTGTTATTGTTACACTGCTCACACAAGCTGTTGCTAGGCTATAAAACATGAAGGCCATGACCCTGAGGCATCTGTGCAGCATCAACCGCTGTCACAGACTGATCTGCACATTTGTTAGATAAACGGTGAAGCTCTGAGGTGAGGCAGGCTGCTGCAGAAAGTGAGCTGTCAGGACCACACGTCCTGCCCCCCTCAGGACTCCTTTGATCACAGAGTTCAAACAGTTCCACAGAACAAAACTTGGACTAGTTAGTTAGTGTTTGGAGATGCTTGAATCCTTCAAAGAATTCCCAACGGATGTTTTTATTATTGAAAGGGTGGTTTAACAAAGCCAAAGTACTGATAGAAATCTTCATCTGTGGACATCTGACAGACCGGGCTTCAACGGGATTTTTACGTTATTTTTAACTTGCCTTGAACAGTTTTTTACAGATTTATTTTTCTTAATTTACCTGTTTACTTAAAGACCCACTTGACATGTTGTAGCATTTTCTCATGATGGAGGACATGTATAAAATAACGGATGATTAAAACTGCATTTCTGAGTATTTTTTAATTCAAAACCCACAGTTGGAAAAAGCTTGGGTTTGTGACGCAGCAACTTGCATGAGTGCACTAGAGTTTCCCTGCTGCACTCCAATTCTGAAGCACCCTCTTGCAGACAAATAGACCCACCATCATCTTGTTCGTCTGAGCTGGAATCTGGCTCAAAAGGTACAGCTGGAAAGCTCCAATATGACTCGCTAATGTTAGCTTGGTGTTATGAGGAGCTTTTAGCTAGCTGGAGAGTGTGTAAACAAGGGATTGATGGGATTTTGACATGTCTTAGAAAACCTGTCGTTTTCTCATGTAGTCTACAAACGCAATAGTCATGATTACAAGACCACTGGGAACGATTTTACAACAGAAACGATAACAGTTGGAGTGTGATAGGGCTGCCGTGATTCATCAACTAATCGACGACTAATTTAATAGTGGATTAGTCACTACTTTATGTTATATGGAGTCAGACTGTTGTTAAGTTAAAAAAAGTTGTGAGCGTTCAGCACCAAAAAATGCACTTTTTATATTTGAGTCAGTGAGACCAAAACTTTATCTTTAGTGAAAAATAGTTCCTTGTTTCAGATGCTGATCTCATTTGATTTAATCTTGTTTTAATACCAGAAACTCATGAAGAACAGAAGCTGTACAATTCATTTAAGGTTTAATAAACTATCATCCTTATTTTTAGTTAGTTTAAAGCTACTGATGGTTAAGATGTTTGTTTTACATCCAGTTTGCGTATGACCCGATCACTTGACTAATTGGAAGAAAATAATCAGTCATTAGTCGACTATTAAAATAATCATTTGTGGCAGCCCTAGAGGGGAACTTCAGCATTTACCTGTAAAGGATGTGTGAGACTAATTTAACCTTGAACTAGAAACAGAGGGACTGCATCTCTACATTTAGTAAGCTCTGGTGAAACCTCTCAGATTTAATGAAACATGATGACTCTGACCTCAACAAGACGACTGCAGTCAAACATGAAAAGTGACTCCTGAAATAATATTTCGATACACATTTGTGACTTCTCTCTGTTCCTGAATGTTTACCTGAAATGCTGAGGCTCTGCCAGCACACGCTGGAGTGCCTGCTGCCTCCTGTGTATGCTCTTCAAATGGAAACTCTCAGGTGTGTGCATGTGTCATCACAGAGAGCACGCGACAGAGGGCCTACAGCTTGGTGGCGCAGGCGTACACCTCCATCACAGCGGAGGACTTTGCTGCTTTTGTGGGTTACTCTGTTGAAGAAGCAGTGAAAGGTAAGAATTCAGAAGAAAACAGAGACTTCTTTGTACAAGCTGATTTTCCAAGCTCCTGTTTTTCCTCTTAAATCAGGCGTAGTGAGTCAAGGCTGGCAGGCAGATCCCACCACCAGGATGGTCATGCCCAAAAAACCAGGTAGGGGGCAGCATTGCTATAATAATGACATCCGTGTTCTTGTTGCTATTACCAAGAGTTTATTTTGGAAATGTTTAGATTTATAAACTGAAATGTTATAACCATGAAGTCTGCTTAGACTTTTTGTTGATCGGTCTCCTTGAAAAGAGTTCCAATGTAATGAGTACATTTGTAGCCCTCTTTTTTGTTTGAAATTTGCCGTTAAGCATTTTAAAAAGCCGCTCGTAGGGCTTGTCAGAGCATCTGCTGCACACATGTGCTTGGATTCTTCTTTCTGACTCACTCATGCCACCATCACATAACACCACAATGCCTAATACTGAACTCCAAAGTAAGGCGTGCTAAATGCCCTACAGCCTGGCGGTATATGGAGCATGTGGAAAGCAGTATTGATCCTGTGAGCACACGTGTTGAAAATGTGCCTTGCTGCAGTTTGCAGAGGTTGAAAGATCTGTTGGAGCGGCTCAGGAATCCCCTCTGACTCAGCCTCTCCACCTTGTTTCCACAGACCCTCCCCCAGTGTCCTTGGTTCCAAATGAACAGCAGTTGGCCAGACTCACAGACTACGTGGCTTTCCTGGAGAACTGATAACCCACCCATCATGCCTATCTGATACTGGACAGTCTTAGTCTGCTTTGCAAGATCTCACTCCACTCTTCCAGCTTCCATGAACTCATTTGGTCTTTGAACTCTTGACAAAGTTTATGTTCAACCAATGAACATAAACCTTCATATTCAAAAAGTTTTTTGTTTTCTTGGTTCTGCTGTGAACATTTGAGCCCAAGTCCTGCTGTATGATCCAAGTCCAAGTTGTCGGTAAATGTGCAAACCTTCAGTCCCAGCCGCAGGTTTGATTGAAGGAGGATCCTCAGCCTAAAGTTTGCATGTGGAGCATCCGCTGTGAGCTCAGGCTTCTGACTTTGTGCTTTCAGTTTTGTTTAGATTGACAAATAAATGCTCTGCTGTTTGTAAAAAAGCTTTCATCCGATTCTTGTCAACAAATTTAATAAATGGCCTGGAGGATGCTAAACAGTTCAAGGATTTTAAACCGTCAACTTGCAGCCTCGTGGTATGTAAGTAGGTAGTTGACAGGCTGAAAACCCCATACAAGATAAAATAAATAAAACATCAGAAAATAGTTAGGTTTAGAAATATGAATAATTTAAGCTAAAAGACAAAAGACGGGCCTCTGATGGCGTCAGAAACGACCTCTAGCCGGAAGTGGAAATTTTGCAACTTCAGAAAACCCTTTCAAAAATGATATTTTAAGATCTTGTCAGAACTATCAGCTTTTAAGCTTTTAAATGTGAATAAACTAACAGTTGGGTGTGCAAGATACGCTTGAAATGGGACAGAGAATGTTTTATTTCTTTCTAGTCAATATTAACAAGTGTTCAAATTTATATAACTACACGCATTTACCTCTGAAGAAAAAGCCAACAAACTGCCTAGCATTAGCATTAGCACAGATTAAAAGAATAAAATCATAATTACCTTCATAATCAATCAAGCAGCGATCAGTGAAGTGATTGTAACCGTTGTCTAACTTTAACTGGGTTATAACAGAGAAATAATCCACGACTGGTTTAATATCATCCAGAGGAATTTGTGGAATCAACTGATCTGCTGTTCTGACTGCAGACAGGATTACTGACATTTGTACTCTGATTTGTCAATCTAAGAGGGGAAATCAATACAACCAGGTAGGAAATTTATACAATAAATATTGTACAAATTTCAGTTATAATTAGTTAGTTTACCTTTTATTATTCATGTAAAATTGCCTTAAACAGCGTCCAGCTGTCAGATTTGCCGTTCTAAACCATATAAACCGGAAGTCACTTTGCACTCGTGCACACTTGTGACGTCACCTGAAAAGAGTCTATTGGCTTCATTTCGGAGCTGGAGGGATTTTCTTTGAGTGACTTCACACCTGCTCTGTCCAGTGATATATACTGTCTATGGTGCCCTGAGACAGGGCCTTGTTGCTTGTAACCCTTGTGCTATCCTCGCCATGTTTACATTAAAAATGGGATCATCTGGACAGACATAAAATCCTGTCCACCTATATCATACGAGGGGTCATCTGGACCCCATAAGAGAGCACGAGGGTCGAGTGATGTCCCACACACCCCACTGCCAGCCCGTTTTACTATGTTTATTTGTCTTATTGAACTAAATCAGCTCAACATTGGGAATTTGTAAACCAGTTGCACACATCTGCTCATCCATGCTGCACTGTTTCTGATTCACTGTTGGTTTTTGGCTCTACTTTTGAACTGACGAATAATTTGAGACTTTTCCGCTTCATTTTTTTTCCTGGAGTCTGAGCTGTTGCAACACTGATAGGGTATCAATGATGATATCTTAAAAGGTTGTTTGAGTACCGGTAATCCCTCAGCCCACTCACTGGAAGTTAGCTGAGTGGATTGCAAAACAGCAAATTAATTCAAAAAATGGTGGTTTTCCATTGTGACCCAGAAGAAATGCCCTGTAAATAATGATGTCGAAGACCTGCAGGGATCAATTCAATCTCTAACAGATAAAGTGAGAGCTATAAAGATCCAGCAGCTCTTGGAAGTTGTGAAGGAGGTGAAAAAGCCAACCAGACATTGTAGTGGTGGACAAAGAACAGAGGAAAGCCGTTGTGGTGGATGTGGCAGTACCAAGTCATGGTAACATCAAGAAGAAGGAACATGAGAAACTGGAGAAATACCAGGGACTCAGAGAGGAACTGGAGAAAGCTTGGAAGGTGAAAGTGACAGTGGTGCCCGTGGTAATTGGAGCACTCGGGGCTGTAACCTCCAAACTGGAGGAGTGGCTACAGCAGATCTCTGGAAAGACCTCAGACATCTCAGTCCAGAAAAGAACAGGAACAGCTAAGATACTGCAGGACCCTCAAGCTCCCAGACCTCTGGTAGAGGACCTGAGATATGAGGAGAAACCACCCCTTTAAATATACACACTTGGTTGATTTTAGGTTGGTAATTGGTAGATGGTGAATGCTGTATATTTGTATAGTGCTTTCTACCCTCCTTCGAGGGCCCAAAGCGCTTCACAGTCAAAGACCCATTCACACATTCACACATTCACACACTGGTGGTGGCTCTGCTGCCAAACACTGGCACCAACCTCCCACCAGAGGAAATTCGGGGTTCAGTGTCTTGCCCAAGGACACTTCGACACATGGGCGGGCAAGGTGGGAATCAAACCTGCTCGCTTCCGATCAGGAGTCGACCGCCCTTAAGGTACATAAAAATGTAGGCAGGGCTTTGTGGAAAAATATTTGAATTGATTTGTGTACTAAATAACTTGATAAATGCAGGAATAGCTCCTCATTCTTTCTCATTTACTCCTTCTCTACTAATTTTAGCGTTTACATCTTTATCGTCACATGCAATCTTTCTCTGAACAAGCCTCCCTTCATTGCTCCTTTTTCAGTTACTTCTTCTAATAAAACATTATTTCTATGCTGCATGTTTCCCTTCTACCATGGGATTATTGTTCTAGCTTGAACTATCAATCACAGAAGTGTTCAGAGATTGTATGAATCATTAGTTGTTTGTCTTGCAAACTAACCAACCTCCAACTTGCATGGAAGTATTACTACTTGACTATGAATTAATTGAGCGTCCCCGGACAACATGAGAAGCGTACCGTGTACCTTTGCGTGATCATTGTGTTTGTTTGGGGAAATGACAGAATTAGCAGATAGCATGAAGGGACATAGATGTAAATGTAATAAGACACTGAAAGCCACAGAGATGCTAAATGAGATACAGTCAGCCCACTGCCTGGTTCACAGGTTTAGTGGTTTCAGCCCACAGCTGTTTTTGAATGAGTGTTGAAGCAGCAAAGACCGGACTCACGCCCGATCTGCCAGCTGGTTCTGCATTCCTCTGCCAGATCTTTTACTGGTACACAGTACCGGACCGTGCCAGCTTACTTTCAGCCTTGGGTCCAAATCAGATCCAGTTGGATAAACCAACTGGAAGCAAAGTATCAGGATTAGAACTTCAGATTAAATTTTACATCTTCCAAATATTTGGAGAAGTTTTCTGCTCTGCTGTGGAAATGGACATCATCCATTTTATGGACTTCCTCTGTAATCTAGGACCACGTCCAAGCTCTAGAACAGCCAGTTTATCTGTTTTGGTTTTTTCCTTGTTAGGACATAAAATGACTTTGATCTTTGTTTTCCGTTATAATTTCATCAGTCCATGGCAGGCTAGTTTCTTTGGTCAAAGTAAACTGTTTCAGTGAAATCTTAACATCTGACTGGAGTAAGGGGAGTGGAGTGGGGGATTCCTTCTCCTGTTCATGGTTTATTCTCAGAGTGTTATTTTGATATTTGTCTAGCACTAGAATCATCGACAACTGGAGAAAATCCAACAAAACATTTTTGGTCCTTCTGGATCTTGTTACAACTTTTCCTTAACTTTGGAGGGCTGGATGTGGTATTTCAAGTTTTACTGACAGCAATAAAAACTTCTTTTTTCCTGTGGAAAAGTTTCCATGTGGGATGATGAGTCATGAGCATGAAACCAGGACAGGACTCCACAAAGCGTGGGAGACAAACAGGAGAAAGACTGAGAGGTCAGAAATGAAAAGGAGGGGTGGGAGGGAACGATGAAGACTGCCAAATGGAGGGGGGTTGGAAAAAGACTGCTTTAAAGTTGACTTTCTCTCTCAGAAAAGTCTTTTTCTTTGTTTGAATTTGGATTTTCCTCCAAATAATCTGACAGTTCTAAAAGATTGGAAGCTGCTTTCTGCAGCTTTTATTAATTGACCGTCAAAATCTTACCCAGATCAATAAAAACATGAGAAAAACATAAAAAACTACACATTTGTGAAAGCTCAGCCTTGAAATGTTTCCAACAAAAAGATGGAACAGGATCTATCATGCTCTACTGCAAGCTGAGGGAGTCTTTCAGTGCAGCTGCTGTTTTCCAGATCATATGACATTCTTTATTGGTCCACAGATAATGACCTTATCACTCTGTTCCTATAGATGTTGTATTCAGCTGCTATGACTGAGGGTCCAGGAGGGCTGCTTTAGTTTTGACTATCCTGCTGCCAGGCAACCTTGAATGGCCTTCCTGTGCTGCCTTCATTCGTGTGTTCAAGCCACCTCAGGCTCTAGCAGCAGAGGAAATGAAAAGAGGGAGTAGCAGCAGTTTGCAGGCAGAGCTTTTTAAAGGCTCACAGAAGCTCATTTTTAAAGTTGCTTGTTTTATTTAAAAAGTTTGGGGTAAATATTTTAGGATGGCTTTGACACTGAAAGCTCCTTTTTGTATATTTTAGGCTGAGAGACAAACATGCTTAGAGGGCAACAACAAAGTTTAGGCAGAATGCAATGCTTTAGGAATTCTCAAACCCAAGGTCACACCATCAACCACAATAAAGAGATGGCTTTTCTCTTTGCATGCAGCTCTGCCAAAACGTTCCCAAAGCAGTGCTTTGTAAAAACAAACAAACGTGCGAAGCAGCATGTACTGATATATGTCACTAGAGGTGACATGCTAGCTTGTTGTGTACACTAAGTCAGACGCCATATTGGAATAGTATAGATGTTTGTTTACTGCTGTGCTACAATTGTACACACAGATCTGGAAAAACTAGAATGTGACTTTTCACTAGTAAATTATTTCTGTCAGATGATGAAGAAGAACTTCTAGAAAACATTTCTGAGTGAGTTTACTCTCAATAATTAACGTTTAGACTGATCTTGTCGTCTATTCAAAGTCAATGACAGCTTTAGACTTCTCACTATTTCCATGTTTTCTGGCAGAACCATCGATCTTAATGTTTTATGGAGGATGATGGAGGTATTTGTATGAGGATAGTACACTGATGAACACTGATGGAAGAGTCCACCAGTGTTGAATCCCCGTCCGGTGGGCGGACCGGG
>NC_050532.1:13758889-13762035 GCF_002922805.2 Oryzias melastigma
CACCAGTGTTGAATCCCCGTCCGGTGGACGGACCGGGAAATGTGTCCTATGAAAGACCGCCTGCCCGCTGTCTCGTTGGTGCCCGAGTCCTTCTGATAGAGGCTGGGTGGATCCACTTGTAGAGCGGGAGCCCCCAGCCCAGCGTCACCGCCCCCACCAGGTGAATTTACCGCATGGTGTCACGACCAGCTGTATAATATTTACGGCCGTGTTGCTCTGATCTGGACGTGGAGTGGCCCAAATCGGTCTACAGCGATGTCAACTACCCACCGATCCGTTTAAGAACACAGACTGAAGAGTTGACAGTTTGTGTAAATCTCAGTCTGTGTGTAGATTTGAATAAAATCCCAACCATAGGTCAGGTATGCATTGTGTTTCCTATATAATAACCTATTTCTTTTTTAAAAAGTTTGAAATGTCGTTAAATTGTTGCACTTTGTACAAAAACATTGTTACCATGACCTGGGAAGGATTTTCCTGATGATCAGAGTTTTTTCCTTTTTAAATTTTAAGCATTTTATGGTCTTTTTACTTGTTCAGCTAAGATATGTGTCAATGTTTTTATACCGTTCTAATATGGCGTCACTCTTTACGTATCTTGGACAATAGTAACAAGCCTGTGTGTCATCTCTAGTGATATTAACCTAATTGGTCACAATGATGTAATATTTAAAACTTGGTGAAAACATTGAGTACAGCGGAAATAGGTTTTATTTTGAAAAATGTACCGTCTGCCAATCCAGACGGCTGCAGAAAAAGGAGCAACAAAACTAGGTGTAAATAAAACAAGCAGCAAATTAGAAAAACTGGTTTAAACATGGATTATTGAGCAGAGACAAAAAGGTGCTCGTATCTCCAGGAAAATGATGTGCATGAAAGTGAAGAGGATTTTTGATACAGAGATTGATGATTCTTCAGAGAGAGCAGAAACATTCACAGCCAGTGATAATCAGAAGATAATATAATGTTCTCACGATTTCAGTAATCCTGAAATGTTCCTCTGGTGTCATCTACATTTCTTGACCAAATTTTGCCATGAATCCATTAGCATCTCCATTCTGTCAGTGATGGAAGAAACACTGGTCTCCAATAGACGCTGGTGTCTTATAAACAATGATCTGACTGCCAAAGTTTTGAAATGCCGGAGCTACTATTGGAGGATATACCGTAAAATAAGTTTTGACCTGTTAAACACGTTTGTATCTGTAGTGAGGATAATAATATCCACACTTTACCTTGGTTCTCTCACTATCAGCATTACCACACAAGCACTGAATATAAATCTTTCTGTAACATGTGCTATCATAAATAAATATGTGAATTATATGTAGTATTACAAGGCAGTACATAATATTGTAGGGCAAGTGATTACCTTTAGATAACTCAAAAAATCTGTAATGTAATTCAAGTTGGAAGTAACATTTCATGTGTTTTTGTTACTCCTGTGTCAGAATCCTGTGCATCACCTGTGAAACATTATCAGAGGTGGAGTGGGTCGGACTTAAACATGCAAATCTATCTCAAAATTCAGTTAATCAGTCTCTACTTTTTTATTAAAAACACACACTGAGCCTTTGTTGGAGAAGGTGATTCATTTTTATTCATCCCAATTGAGACAAAAGCATCAAAAAACCCAAATGCAAAACTGCATAAGACACAAATCTACTCGACATATACATTCTATAGAGTAAGATATCTGTCAAAAAGCAAATTATGCATAAAGACAAAATTCTGCACGAGGGAATACTTTAAGCAAAACTTTGCAAAAAAGTACAAATACAACATTTAGTTATTTGTGTGACATGCCTGTTTTACTTGTGACTTTTCTTTGTTTGAAATACAAATTTCTCCCGTTAGGTAACTGTCAAAAAGTCCATCGGAGGTTCACAGGCATCAACATAGAGTCACGAAACATCGATTCAACAAAGTCCGTGTAACGTCAGGGAAAAAAAAGATGCCTCCACAATGACAACAATCTGTCATTGATGCAGAGTTCAGGTTTTATTTTTAGCTTTACTTTAATATATGTTAATGTAGATCTTTAATATACAGACGTATATCACCACCGACCTTTGTACTGCAGCAGTGATGTCATAAGCTGACAGTCTAGTTTATGTACATTACAATACTCAAGCCTTTATGTCTCTTTTGGGGTCACAGGGTTGCCAGAGCCAGTCCCACCTACTGTTGGGTGAAGGCTTACAGGGGCTCAAGCCAGCGGGCGCACCCGCCCTCCCCTGCAGCTCTTTGTCTCCATCACTTTTGGGTTTTGAAACAATCCGCTGGTGCTTTGTTTACACGATCAGCTGTTGTCACTTGGCAACAAAGAAAAATACTTTTGAAGATTGCTGTTATTATGTTTTTATATTCACCAGTGGATCCCTATGAGATCAAGAACATTCCTAAAAAAAATTGTATTTTATTTTAATGAAAGAACCGTGCACTTTGTCATATCAATGTTTTGGGACTTGATGTACATGCCGGTGACATACTTTTGATAGTATTAGCAGATGAAATGTCGTATTCCAGAATAGGGAAAGTCGTATTCAAACTAAATGTTGTATCCTTTTTTGTTGTGCTGAAAGTATTCATTTGTGTTCAATTTGTCTTCATGAACGTGTTTCTTTTTGACAGATATACTATCCCATGACATTTTCTTTCAAAAGCTGGATGTTTAATGAAAGCTTTGGCTTCCTTCAGGGACATGGTGCAAGTGCCTGAGCATGTCACTGCTGTTTAAACAAGGCCAGAAGACTGGACAGATGCTAACACTGATGTCAATTTTTCAAGCTAAATCCTGTTTCCACAGGAGTCCAGTGGATGTGGATGTCCTTGTTCTCTTGTGCTGCCTGAAGCCGCACGAGAGGAAAATCGCCAGCTGTTGCATTCATGTTATCTTTGTTCATATAGATGTATTTATTGTTTAAGTGGAAAACCGTTTTTTGAAAAATATGACAACGTCCATAAACTATGAAAGCTGCAAATAAAAAATACTTGAGACACCAAACTCCATTCATCAGAACGATCAAGTTTGTAGCACCAATTTATTTTAAGAAGTCATGCAAATAAACACAGTTTTAGGGTTTTTTTGCTGTGAAAAACAAACTTAAAGAAAGTGTGTGTGTGTTTGTGTGTGTGTGTGTGTG
>NC_050532.1:13762040-13762380 GCF_002922805.2 Oryzias melastigma
GGGGGGGGGGTAGTTTCCAGTGCAGCCACCATTGCTTTGGCAAGGCCTTTTTACAGTGAGATCATGTGGATGCTGCTCCTTTTTGCAAGGCAGATGCTGTCTCCTCCGTCCTATGTTCTTACTGCAGCGATGATCCCCTGGCTGAGTGGAGCTGGAAAACAAGGTGGGATGAAAAAACAGTACACCTGAGTCTTTCCACATCCAAAGTATCTCCTCGGGTTGTATTATCTTCAGATAGTTTTAAAACAGTGTGACTAAAATCTGCTCAGCCTTGGTGTCTCCTTGCCAAGTTTATCAGCATTAAGTTACACAGCAAAACCCCTAAATCTTAGCAAGTATA
>NC_050532.1:13764091-13765863 GCF_002922805.2 Oryzias melastigma
TGTATTTTTATATCAATAAAAAGGGAAAACAAAAAAAAGAGAGTTAAATTATAATTATGCAAAAATAGAATTTAGGATAGCTCTAGATACAACGGAAAGAAGAAATAATGACACCGAAATGGGTTTAGGAAAATAAAATGGTTGTCAATCCATAACACTGTACACACGAGTGTGAATGACTGGATTTATCAAAGCCTGGAAAGAATCAAACTGTGGGACCTGCAGCTGACTCACGATGAAGGCATGTCCCACTCTCACATCAGCTTATAAGGGCAAAAGACAGACATATCTCAAAGGAAAGAATTAGTTTAAGAAAATGTATTTGTTTAGGGCAGCAAATGCATGAGGAACAGGCAATACACCAGGTCACTTATGGGGCATTCTAGGTCCAAAAGTGCGTAAAAATGCAACCTAGCAGTTTGTGTTATGTGAAATTCAACACACCGAGCTTTATCATTGTGAGTCATTAAACAAGGTCCTGACTTACGGTCAAGAGAGGGTTCAGACACTGTGAAACATGGTAAACAAGTGTAAAAGATGATGGAGGCTGTGGAGAGAGGATGACCACAGCGACATCCTGCCGTTAAAACAGAGGAGGCTAAGAAAACACTTTTTGAAAGTTATTTTTAAATTTGCTCTGGTAGAGCGGTTGACCTCTGATTGAAAGGGTTGCTGGTTTGGTTCCTGCCTTGTCTCCCATGTGTTGAAGTGACTTTGACTCTGAACCCCCAATTGCTCCTGATGGTTTTAGGTTGGTTTTCAGCAGAGGAGCCCCTTAAAGTGTGTGACTGGAAAGCACCTTTTTATTCTAAGAAGGTATTAAAGCACCACATAGATTTACTATTTAAATATTTTTAACAGATGAGTATTTAATCTTTGTGAAGGGTCCTGCCTTAACTGTAGGATTAATATTAAGACTATGGTTTTATGTTCCACGAAGAATGTCAAAAACACTTAAATTCATGTTTGTAAACTGCATTTGACTTTTTATATTTTTTATATTCTTCATTTTTGTCATTTGATAGTTATCCAGTCTTCAGGTGAAACTCCACAATATAAATTAAAAGAATTTATCCTGTTGACCTGCAATATTTAATACATAACAATTAATCGATTAATCTTTTATGTTCCTATGATCCAACCAGATCGATGTGTCTAAGGCAAGTTGTTAATCCATACCGTTATAAAATCGTTTCAAAGTGAGACAAATCAACTATATTGATCTTGGAAAATATCAATTAAAAAAAATTACATCGCAGCAGAAATGTGACAACAGCAAAAAAAAAGATCAACCATCCGTTTGCATTATTTTGATGTGGAAAAATTAACTGTGGGATGAACTTTAAGAAGCTAAAATGTGAATGGATTTGCCATTAATTCTTATTTACTTGTTTGTTTGTGCTCTTATTTAATTAACACTTGATTATCTCAAGGAACCTGGAAAACTTCACTTGCATTGTTCTTTACTTATCTCTGAGTCACACTGGTTGAAGTTTTGACTAAAGTTAGATTTAGTTCAGTGAATCTGATCCATCAAAATCAACCAATAACAACTATGAATTTAATCAGGAACCACAAATATGATATGGATAGAATCGTATAAACCATATAAATGAATTGTTACACACCTATTAATGTGGTTCACGAAAAAAAAAGCCTTTAATGGAACGAACAAAAGCATGTGGGGCTCCTTGAGGCACTTATTGGAAGCAGAGCAGCTGCAGAACAAAAGACACTTAAATGAAATGATATTCTTTGTATTTGGTAATAAA
>NC_050532.1:13767398-13781309 GCF_002922805.2 Oryzias melastigma
AGTCCAATTTCCACCGGCACCCTGTCGGTGAACAGCACCGATGGCGGTCGTTGTTAACCTGGGCCTCGACCGATCCGGTATGGATTTCTAGGTCTGATAAATCTTGTCATTCTCTGGCTGAAACAATTACTTAACTTTGTTGTAGGATTTAATTTTACTAAAAAAATGAAAAGAAGTAGAAATAAATAGGATTTAGAGCAGGGGTGCCAAAATTAAACGCACAGGGGCCAAAATCCAAAACACATGTTAGGTCGTGGGCTGAACAGGATAAACATTTATTGAAAACTTAAAAAAAAATGTTTTTTAAGCTGTAACCTTTTAACATAATTATAGATATATAGCATTACCTGTGATAATGCTAGTTTGAATTCTGTAAGCTGAATTTGGCTGCTGAATATAGTGAAATTGATAGCTAATAACGTTGAAGCTGATAGCCAGCTAAAATATTGGCCAAATGTCAAATTTGCCTAAAAAAAACTCAGGCTAGCCATAAAAGCTATCATGTAGCACTTTGACACGTGTGTTAGAGTTTTGTAGTTAAGAGAATCCTACTGGAGCAGCTACGTTCATCAGTGCACATCCAGTACCTCGTTTTCCACAGGCCTCCTCACACTGTTCAAACGTGTCGAAGCGGTTCTGGTTTCCATCACAGCCTCCATACCAGAAGCGGATGCAACTCTTGGTGATGGTGTCGTAGTGCCATTTGAGGACGAACTTTGCACAGCTGCCTTCCTGCTTGGGAAGCTGACAAATGTCCACTGGAAAGGAAGTGAGGAAAGCTCAAAATGCTAAAAGCATCAAAAAGACGTTTACACATCACTGTAATACTACTACTGTAATGAGTCTTGTTGTGAAACATCAAGTGTTAAAATATTATGAAAACATGTAAGATTACTTTTGTCAGCCTTCTTCTTTTTTGAGATGTTGCACTTTTGAGGAAGTATAATACTATCAATTCTTATGAAACTGTACTGAAACTCCATACCAAATAGCTCAGCAAGGCTGCAGATCAAAAACACTGAACTGCAGACATGGGCTTGCCTGTTTTCTCTACAGATCATCTACAGGATTTGAGGATGGGAGTCTGGTGCAGGATTCAGTGACCCAATCTTTGCTTATAGCAATGTTAAAATGTAATGTATTACACACCTTTTTAAAGTATTGAAACATTTTAGAAATGTTTGTCATGTTTGCTGTGAAAAAACTTTAAAACAAAAGATAGGCTAACCAATATCTTTCAATCTTTTTCCATTTTTGAAAAGACTCCAGGGAGCGTGGTGGTACAAGACCAGATGTTTTTATTTTGAAAGGTCTATAAAGTTTTAAAACAAATCCATCTTTAGAGTTAGAAGGAAGAAATAGAATATAATAATTACTTGAAAAGCTGTTCTCACCAGGAGCTGGAGGATCCTTCACCTGCTTCAGCTTCTCTGCCTCTGGCTGCATTTGGGACTTTTCTCCTGGCTTTTCCTCTAGCTTCCCTGATGGCTGCAGTTCTGTAAAAAGTATCACACATGAATGTGATTTCTTCAGTAAATTGCTCAAACATGGATTTTTCAGCAAATGTTCTTTTGGTGCACAAAACCATGTCAGAAAAAAGAAAAACTACTTTCCCTGCAGATATGGCCGACCGGGTTCAACATTCAGTTTTGTATATGGAAATGTTGTGCTTGAATGTAAAGGGAATGTTTGGTTACGTGGTGGGTTAATTGTTATGTTAAACCTGCTACATCCCTTTTGCTAGAGCCTATCCTGGCTATTGCTGGGCGAAGGTGGGATACACCCTGGACACCTCCCCAATCTGCCGCAGGGCACACAATCACTCACTCACGGGGAGTGATTGGTCCTCGTGAGCTGCCGCCCTGCTTGTTTTGCTGCTAATGCTGCCTCAGTAATTGCTGCTCACCTGGATCAGGTGTGGTCAGTCAATCAGAAACTGGGCTGATTCAATCCAGCAAACTGGCATCTACTGAAGCAGGGTTAGCTCCAAAACAAGCAGGGCGGCTCACGAAGAACAGGGCTGGAGACCGCTGCCTTGAGGTATGAAGCAGGTTTATGGATTGTGGGAGAAAGCTGGACTGGCTGGAGAAAACCCACAAGTGCAGGAGGAGAACACGCAAGCTCCACATAGAAAGAGCCCAGCTGGGAATTGAACCAGGGCATTCTCACTGGGAGAGCGCCAACCACTGCGTTACCATGCAGCCAGACTTTGTACATCCTAAAATAATTCACAACAATCATCACTTGTGCAAATCAGAGCACAGCATGGAGCATTTTGTGATTATAGTGCTGTAATATTTTGTTCCCCGGATCAGCAACTCTCCCTCATTTTCAGGTCTTTGGCTTCCTGGCTGACATGTTCATTCTATATGTTTATGAGGAATTGTGAAGTTCTAATGCACTAGAGAGGATGCGTGTGTGTGAAGACTACATCATTTGCCAGAAGGAGGGCAACAGATATTATCTTCTACTCGTTTTTCTGTGCTAAACAAACCAAACAGTATAAGAGTGCTGCACTGCTACAACTGGGTTTGTCCCATTGGTGTTTCAGTTACTGTCCACTGAAGAGTAACCTTACAGTGCAGGAAATACAGTAGGTGCTCCATCTGCCATGTTAAGGCCTTTACTATAGCTTTCCTACCATATTTACTCTGATGAAAACATAAATAATGATCCACTGTACAGAGAGACTCGTTTCATGGTGGGATTTTGTTAGAAGCAAAAAAGACAACAATCTTCCTGAAACTGCATTTGACGTCTGTGAAGATCATTTGAACGTTCTATTGTGGATTCCCCAGCAGAAACTTACCTGACGTCAAGCAGCTTTTCAAGCAGAGGGCCTCAGTGTCGAACCTATTGTCATTGCCTCCACAACCTCCATACCAGAACTGTGTACAGAACCCATTCTGTCTGTCATAATACCACTTAGCCTGATAGTCTTTGCATGGCATTCCAGGGTCAAAGCCAAGTGAGCATGGGTCTGCAAGTTCATTAACTAGAACATGCAAAGAAGTAAGAGAAACAAGAACAAACAACATCAGTGACGAAGGACAGACAAGGAGAGACGATGAGTTAGTGTTAGTTGATCAACCCACTGCATGATGTTAAAAGTTCACAAACAATGTTTCAACAGCTAAAGGGGTTGTTTTACTTCACCAGATGAAAAATCTTTTTGATTCCATATTCCAAGATGTTAGCAATATCATAAAAATAAAAATAAATAAAAATATTCAATGTGATATTAAGATGAAAAAGGAAGATTCTTTGCATGTTAAAAGTAGGACACCAGGCACATTTCTCCCGATCTGAACTTTCTCACATTCCCAAACGAACCCCACATCTAATCAGTCCAGTCTGTACAAATTCTGAATTTTAAGCTGCATATCACATGAAAAACAAATACAAGATAGTTTTGCTTCATTTTGAGGCTTTTGAGAAGAATTTCATGTGAGTTTTAGGATGTTTCTTTAGAAACAATGTGTAGTTTCTAGTGTCGTTTTATCTTCCTGGCTTAAGGTAAACTGGATAACCCAACATGTGTCTTGGCTCTCAGAATGCATGAAGGGCACTCTCTACCTACCTGTCTGTGGTTTGTCCAGCGGTGTGGTCTTGGGTGGGTGGGTGACGTGCATGCTGGGCTTCTGCTGCTCTGCTTCTGTGAGGCAAAGAAAGTGAGCAAAAAGTAACCAACTTCCATTAACTCAACACAAGTAACCAGTTATCTCTGCTTGGAAGGAAAAGAAAACAGTGAGTGGTCAGCCCTAATTTTTTCAGCCATTGCACCACATAGAGGCTGGGAGAAATGCTTGAGTAGGCAGGTAAGTTTTGCTAAAAGACAACTAAAGATTTACTTGGTTAGTTCAAAATCAAAACTAAATTTGTTCCTTACAAACTTGAATAATTCACAATTTCAGAAAAACCCAGAGCCTCTGCCTTTTTCAGAAAACTGCCATCTTCTTATTTCAGTGTTCCCATCCTTCCTTCTGGCCCTAGGTGGAGTCGGACGGACACTCTTCCTGTTCCTCCTGCATCACTTCTCCGGTCTAGTCTACCTCCCAGAAAGCCTGTGTTTGTGTTTTCCCATCTTTGAACACATTCTTTGCTTTTCTCACTTTGAAAGTGAATGTGATAAGCTGGTCTTTGGATGTGATCAACTAACCTTTCACATCATAGAGTTGTAGCTGGATACACCAATGATCCCTCCGCCAAGAGGAAGGTTAATGTGTCTCTCCCAACTGTCTGTGGAAGATGTTGATGGCCTATACATGTTTGGAATTTTAATAATGGGATTTCTGACTCTTTGGACTGGAGAATGTCTGATTAATCTAGTAGTTTTAAAGCAGCTAACAACACAAGATACGCTGTTGGAGCTTTGTGAAAGAGACATGATGAATATCAAACTAAAGAAACTTTCTGCTCAGATGGAAGGAAAACTACATCAAATAGTCCAAGATTTTTTTTTTACTATAAAAGCTGCCTCACAGACAGTCAGACCACTCGAGCTGTGTCCTTGTTTGTGTGTGTTTGTGAGGACTCACTCGTAGTGACAGTTCCCTTGTATGTGGAGATGGTTTGACCCTCTGCTGTGAAGGCCGTTACCACAACATGGTATGTTTGAGCACTTTCCAGGTTGTCCACAGTGAGTTCCGTGCTGGATGTGTTGGTCTTCAGCACCAAAGAATGGTCATTAAAACGAGTCACCATTATTTCAAAGTAGACAGAAAGCTTTGGGTCTGCGTCACTCCATCCCAGCTTCAGGCTGTGCGAGGTGATACTAGAGACATGCAACTCGTCTGGGTGATAAAGAAAGAATGACAGAGTAGATCACACGCTCAGCTGAATCACAGAAAACCAGTCTCCTGCATGGCAGACTGGCATGAAGACATAAGATTCAATATTACTTGAATATGGAACTCCTTAACATGGAAAGTGTGTCTGATTAACTTTCTGGAAAACTTGAGGCTATCCACAGCTTAACATATTCTAAATACATGCTGCAAAGGTAATTCTCTAATATTGCAAAGAACATTTTTAAGCACTGACTGGGGAGCACCATTGGGTGCACCAATGCGCACTGCCATCTTCTGATATATAGTATGGGGTTGCTTCTGAGGGAACGATTCCCTCGCAACTTTCTGAGAATACTCCAATGGAAACAGCATCATCAAGTTTTTAGTTTGTGGTTCCTCAAATGTCTGTGAGTAACTGAACTTCAACCCACTGTTGAAATTCAACCAAATCCAATGCAGCTTTCATTAAGCTGCAGCATCTCACACGAAAAACACTTTAATGTAGCTGTCTAGATAACAATAACAACCAGTAAAATGTAAAAATATAAATCCTTATCAAAATAGCAGGTCATTTCTTGCCTTTCTTTTTGAAATATTTGTGTGGAATGGGATCTGGTTACCATTTTTCTATACACAAGTGATAACTTAATGTAAACAGTCACTACCTAATACAAGCCTGAAACATTTGATCAGCATCAAAGAGCTAGATATGCTGTGCATTTTGAGAAAGACGTGCAGTTGCTCTGAAGGTATTTTGTAAACTAAATAGCAAATCATGGGGACACGTGTTTTGTTGCTAACCAAATAGGCATAAAAACACAAAAATGTTTCCAGAAAACATTCCAGGAATCATGTTTCAGTGGCTGACAGATGTGTCTTAACTTCAAAGTTCAAACAGTTTTCCTATAGCATTATTATTACTATAAATCCATAGAAAATATGTGTGGTTTTCATCCTTGCAAACAGAAAGGCATTAGATTGATGTGGTTTACTGCATGACTTCTGGATTCATCTAAGGCATGGAGGTTTTGTTTTTCAAACTACACATAGGCAAATCCCCAAATATCAAGCTTATTTTTTTCTTTTTTTGTAAAATTAACCAGTTGATTGAATTGTGAAGATTTCAAGTGTTCAAATGAGGCATTTGGCAATTGTGGCATTTGGTATCAATCATCTCACCATTGTGCTTCATCTGATGAACGGTTTGATGACTTGCATGATGTTTCTGATATGTTCTGTAACACACCAACAATGTGTCATTTTCAGCTAACATATTAAGAAGCTGGCAATGAAAATTCCTGTTGAAGCTGAACTTACTCCTGTTGTTTTGACGGATTCAGTGCATGTTTCATTGGCTGATCATTCTGGAACCACTGGCAGCTCTTAGACATCTCCGGGGACATGTAGAAGGCATTGTCAACTGAAACAGCAAAAGTGCAGTTATAGCTGTAACGAATGACCTTCTGAAGAGATCAAGTTAGGACAGCATATATAGGGAAAAGATCTAGAACTTACTGCTGATATACTTTGGTAGGAGCTGCCCAAAAGCTTGGATGTGTTTGTTATAAAAGACTGAGACTGTGTCCAGCTGCTTGAAGAAGACATCTGAGGGCTCACTTGCCATAAGAGACAGGACATGGGCATCTCCAGCACTCAGTGTTTGACCCACAGCAAATATAACTAAGAAGTAGCCTCTGCACTTGATCTCTGTGGCAATGCGCACCAGCTTCTC
The DNA here is from genome assembly GCF_002922805.2 of Oryzias melastigma. Classification (NCBI taxonomy): domain Eukaryota; kingdom Metazoa; phylum Chordata; class Actinopteri; order Beloniformes; family Adrianichthyidae; genus Oryzias; species Oryzias melastigma. Next base: position 13,773,921 of record NC_050532.1, read on the forward strand.
TTTCTCTTCTTCCACACTTCCAGTTACAAACAGCATCAGCACCTTCCTGTCACGTGGGAGAGGTGCCTTCTCAAACACTTGCTCCACTGTTGATTCAATTGCTGATGCCAAAGCACGGCCTCCCTCCAACTGGTGTGTCTTCTCCTGAATAAATTTGACTAAATCTTGAGCTGAGTGCTGCTCAGTCAGGCCAATGTCCACATGGATTGGAGAGCCTGTTTTATTTTGAATGTATGCATAAGGTGCATGCTGGACAACAGACACTCTTGCGTGGTGAACCGAGGATGTGGGATTTGAAGAAATATAAAGGTGTTCAACAATGTGAGCAATGTAATGTTTAATACTGGTAAAGAATGATGGGTAGGTAGTCTCAGAGCTGTCAATGAGAAACGCGATGTCGATGTCAATGTCAGAAGTAAAAGACCGCTTATCTCGGCTTGCTGATGTGGGTGTGTAGTCACATGTTTGATCCGGAGAGCAAACATCTAAAAAAACAGACAAAACACATCATTATAATGTGAATACTATTTCAAGTACTTCATAAAATACCAAAAAGCAAGGATGTGTTAAGAGATATCTATGTAAAGGACATAGTGTTTTCTGAAGAAAACTTCTGCATTTCTCTGTTTGCTGACACCATTTTTGAAACATCGTGTTCTTTTTTTAATGACTGCTCACTCTTCATAACAAACCAACTACAAGGTTCTTTTAAAGTACACTTGTTTTTAAACACAAGTTAAGATTTATATATTTTTTATTTCTCCTCATGCGTAAGGAGGTATCTGCACTGAGCAAAAATATCACACTTTTGTTTTTGCTCACATCTTTCATGATGTGAACCCAAAGATCTGAAACATCTTTTACGTTGACAAAATAATAATTTTTCTCAAATATTGTCCTCAAATCTGTCTAAATCTGTGCTTTTCTCCTTTGCTGAGATAGTCCATCCCACCTCACAGGTGTGCCATATCAAGAGGCTGATTAGACAGCATGATTATTGCACAGGTGTGCCTCAGACTGGCCAACAATAACATGACACTGAAATGTTCTGTTGCATCTGGGGCAGCCGTGGTGCAGTGGTAGGGCGGTGGACTCCTGATCGGAATATTGCAGGTTTGATTCCCACCTTGCCCGCCCATGTGTTGAAGTGTCCTTGGGCAAGACACCTAACTCCGAATTGCCTCTGGTGGGAGGCTGGCGTCAATGTTTGGTTGCGGAGCCACCACCAGTGTGTGAATGGGTCTGTGACTGTGAAGCGCTTTGGGCCTTCGAAGGAGGCTAGAAAGAGCTATACAAGTATACGCCATTTACCATCACACAGCACAATGCCAGTGATGTCACACACTGTGAGGGAGTGTGCAGTTGGCATGCTGAAGGCAATAGTTTCCACCAGAGCTGTTGCTCATGAATTGAACATTAATTATTCTACTATAAGCCACCCTCGAAGGTGTTTCCGAGAATTTGACAGTTCATCCAACCAAATTCACAACGACGATGTGCAAGCCCTCCAGTGCAGGACCTCTACAACCAGCATGTTCACCCCCGAGATCGTATGAGGCCAGCCACTCAGACAGCTGTGTAAACAGTCTACACATTCTTACTTCCAAGTCGTCACAAATTGCTGTCTGGTTAAGGACTCTTCTGGTACCCAAACCCATTACAAACACTGTAACCTGGCACCAGATGCAGTACCGGACCCGAACCGGTACCAGACACAGTACCGGATGCAGTACTGGGCCCGAACCAGTACCGGGTTAGGGTACTGGTACTGGACACGTCCCAAGTACCGATGCGGGTCTGGTACTGCATCCGGTACAGCATCCCAAGGGTTGTGGACATTTAATATTAAGAAACAACCAACATGTCATAAAACGATGAGTTGGGCATACCCAAAAGTGATGCTAAGGGGTCCTTAACTAAACTTCAATATGTGACGACTTAGAAGTGAGAATGTGTTGAAACAGTTGGTTTGCATATTCAAAGAATTGCTGCACAAACTGATAGAAACTATCTCAGGGAAGCTCATCTGCGTGCTCGTTATCCTCATCAAGGCCTTGACCTGACCTCAGTTCCTTATCTTAACTGACTTGATTCGGCAAATGCTCACAATTGAGGTTGTCTTGCATGTTGGAGAGGTGTTCTTTTCACAGAGGAATCCCAGTTTTCACTGTCCAGGACAGATGGCAGACAGCGTGTGTGGCGTTGTGTGGGTGAGTAATTTTCTGACATCAATGTTGTGGATGGAGTGCCCCATGGTTGCAGTGAGGTTATGGTACAGGTAGGCATATGTTATGAACGGAAGACTAAGGTGCTTTTTGTTGATGGCATTTTAAATGCACAAAGATACCATGATGAGATCCTGAGGCCCAGACCCAAATCTAACATGTTTCAGTGTCTTTTCTTTGTGGGCAATCTAATGCACGCGTGCAATAATCATGCTGTCTAATCAGCATCTTAATATGGCACACCTGTAAGGAGGGATGGATCATTTTAGCAAAGAAAAAGTGCTCGCTATCACAGATTTATGACATATTTTAGCATTATTTGAGAGAAATGGCTATTTGTGTTTGTAGAAAATGTTTCAGAAACATGATTTAATTTCAGGACAAATGGGGGCAAAAAAAATGTGTTTTGTTTATATTTTTTTTAGTGATCACGTATAGTTTTGTTCACTATGAATGTGATTGTTTATTTGCCTAATTTTTAGTTCTTTCTGTCTTGGTCAATATTATTGAAGAGAGGTTTGGACTTAGCCTTCCAGGATAAAAGAAAGTTTCATAAGATTGAGACACTTACCCAAACAGACATGACAGTTCATAACCTTTTGGATCACTGAACTGTACTCTAGTTTAGCTGAAGGAAGAACAATTACATCGGCGAGAGTGGTGCTGTTAACCTGGTGGAGCAAATAAAAATGCAATGTGCAATAAAAAGTTGTCATGAAAACAGAATCAAATGATAAAACTTAATAGTGTGTGTGTTTTTTTCTTCACCTGCACTGCGCTGCTGAGTGTTCTGTCAGGCTGGTTTACCAAGAACAAGGTGGCAATTCCAGCATCATGGAGGCGAAGGGCTGCATTGCTGATTGCTTGTCCTTGACCAACTTGATCACCAACAAAGAAAATGGCTACCTTTCTCATCAGGAAGCCACTGCGCACCCTCTTGAAGGTGTTTTGGGCCACAAAACTCATTGCTGTGTCCAAGCTCCGAGGCTTATTTGATTGTGGAATCTGCAGACCTTCAATGCGCTCGATCAAGGCGCGCTTCTTCATTGCATCAGAGAACCTGATCTCAGTGATGACCTCATTGTTGTACAGTGTCAGAGCAACCCGAGCTCCTCTGGGACAGTTACTCTCAGCGATGGTAATATCTTTGACAAGACGCACAACAGCGTTGCGCATTTTGTTGAAGGCTGCCCGGTTGAGCCCCCGAGAAATATCCAAAGCAAAGGCCAGCTCAGTGGGGTAGAGTGGGCACTCCAGCTTACCTACTCACACAGGGAGGTTCTTTATTGTTCTTACGTGTACATGTTACCATCATTAAAACTGTTTGTTGTCATGTGCAATCATTTCAAACTTACCAAAACAGCAAGCTGGAAAGGAAAATTGACACAAAGAAAGTTTAGATGTTTTGGAATCAAACAATAACAAAATTTTCAAAAAAAAGGCATTTAAATACATTAAATAGTACTTACGACAATTATCTCTAATTTTCTTGACAAGGTCACATTGCTGAAAAATATTTGAAGGAATAGAAATTTGCATATGACTTATTTATTCATGTGTAATTTAGATGGATGCATTATATAATCTTGAATAAGCACATACCACAACACCTGGTCCTCTGGGCCCTTTGGCTCCCTATAAAAGTACAGATGTTTTTATTTTCCCAGAATGGATCCATTTTCGGTGGAATAAGTCAATAAGCGGATTAGGTTAGATCCAAAATATTGCACATTACATACAACCAGACTAAAGTAAGTTATTTATGTTTAATTTTAAACGTATCTCTGTTTACATCTATGTTGTTACGTAAAAGCTCTTGAATTCATTTTAGACATTGTACATTGTATTGTGACTATTTTGCAAAATATGTTGTTGCATTACCTCATAGCCTCCTAACAATTGATGTTTGTATTTGGTATAAACTGAAAATTTGTATCCATACTCTCCAGGGCAACCAGAGAAGAATCAACTAGCTAATAACTAATGGCTCCTTGTGGGCCAACTAGCGGAGGAAGTAAAGCTATGTTTGATTTTTTTAACTCTTAATATTGTTAAAAACAATGCACCATTTTGTCATGGTGTCCCTTCTGATGATATAATGTTCAGAATATGCTCAGAAACAATAGACAGAAGTATCTTGTTGCTGCAACACACCAACTAACTCAACTGATAAAATGCGTGCAGATGCAGTCCGAGCCTCTGATGTAATATAACTAGAGTTCTGGTGGGCGACACAGTCTGACAAAAGTGTACATTTAGCTCAATAACATTGTTGATACTTTCGCATTAATCTAGCTTCACTTAGAATTAAAGTGTAGAAAAATATTCTCCCTGTATGAAGTAAAATCGTAGCCATCCAGCTGTACAGTTTTAAGTCAAATACCAGCCAAGACGAGGAAAATTAACCCGCAAATAGATCTATTTGTCTTTAAGTGGATGCTTCATAATTGGAGTAAAAACTTTGGCAATCCCATTTCAGTAAATGCGTCATTAGACTGAGCATTTTTCAAGCAATTGGTTTCCATCTCCTTCTCATTTGAATTAAGCAATACTCAGAAATGCATTTTAAATCGTACATTATTTTGTTTAGGTCCATGTACTATGAGAAAAATGCTACAAGAAGATGCTAAAAAAATATTAAAAAATGTTTTTTTTTTTTTTTATTGGAGTGGGTATTTAAGGAAGTGCTTGGTATGAATAGCAGGCATTTTGCTCAGATAGTAAAGTTTTAAGATGCTTACATGAGGTCCAGGATATCCGTCTTCTCCTTTCTGTCCAAGACTACCAGAAGAGCCTGACACACCCTGCCAAAAAGTAAAGAAGGAAATGAATCTTTCCAATTTTAAAGCACTTTTGGGTTTATGTGTTGCAGCTGTTAGTGTAATCTTACTCTTTGTCCTTGATTTCCTTTGGGTCCAGGCCCACCGCGGGTACCAGGTTCACCAGCAACTCCCTAAAGATGTCAAACCAAAGCACAAATGACTTTCAACCATAGGTATTTCACCATCACATCAAACCTTTGTTAAAAATTCTCTTTTGATACCTTTGGTCCGGAAAATCCTGGAAATCCCTCATCCCCCTGTAAAATAAAATTGTGTATTTTGTGTCATTTTTAAAGAAAGACGTGCCTTCCCACCGGGCATAAGTTGGCCTTTAGATACTTGGTAGACGTTTACTGTTGATGTCAACAGCACATCTCAAACAGCTCTATAGTCTCAGTTCAGTTTAGTCTGTTTAGTTTAGCAATCAGCTGATATTTTATGAGTGATTTTATGTTTTTGGAGAAGTACTAGTGTGAAGCCCATTTGGACAACTGTGTTGTACAATTCGGCCATATAAATAAAATTCAATTGTAAACAAAAATGCTGAAAATTTACATCAATTTATTCATCCACTTGTTGGGCAAGGTTAATTACAGCTTATTCAGGTAACAGTTTGTCTCAGGTCCACACTCACACAAAGGTTATTAGCAGACAGCAGTGAACCTATGAAACACAAAGTAGTAGAAAACCCACACCAGTACAGGGAGAACATGCAAACTTCACACAGAAAGATCACAGCTGGGATAAGGTTCTTCTTGCTGTAAGGTTACAGAGCTAACCACTGCACCACTGTGCAGTCGTTTTGTTCACTGACAACTAATGATCACGAAATTTGGCAACCTGGGGGTTAAAGGTCTCTGAAACTTGCATCAAAACAATATTCCAACATCTATATTTCTGCTTAGATTTTAACTTGTGATAAAACTGAACAGAATGATGGTAAAATGTTGAATCTATTGTCATAGGATTATTATTAGAATGAACTTAAAGCACATTTTCTGATCTTCTGCTGCTCAACAGACTGCTCCTTGACAGCACTCTGTCCTTCTCTGCCCACATCAACCACATCACCGGACTGCTTACTTTCATCTCCGTAACATCCTTCGTCTCCGTCCCTCTCTCACCCCTCACTCCACCCCTCAAAAAACTCTCCGTAAGTTTCAACTGGTTCAGAACTCAGCTGCTCGGATAATAACCCAAACTCCGTCCATTCAGCATATTACACCCATCCTACAGCAGCTCCATTGGCTACCAGTACATCACCGGATCACCTACAAAATCCTCATTTTAACTTTCAAAGCCCTCCACAAGTGACTATACAAAAAGTGGACTATACAACAATGTTGTCATGATTACATTTGACAGTAAAAGAAGGAAAAGGATGACAGCACACCAGAATCCCATAGAAACATGTTTGACTTGCCTTTTCTAGAAGTTTTATTTCAAATAAATTTGCTGCAGCAAGAAGATCCTATTTGACACATTTATTTGGGTGTATTTTATTTTGAAAGGAACTTATCCGTGCTGCTGTTAGATTAAAATAACTTAAAATTGTATTACATAGGAATTATACAAAAACTGTATACTTTAGTTGTTATTATTATATATTTTAAAGTTGCATTTGATAAATGAATAGATTTTGTTCAGAGAAACAAATAAAATGTGTTTTAGACAGGGAAGTTGGACTTTGTAACTCTTACTGGGTTGTTTTCCGTAAGAGACAAAACAAATGTCTCTTACAGATAGCAATAGAAAAAGGGTCCAACAAAACTTGCAACTTGTTCGGGGTGTCCATCATCCTTGTCCAATGTGGTGCACCCAAAAATGTGCATCCACATTACGTATTTTACTTTGAAAGCCATTAATTTGTTGTAATTAAAATATGTATTTTTGGGTTATTAGTCTTGAAAGCGGAACCTTCGACACTCCTACAACACCACCAGGTGGCTGAAGACGGGGCTACTTCCTGTTTCCGTCAGAAGTGCTCTGGATGTGAGCTCTGAGACTTATGGTTAGTGCTCGGTTTAAGACCTAAAAAAATGAGATTCACAAGCTTCGGTTTATTTTCCAGTTTATTACCAGCGGTATTTGGTTTGTATTTATGATATAAATTGTGGTAGTTTAACTCTTTTTTTGGCGAGTAGTGGCGGGAAACGCCGAACCGGAAGTAGCTTGCAATCTCGCGAGTTTTCAAGTCAGTATCACGAGACTTGGTGCACTTACGCTAAAACCATTGAATGTATATAAGAAAATTTTTACAAGTTTTACAGTCAATGGCTACAACAAGCTTACGTTGTCATGGTGACCGTGTAAGACTGGTTGCATTTATGGCATTGCATGTA
>NC_050532.1:13781447-13800266 GCF_002922805.2 Oryzias melastigma
TCTTGTAGCAGTTTTAAAATAGATATGTGAATACAAATTGAATGTCATTTTGTTTGTTATTGTAAAAGTTTATTTCTAAATGTGCAATGTCTAGCATTTATAAGATAAAAAGGCTAAAATAATAGTAAAAAGCAATATTTTGCATTACAATTACAGAAGTCACTGAACTTAATTTATGTGATAGTTGAATATCTATTTTGACATTAAAAGCTAATGTAATTGAAAAGGGAAAATAGAACAGAGAATTTAAATATTTCTTGATTTTTATATATTAATCAGATATTTGTTTAAACTTTTATGGTGAAATTGGACAACATGCAGAATGCACTGAATGAAAATTGTTATTTTGCTGAAATGATTTAAAAGAAGTGCTTTGGAGAACAAAGTGAGTGTTCATGTCGTTCCTTCTCTGAGACTACTTTTTTATTTTCACAGACACAACATTCTTTTCGTTACTGTGGTTGCCGCACTCAGGACCCGTAACACCAACAGTAGCTGGGTTGGAACCAGCAAACCTGTGATCCTAAAAGGGATAAAGTAGGTTCTGAAGATGATGGGTGCAAAACTGCTTTCTTTATTTTATATCTAGTAAATATAAAAAAAATATATATATACTCTAATAGGAATCTAAAAATATGATCAGATGTCTACAGGTCGATGTATAGTAGACCTCCAAATGCAGATATCTTTCAGAACACTATTGGTGGACTTCTAGTAGAGTAACACAATCGAGTTGTCAGAGATGTTCAGTAGATATCTACAGTAGCTGTAATTATCTAATAAACAGCTTGTGCGTATTGGGAAAGAAACTACCGTACTCAATTGGGTTATTTACAACCTGCTATGAATGATGGGACTGCAACATGATTAGCTACGGGAAAGCTGTCTGCTAGAGAACTAAACAAAAAACATACAATAGAACTCCATGAAAAGATGTGTATCAGTTGCAATAATAGCCATGATTTAGATATCTAATACAAGTTTTTGTGCCCGGTGGTTATGCAAAGTTAAAAATGCATATGACATTGTTGGTTAAAATAAATGGGTCATGTACCTTCCTTCCTTTTGGACCCTCATTACCAAAACCGTCTCTTCCATCTTCACCCTGTGTTAAAATGAAAAACCATGAATAACAAGGCAGAGAAGTTTCCCGCTGCATGTGTTTTTAAATCAGGAGAAATGAAAATGAATCTTTTCTAACACACTTTAATGAGAATCACTAGTGACATAACAGTGGTCTCCAACTTTTTTTTTGGCCTTGGGCTAGTTTACTGCCAGACAATATTTTTATGAAACACCCTATTGGAACCTGAAATGGGTGTTGGATTTTTCTTTGCCTTCAGTGTACCTCAACTTGAGGATAAGGTTTATCATCATCCCCTGTAAAATATTTTCAGCTGCTTTAAATTTTATTTGTACTCTAGATGTTCATAAATGAACATTAAAATGTCATGTATATTTTCTCTTAACCCATAATTATCAAAGTGGAAGCTACAAAATCAGACATCAACTTCAGCCTGGTCTGACTTTTGCAGTGCTATAGAAAAAAAAAGAAAGAGCTCAGTGAAACTGGTATTTTCTAAATATAACGATAAACATGAACCAAAGTTTGAACAATTTTATTCTTTATCCAGCATCCTCGTAACATTAGACAGCCGGGAGCTGAATATTTAGCAGAGTGGACTTGTAGTGTGGGAACAACTGGTGCAAGAAATCCATATTTAGAGTAAAAATTCCTGATTTTTGTTAAATTGAACTTTCTTTTATTTTAGTTTGAAGTCAAAGGCTCTTCTTCTCTTTCCTCTCTGGGTTTTCTGCCAAAATAATTTTTCCAAATATGTTTTTTTTTTTTTTTTTTTTTTTACTTTGCTTGCTTGAATATCTCAATTTAGTTGTGGATACAGCTTCTATGAGAAATTGGTGGATGTATGTTGGAGACATGGCGTGTCCAGAATGAGTCTGGTGTGGAGGATTTAGTAGTTTTCCAAAATAAAACTTAATTCTGACTAGATTATAAATAACATAAAAAAATCATTGCTCAGGTTTTCTTTTCTTGGTAGAACCATGTAGGTAGAACCATGTAGGAGGGGTGCACGGGTGTTGTTGCTGTTAGTGCCACTTTAAAACTTTATGGATAAAAAGGAAATAATTGGAGGAAAATCTGACTTAAAGCAAAGGTTAGTCTGTTTATTTACATTCAATTGCTTGGAAATTCAACATTGCCGTCCCTGCATTTTGGTTGAAAAAATACTCTTGTTTTTGGTCAAAAAGAATAATTTAACTGATTTAGTTTTTTTTTCTCAGCCTCTTGTTGCAAAAAATTTATGGCCGACGGGCGTCTGTGCATGATGCATTCAATGAGCTTTGGACGTTAGCGGACCCAAACAGCCACTCTGCCTAACTCAGTTCGCAACAATGCCTTTGTCCTTTTAATACAATCCACAGTAAAAAAAAAAAAAAAAACTGTTTTTCAGGAAAAATTGTCAACACCAATAAATCAATAAATTATATTTTAATCAATTCTGGTGTTCAACATTTTCTCAAAGCTCAGTGAACGGGCTATGCAGAAACGGTTAGCAGCCCTGGGTTCTGTCAATCAACATGTTTGTTCGGGGTTTTTATGGAAATCAAGGGAGAGGGCTGATGCATGGGACGGAATTAAGAAATTTAAAGTCCCCCTACAACAATTTTTAACATGTAAATGTTCCCAGTGGGGTTTGAATTAGGACTGTGAAGTTTTTAACCAAAATTCCACATCCTTAATCTCTTAAAAAGCATTTTTTCCTGTTGATCTGAAGCCTTCTTTTTCAAAAATCGTTCTGTGTGGGCGTGGCTTATGATGTTGAGCAGTGTAACCCCGCCCCTTATTCCCCTCCAGACATGCTGGAGAGACACACACTTTGATAAGCCCATGAAAAATAATAAATACAAATAAATCATGATCATTTAGGCTGCATTGCAGCAGCAGCAGCTCTAGCTGGAGCTCAGGACTGATTTCATGCTGATTGTTGAATTCACTTGAACTAGAAATCTAATCAAATGCCAGAATACAGAGAGGGTCTAATCACGCGTCAGTGTCTAAATGCATGCAGACAGTGGTGACGTTTTTAGATGCAGACGAACGGTTCCGGTGTCCGATTAAACCACCCGATGGATCCTAAGTGGAGCTCCTATAAACAAAGCGGCGCTCCTTCTGCTGCTTCTGCTCCTTGGATCAAGCGCGGACAGTTTATTTCTGACAGCTGATGGGATTTTACTTTCAGTTTCATTTTAAATACGTGAGGCCAAATTAAAAAAATCCCTTCTTGGGTGCAATTAAAATGTGAGCGGGCAATGCCATCACCTGCGTCTCCGTCCAGTTGAAAAATGTCTCTTTTTCTGCAAATAATTGAATAATTATTGACATTACTGTGACCAATAAATCCAGTCCATGTTTTCCTCAGATTCCTTTGGAAAATAATGAAAGCTAACATCAGTCTGGCCTTTCACTGAATTACAATCCTTTACAGCACAGTAGTGGTACGTTATATTATCTTCTTCGGCCTCTACAGCTACATCGGGTTAGCTAGCTACTGTGACGTATGAAAGTTTCAGGAATTCAAACAGAGTTTTTCTCTGGGACTTTGAGTGACAGCAACTTAAACGGAGAAATACTCGGAAATGCAAACACAAAATGATTTACTGACTTATTATATTTTTTCTCTTTCAGAAGACAAATGCCACACATACATGTTAAAAACTCAAGGAACATGATTTTCATTGGAGGGGGACTTTAAAGAGAGTAGGGAAAAAAAATCGACTAAAAAACAATTTTGTGGAGTTTTTTCTTCTATTTTTTTATTGTTAACCACAAAATAAAGTGACTTAAATCAGGTAAAGTCTGGGCGTCTTCATGTGGGAAGAAGAGAGAGGTTCTTTATCTTATTATAACGAGAAAACAAACTTTGTTTTCTCATTATAACAAGATACTGGATCTTGTTTTAACGAGAAAACAATATAAAAAAAATAAAGCAGGGCAGGTTTTCGTACTGTGAATGTTTTTTTAATTAGATGTTTTTCCAAGATATTTTTTCCATGACTTCAAAAATGGTTAATACAACCATTTCATGTTGTTATTGTTTTAATAATTGTGTTTTGAATTCCATTTTCTATGGTCTATTGGTAAGTCCACTTAACTGGTGCTGACGAAGTTCTTAATTAGTCAAGGTAATACCGTATACTGAGGTAAAATGTGGGGGGATATTGAAGGTATTAAAATGTAAGTACTGATGTAATGGACTAACCTGCCTGTTTCCCTGACCTGAATCCAACTGAGCACATCTGGGACCTCATGTCTCAGTCCATCCACCAACACCAGGTTACACCACAGACTGTGATATAGTTGGAGGGTGCTTATGTCCTGGTGTGGGAGGAGACCATTCGCCACCTCATCATTATTACTCCACATGACCTATGCGGTCATGTGGAGGCCACGGCCACAACTGAGCCTCTTTTTGACCTTTTTTAGTGACATTCCATCTAAATTGGATCGGCCCGTCGTGTGTTTTCCTACTTTAGCTTTGAGTATGATTCCACATCCAGACCTCCAATAAATACATTTAATTTCTAGTAATAGTTTACTTGTATAGTTGTGTTTTCAGCCCATGCAACTATGTAAAGAACAAAACATGAATAAAGAATATTTCATTGATTCAGGTAAATGATATGAGAGAGTCCCCTCTATTCTTTTTAGCAATTTATATTTGTTTTTAATAACTACTTTTTTAACTTTTTTCTCATTAGCATCATTCAGTATAAATTTAGTTTTTTTTTTTTGCTATTGCTATTTTTTTGGCTTACAGGTTCTCCATGAGGGCCAGGAGGTCCAATGCTCCCTTCTAGTCCCGGGTCTCCTGGTTCTCCCTAAAAGATAGCAAAGAACTGAGAGTAAGACTGAACAGGTTTACTTAACTATCACAAATGCTGAGGTGTGAATCATATTTCAATTTGGTCTTTGGCCGAATCCAAATTCTTCTCCTACCCCTCCAGCTTCTCCCTACCCCTCTAATTGAAGGGGGGTTTGATGGGAAAGGGGTATTTGCAGTAGTTTTTTAAGGGTACAGTGAAGCGACTTAAAGTTCTTTATCCCTTCGCCGGTATGGTGATCCCCGTTGCACTTGGAAGTGGAGGAGAAACGCTTCCTTCACGAGTGTGATGCAGTTTTCTTTTAAATGTAAGTAATGACTTGTTTTTTTTGCATGATTTTTTTTAAAGTTATAAACCAATGTTATGTTTTTCCAAACACTAGCAGCTCCGCACTACTGTACCTGATCAGCGACTATTGATGACATCATTGAGTGGGAGTAACGTCTGAATGAGAAGACTCTATTTTTCCATATCTCTCCATTTGTAGGGCTAAATTCAGGGGTAGGGAAATAATTTGGATTCGGCCTTTGAGTCTAATCAGTGTCATCCACTTTGCAGGCAGGTCCTCACCTTTCTGCCTCTGCTTTTCTACGTTTACTTATAAATGTACTGCAGTACTATACGAAAGCTATGATGAGCAAGCAGGCCAAGAAACGAAAACGTTCAAGTACCTTACGGCCAAGAGGTCCTTGTCTGCCTTTTCCCCCCTGACTTCCAGGTTTACCTCCAGAACCCTCAATGATTAAAACATTGGAAAGTTAGCTTCAGTTTTTCAACATTTCTCAATCATTGAAGAACTAGCAATATCATTATTACTCTTGGTCCAGGGTTCCCATCTTCCCCTATAGAGCCGGGTGCCCCATTTGGTCCACGTGGGCCCTTGAAAGACACAGCAGATATAACTCATGTGTAATGTTCTCGAGAACTCTTCTGGCGAGTGCATTTATGAAGATTAACAAATAACAATAATAAACATACTCTTGGTCCTCCAATACCAGGTTCTCCTGGCAAACCATTACTGCCTCTGTCTCCGGGATTTCCCTTTGATGAATCAGGAGAACATCAATTTTATTTAGTAATTAACACACACACACACACACAAAATCAAAATTTTCTGTTATCCAAAAACAAAACAAACAAACAAATAAAACTAGAGTTTACAGCTTGTCCGGCCGGGCCTCTTCTGCCATCAGCTCCCTAAAAAAAAAAGAGAGAAAGAATTTGGGTATGTTAACTGTAAGCCATTTGTTTACAAGCTCAACAGTTTGTTAAAAACACATATTACTGATTTAATACCCAGACACATCAAATGTGTCATGAATCAGTCCCTTATCTCCCCCTTTGGCCTTCAGCAGCAACCATGTCCAGATCACCAGCAATTCCTGGTTCTCTACACTTCACTTCCCATCAGCCCCTGCTGTCACTCACAGGAGTCCCCCGGCTGGTTCCTATCAGTAACCACTTCCAGCAGTATTTAGTCTGAGTACTGAGCTCTGCTCAGTATGAAGTCTCGTTTGTGTCTCAGTCCTGGAATTCATAGCATTGTTCCATTATCTGCTCCAGCCCCTCCCTCTGCCCCTGCCTAATCTTTGATCCCCGCCCGTCTCTGACCCATGTCTGCAAGTTTGTAACCAAAATCCTACAACCTGAATGTCTTAAAAAGACATTTTTTATGTTGATCTGAAGCCTCTGTCTCCGAAATCTCCTCTGAAGGGTGCGCGGCTTTTGGAGCTCAGCGGCTCCATCCCAGAATCCCCCTTCCCTCCCTGATTGTGATAGTTCTGTGTCTCGCTACTGTCAAACCTTCACCGCTGCTACATAAAAATGTCTTAGCAGTTTCGTTTTGAGCTGGATGTCAGTTCGGACAAGGAAGTGAAGATCTTCATGGAACAAACTATCATTGATTTACAATCCTTTCCAACTGCGGTCAAATGAGCCGCCGTTCACATTTCCGTGGTCACATCAAGAAGCTCCGTGGAGTCTGGTGGAGATTTTCCAGCGTTCTCAGTCCTGCTACCGTAAGTATTGGATGAAACTCACACCAAAAATCCAGTGATGCTGATTTGACCACAGAAATGTGAACGGCGGCTCATTTGACTGCAGTCAATGTGAAGATACCATCTTCTCTTCTCCAGAACCTGAACTAGACACTAGGAACAGATGAGGGTTTAGTGCATGTGCAGCAGAGCTGTTGATGGAAAGAAGATCATTCATTCAAACAGAGTCTGTCCAAGACAGTTTGGTTGATTTAAAAGGAGAAATACTTGGAAATGTAAAAATGAAATGATTTCTGATTACCGTATATTTGTTCTCTTTCAGAAGGAAAATGACACACATACATGTTAAAAACTAAAAACAGGATTTTCATCAGAGGGGGACTTTAAAAATATTTCTTTATATGAATGTTTGATAAATGGACTTCTGACAACGGGAATCTGGGAGTTTTTGATTTATCTAGCAGTTTTGAACATGGTCACACTGAGAGATGGGGTTTAAGAGCTTTGTGGAAAGAGGCTGGGCAGTTAAGTCTCAGACAGAGAGACACTTGAAGAGAGACAACAAGCTCAAGGTTTTATTTGAGAGTAAAAATTATTGCTTTTTCTTTGGACACTTTGTTTGTGCACAGTCTCTCATGGTACTGCCTGTTGCGCTCTGGATTTCAGTATTTTTTTTTTATTGTCCCTTTCAACGCACCTTGATTTTTTACTGTTTGTAATTGTCAGCTCTTCTTCTCATCATGGTGAGACCCCAGCGCTCTTCACTTTTCATACATATTATTTTATTACACAATCATTTTTAGTGGCGCCTTATGAACCAACAGTTTAGGGGATCTGTTTAGGAATGCCCTTTTTAAAATAGACTTAAACATATATTTTTTAAACAAATGAAAACTAACTCTTCTTCCAGGTGTCCCCTTGATGCCTTGTTCTCCATCTTTACCTGGATCTCCCTAAGAATTAAAAGCAGGTATTCCAGTCAAACAAACAAAGCTACAACAACATGAAAACATTTTTAAAGGTGAGCAAAGTTATGAGACTAAAGCTTAATTTGTTATTAAAATAATTCAAAATCTAATAAGAAGTACCGCTGGTCCAGCATCCCCTGGGTCTCCTTTAGGTCCTTCCCTTCTGTTGTCTTGCCCAGTAGTTCCCTGTTATAAAAGATTGAACTTTTTTCAGTTTTAAGAAAAACAAAGCAAAAAGTAAAATCCTTCTATATTCCTTTTCTACTCTTATCTTCTGAAATCATCAGAACACTATGCAAGAATCAAACTAAGGTAGCTTTTCTATACCTTCAATAAGAAGGTCAAGTAACTTCTTTTGAAATACAAAAACGCTTAGTCAAGATTAATAGAACATCAATTTTGTGTTTATTTTTCATTCCATTTCAGAATTTGAGTTAAAAGGCTCAACTGAAAAAGACTAAAACTGCTAAGTAAATAAATCTAGCTGAATGCTAATAAAATTTGAGCAAGAACAAAAAGCAAATGTATGTAATACAAACCGGATCTCCTCTGATACCCTTCTGCCCAAAATCTCCTGCTTGTCCTTTGGTCCCCTTTGGCCCCTAAAATGAAAAGAGTGACAGAAAGAGGGTTGCATGATCAAACTCTTTCTGTGACAGTTTAATTCTGCCTCTTTTTTCTGAAATGTAGAGCTCATCTACTCCAACTAACTTTTAGGCTTAGCATTTTTAGTTTTGTTATCTCATGGCTATCTTGTTCCTGAATCTCACCAGATAATCCCCAACTAGAAAAACACTTAAAAAAAGTAAAGGAGCTGGTTAATATTTTCAGTCTTTAGACAAAAATGCAGTACAGAAAAAAACTACCATGAAGTACTATAAATACACAAGTTATTTTTTGAGTTTATTACTCATTTTAAAAGCTAGGATTACTTTCTGCGTTGCTTTGTTAGTAGATGGGTAAATTTGCAGAGATGTATTTTTAGTTATTTCATTTCATATTCATTCATTCACTCATTCATTCATTCATTTGTGTTTGTATTGTTGCTCTTCCTTGACATTTTGGCTAATTCATAAAAGAAAGCAAAGAACAATGCTGATGCAATAATGGACTTACTCTTCTTCCGGGGTTTCCTCTGTCTCCTGGGGGCCCAGCGACCCCACTTTTGCCCTGCAGATACAGGAATGACCTCATTAGGTTTTTGAACCCCCCTCATATTTTGTTTTGGAAAATACTACGAGCGAATTACACTTACCTCTTCTCCATTGATTCCATCAAGCCCAATTTCTCCAGCATCACCCTGAAATGAAGCCATTAGTGTAAGATTCTTTTTACCTAAAACAGCATCTCTGCTCCTTACAGGAAACTAAAATAGATGAGACTTACTTTACCTGTGTATTGCACCTCTCTTCTCTGTATTGTAGGTTAATTTAACTTTAAATCTAAAATCTATTGACCATAATGAAGCAACCGATCACTTATGAATTCACTTCAATCTGAATTATTTTCGCATATGTTTTGCTTAAAAAATAAAATGAAAACAATCACCACATTATTAATCAAAAAACAGTCTAATACACATTATGTATAACCACTTTTTTTTTAAAACAGACCAACTGTCTGAACAGCTTTCTTTAACATTGTAAAGGCTTATTATTTCTGTAGCATTGATGTAAAGTAATTACTTGTGATTTTTTTAGTTTTAAAGGGGAAACAACTGTTGATCTATAATTTCTTTGTCAGCTGTTTATTCTTTTATCATTTTTAGGAAGTGAATTACAGGAGAACTTTTCTCATATCACAAAATAGTGAATTGTTCCTTTGACCTTTTTTTATTATCAACTATTTACCACAAGATGGACAGCATGTGCACAATAGGGGTGTCAAATTATTGCTTTAAATTATAGAAAGTTATCACCCATTTTTTTTCTAAATAGAGTAGATCTCACTTTTAATCTGACTATTATGTTTTATGTAAGCAATATTGCCTGATAAGTTGTCTATTATCTGAAACTAATAGACAGCCAAGGCCTGATTACGTCGAATAGTAGCTTCTGCAAAGTTAACTAAAATTGAAGGGGATTCTCCCACTTTTACTTTAATAACTTGAAAAAAATACTGGTTCAATAATTTGTACTTGACTCTTGTTTTATTCTTAAGTTTCAATTGTTGTTTATAAAAGCAGACTACTTGAAACATTTTGCAACATGTTGTCATGGTAACAGCTACAGCACCTGCATTGGCCTCACTCTGCCAAACATCATCAAGTTAAGCAAAGCATCATTTTGGAGAAGAAGCTCACCTCTTACTGTTTTTTAGATTTTTCTAGATGATGAAGCAAAAGTTTGAAACAAAGTCAAAAATCTAATTAATTGAAATCCTCAGGTGTCTCCTTCTCATTCTCCACCTTCTTCTCTCTTTCTCTTCTGTTGCATCCTAGTCTTCAAAATGATTACATTCACCAAGCAGAACTATTAAATTCTGCATGTCTTTTTTTACTGCCTTGCTCTTGTGATAATCCATGGAATCAGGCATGTTAACATAGTATTAATAAGAAGTTTGTGGTCAGTTTTTTCGGGGGGATTACTCAGAAGTGTTTCTACAGTTTTTCGATTTGTTCAATAGAGCAATCTGAACATGATTTTTTGTTTTATTTAACTGTTCAAGACTGAAAAGAAAAAATCCTCCTCCACACATAAAAAGTGCTAAGCAAAAGAAATGACCTCACCTTGTCTCCCGAGTAGCCATGAGATCCCTGAAAAAAACAAGCAAACAAATGTTGACATGTATTTATTCTTTACTAGTTAAAAAACAAACAAGAAAAACTTGTCTTCATGGCAAGCGCACAATGATGCAATTACCTTGACTCCTCTCTGTCCAGGACAACCTTGAAATCCCTGAGTTCCGTTCACACCAGGGGGACCTCTCTCTCCCTATGGGTAGCAAAAAAAAAAAGATAAAATCTACAACTAATTTAAGAATAAAATGAGAATAGACGTGATAGATTAGATTCATGCTGGGGTTCATTTTGTGAGTGTAAATTTGATCTTACAGGTCCGCCTTCATCACCAGGATGCCCTTGACTTCCAGGTAATCCCGGACTACCTTTGAGGCCAGGCTGTCCGACTGCTCCTCTGTCTCCTCTGTGGCCTGTACATTTGCATGGCACTCCGCAGCACTCCCTCTCTGCAATATTATCCTGTGTGGGGAAAATGATTTTATGCAAAATGTTCATATCACCAATAATAAAAAAATAGTTTACAAACCATTGATCAAAACTCACTAGTTCCTCCAAAAGCTCGTAATCTAAATCCATGATATTGAGTTTTAGAGGTCGAGTGTACTTGAAGCCTCGGCCAAATTCCAACAGGAGTGCTTGTTCAAAGTTTTCTGCTCTTTCCAACCCAACCAGAATGAAGCTGTTAACCCCTGTTTGGCAAGAATGCAAAAGAGACATTTGTTGAGAAGGTGAATGATTTTCATATGACATTTGTTTTGCTTAATCTCCTTTACCTGACTGACGGAGCTCCTCAATCTTCTGTTTCATTACTGAATATGGTGCGTCAAGACCATCAGTTAGATGAATGATGACCTTCCAAAAAAAGTCAGAGTTCAGCAAAGAAACAAAGTCATTTTCTTTCAAACTCCTTTTTTTATGAACATCAAGTTCAGACATATTTGTCTTAAATAGTGTCAGCAACAAACCTTGACCGTGTTGTCTTGTCTGATTTTGAATCTGTTGATGTATTCTGCTATGGTCTGGCCATTAAGAGAGAAGGGGCCACGACTTCCCAGAGCTCTGAAATCTCTAAACAGTTGCTGAGGATTGTCAGTAAAGTCTAACTGGACTGGCTCAGAAGCAGAATCCAGGGCCAGCATGCCCACTTGTACATTAGGAGTCTGCCCGCCTGAACAGCTGATAGCCTCCATTTGTGCAATCCTCTGCAGAATGGCACCCATTTTGCTCTGGAGGTTAGTCTGAACACTGAAAATGTTTGGGCCTGACACATCAAACCCCACTAACACCTCAATATTGCAGGCTGCAAAAGAGTGGGATTTAACTCTGGTTAGTTTTGGTGAATAACAGGACACAATCTAAATAATCAGCTTTATGGCTTTACTTACATTTAGGCATCAGTGTTTCACTAACACATAACTTCTGCCCCGTAATTACATCAGTCAGTATTACCAGGATTTGTTCATTCAGTTCAGAAAGTCCTCGAAAAGTACTTGCACGAGCCACAGTGGAGGGCTCGCTCGCTATGCCTTCCAATTCTCTTTGAATGTCGCCAACCCCCACAGCAAAGACTTTAACTCCTTTGCCCTTGAGAGCAAGTGCTGCTGTTTTACTGTCATCAGCTGAGATTCCTCCAGTGACAAGCATAAGAATCTGAGGAACTCCCTGATCCATCCTACTGCCTCTTGCTTTTGTGAAGTGCACATTTTGAATGTGTCGAATGGCTGCACCAGTGTTGATCCTGCGTCCTCCTTTGTACTCTACTTGTCCAACTGCATTTAAGATGTCATCCCTGTTGTCATATGTGTTGAGGAAGAAGGAGTCGGTCACATCTGCAGCATAATGTGCCAGGCTGATTTGAAGGCGATCGTCTTCGTCGTAAAAAGCATCAATGAAGCTACCAATGAAATCCTTCACTTCCTGGAAGTTGCTTGGGCCCAAATTCATTGAGCCATCCACCAGAAAAACTATATCTGCTTGTTTTGCTGATGTTTCTGTTGTGACAAACGTAAAAAAAGGCAACCATGAGAAACAACAGCAATTTAAACCATGATTAAAAAAAAAACAAAAAAAAAAACAAATATTTAAGCATTTGTTATTTATGAAAGTATCTAAAAGACTTACGAGAAACTTTGACATCTGGGGTTTTTACTGCCGTTGAACCAGTAAGTCTAGCGGTAAACTCTTGTAAAATCCTTTGTGTTTGCAGTTCAGACAATGAAATCATTGATAGAACATCCTTTGGGTTAGATGCAATTTGGGTTAACTGTCTTGCGTCGGCACGACCAGCACTAATAACAATGCAATTAATCTGTTTGCTCTTAAGCAGTTGGCCATAAGGGGAGACATCTTTGGAGGAACGTCCTGCAGTGACAAGGACAAGATGCTGGGAAGCATCGGCTGGACGAGCACCTGCAAACGGTTGGAACTCATTTTTCATTACATAATCGATGGCATCAGGTAATTCAGATGACCGTCCACCTATATTACGCAGTCTTTGTACTGCCTTTATCACATCAGGCTTGTTGGTGTGTGAGTTGAGGGAGAATTCTGTTTTAATTCTTTCTGCATACTGGACAACACCCACATGCACTTGATCACGCTGAACATTGAGCTGCTGGACAATTTTGAGAATGAAGTCACGCATATGAGCAATCCCAGTAGGACCTGTGCTGTCCGAGCCATCAATCAGGAAAATAATATCCTTTTTCCCAAGATTGAGTAAGTCTGAAAAAAATTAACAATAAACAGGGCTTGGTGACTTTTTTGTTATGCCACAGATGTTAGTAACAATAGGAACACAAATATAGGAATCTAATTCTTACATTCAGCACAATTACAATTTTTATTACAAATGACTAAACATCTTAAAAACGTGAATAAATGAGACATCTTACCTGGGTAAACAGATGGGGGGACATTAGCCCTGGCTATGTCATCAGTGGACATAGATATGACAGAATCAAAGAGCCTTTGCTCCACCTCTGCAAGCTGTTGGAAGCTATTTACCACATAAACAAGTTCTGGATTTAAGGATATTTGCCTTAGTTCACTTGAATCAGCATCAGCTGAACCTATAGGAACAGGTGCAATCCGATTTCTTTTCAGTAAGTCAGCTGCTTGAGAGACATCATCTGAAGATTTGCCACCTGTAAGTACAAAAAGGAACTGGGGCACGCCCTCTTCAATGCGGCTTCCAGCAGACCTCTGGAAGATGTTTCTTAAGACCCATTGTAGAGCACGGCCTGTGTTTCGAAGACTTCCACCTTTGTTTGTGAGCCTCAATATTCCTTCCTGCACTTCGTTTTTGGTAGAGTGTGCATTTAGAAGAAATTCGACCTTAGGGTCATCACTGTACTGCACTACTGAAACTCTGACTTTGTCCAGGCCAATGTCCAGTTTCCCCACAAGTCTTCTGATAAAGTTTTGAATAGATTGAAACACACTACGTGTTGATGTTGAACCATCAATGAGAAATACAATGTCCTGCTTTTCTCCCCCGGCTGTAATTTCTGTTGAAAAGGAAGGCAACAAAATAATGAGATCAATACTAGTCTTTG
Organism: Oryzias melastigma; assembly: GCF_002922805.2. Classification (NCBI taxonomy): domain Eukaryota; kingdom Metazoa; phylum Chordata; class Actinopteri; order Beloniformes; family Adrianichthyidae; genus Oryzias; species Oryzias melastigma. The sequence continues at coordinate 13,795,615 of NC_050532.1, forward strand.
TGACAAACAAGTGAAGGAAGAAGGGGGAAAAAAAGCCAAAAAATAAGACAAATGGCACCAAACATCATGAACATGTTTTTTTCTCATAGCATTGTCAGCGTAAACAGGATTTATGAAAATCTGTTTTGGCTGTGCAGTATTCTTTAGACAAAATAAATATAATTAAATTACCTGGTGCCAATGGTTTGGGTTGGATGTAATCACCTGAGGAGTCTGTTAGGATGTCAATTAAGGAGAACTGGACGGTGTGCAAGCTGGGAAGGTCGTCTACAGTGAATGCATAAGTGGGCAAGGATGATACTGTTCGCAGCTCAGTGGAGCTGATATCTCTGGTGCCAATATTCAAAGTAACAACCCTGGACTGCTTAAGGTCAGAGACTGGACGGCGGATGTCATCTGTAGAGGATCCACTGGACACAATGATCAAAAACTGTGGCACTCCCTCTTCCTCCCTGCTTCCTTTCACAGGTCTTAGCATGTCTTGTCTGACAAACCCCAAAGCCCTTCCTAGGTTTCTTTGAGTTCCTCCTTGTTGTCTTATCTCCCTGATGCCATTCAAGACACTTTGCTTTGTTGTATGAGTATTAAGATTCATGTGTGCTTTAGCAAAGTCACTATATTGGGCCACACCAATCCGAATTTTTTTCTCGCCGACATCAAGACTCTCCACAATCTTGGAGATAAAATCTTGAATGATGGCAAATTCACTCCCAACATCGTCCGATCCATCAACAAGGAAAACTATGTCTTTGCGGGGACCACCTGCAAGAAACAGAAAAAATACTTTTGTACTTTAATGAGAAAAAATAACATTCAAACGTATTGACCCATGGTTTCATGCAACAAAAATGACTTAAGATGTTTTTATGTCTTTTTATGACTCCATCTGTGCATCTGTAAAAAATACAGGCATGAAGCCCAATGAGGCAAATTGAATTTGTGATATTGGGCTATATAAATAAAATTGAATTGAATTGAAATTGAATGTCTTTCTAAATCAGAAAAACCAAGAAACAACTTGATTGTTTTCCTGGTGTCTGTCACACTTGTTCTCAAAAGTGGAAAACCTTAAACATTTTTAAAGCACAGCAAATTAAGGTTTTCACAACCTGTAAATTAAATACCTAGACTTTTTAAGGTAGACAGAACAACAAATCATTAAATTATATTTCTAGGTTTCATGTTTACCAGTGAATGAAACCAAAAACTAAAAATGTAAATAAATCTTTAAATAATTGTTCTTAGATATGACATATGAATGATCATGTTATCAAAGAAAAGAGATGGACAACAAAATTCAAAAGATTTGTCAGAACAAACTTTGTTTTGCTTTTTGCCTGTGCTGTGGAGGTAGAGCAGCCAACCTCTAGTTGGAAGATTGCAGATTTGGTTCTTAACCTGCGCACCTACGTGTTAAGATATCCTTAAAGAAGACACTGAACCCCACATTGCTCCTGGTGGTTATAGACTGGTGCCAGTGCTTGGCAGCGGAGCCACTATTAGAGTGTGCATGTACTGTATGTGTAAATGGGTACATCCCCCATCCCTCCCTCCATCCATCCCAACAGGGTTGTACATTTTGACAGAAGGCCTGGAGCAGATGCACGTTGTTTGGAAATCCATATAATAATCTATAAAATAATATCGAATCTGGACCAAAACATCCATTAATGTTGATTTAAAAAAGTATTAACAGAAAAATGTAGTTTTATTTTAAAACTGACTTTTGTTCCCAATTTAGTGCCAATTGGCCCTAAAATAAGTTGATGTCGCTAGGAGAGTAAGAGAAATGCTGGGTTCATGTGTTGAAATGATGTGAAAAAAATATATTTTTTATACTTGGAAAAACACAAAAGGCCAAAGGAGTGCAGATAAATATCCTGCACTTAAGCAATGGGAGGACACCAGAATGTAGGGAAAATAAAACAGTGTAATAAAAAAAAAAGTCAATACAATTTAGTCTATTTAGGTGGACCAGAATAAAACGTTTATGGGGGCAATTGTGCATGTGGCCCACGGCTTCGTAGGTTGCCATCTGATCTATCCATCTATCAATCTTTCTATGAATCCAGGGCCAGCATGCCCACTTGCACATTAGGAGTCTGCCCGCCTGAACAGCTGATAGCCTCCATTTGTGCAATCCTCTGCAGAATGGCACCCATTTTGCTCTGGAGGTTAGTCTGAACACTGAAAATGTTTGGGCCTGACACATCAAACCCCACTAACACCTCAATATTGCAGGCTGCAAAAGAGTGGGATTTAACTCTGGTTAGTTTTGGTGAACAACAGGAAAGAATCTAAGTAATCAGCTTTATGGCTTTACTTACATTTGACACATAACTTCTGCCCCGTAATTAAATCATTCAGTATTACCAGGATTTGTTCATTCAGTTCAGAAAGTTTTTGAGAAGTACTTGCACGAGCCACAGTGGAGGGCTCGCTCGCTATGCCTTCCAATTCTCTTTGAATGTCGCCAACCCCCACAGCAAAGACTTTAACTCCTTTGCCCTTGAGAGCAAGTGCTGCTGTTTTACTGTCATCAGCTGAGATTCCTCCAGTGACAAGCATAAGAATCTGAGGAACTCCCTGATCCATCCTACTGCCTCTTGCTTTTGTGAAGTGCACATTTTGAATGTGTCGAATGGCTGCACCAGTGTTGATCCTGCGTCCTCCTTTGTACTCTACTTGTTTAACGGCATTTAAGATGTCATCCCTGTTGTCATATGTGTTGAGGAAGAAGGAGTCAGTCACATCTGCAGCATAATGTGCCAGGCTGATTTGAAGGCGATCGTCTTCATCGTAAAAAGAATCAGTGATGTTATAGATGAAATCCTTCACTTCCTTGAAGTTGCGTGGGGAAAAATTAATTGAACCATCCACCAGAAAAACTATATCTGCCTTTTTTACTGAAGTTTCTGTTGTGACAAACGTAAAAAAGGCAACCATGAGAAACAACAGCAATTTAAACCATGATTATTTTAGCAAAAAAAAAAAAACAAATATTTAAGCATTTGTTATTTTTTAAAGGGGTCATACCATGAAAATTCTACTTTTTTTGGTTTTAATTGCATTATACTGTTTATTTATCTGTATAAAGGCCCCCTAAGCGGTATTTTGATCTGTTTGTGCATTTAAGAGTAATCCTTTAAAAACCTGGGTTCTGAACAGCAGCTCCACTCAAACCCACAAAAACGAGCGGGTGGAATCATGCTGACGTCAGCATGATGTAAGGCGCCCCCTCCAAGAAAAGTCTACTCTGCCAGCTCCATCCCCAGTCTAACACCAACCCTTAATTTCTCCACTGAGCTAGTGGTGACCATAAAAAAACTTAAATTTTAGCTTAACAATATTGTATATCTTCCATACCCCCACCCCCGTCAGGCACACTTGTCTAAAGGCCAAGTGTATTTTTGTCGTGAACCAGAGTAGCAATGACCCGGGGCCTGTTTCAATAAGCAGGTTTTGTTGAACTCTGAGTTCATGAACTCTAAGTTAAGAAAAAACTCTAAGTAAAGAAAAAGTCAGTTTTCGGTTTCAGAAATGGAGGTCACTTTAACCAGTGAAAGTGGTTTAAACCTAACAAGTTTCACAAAGCGGGCTAAGCCAAACTCAGAGTTCATCCCTATGGCTACTGACTCCGTGAATGTACCCCAGTCTGGAGCAGTTTTCCTTCAGGAAATTCAGTTTTACCAGTGCAGCTTCGTTGCTCTTTTGGCAGAAAATGTGACCATAGTCTGCATATGCCTATAAGACAACATTGATTTCTGTCGCAAGGAAGTATGATGTTTCCAGTTGCCATGGTGAATCATAATCTCTTTGCTCTATTGTTCAGGGTTATAGTCGCAACGCTATCACCTGATTGTGAGTCTAACAATTCAAAGTTGATTGAATCAACTCTTTTCAGCTCGTTTGAGTCAGTGAATTCTGAGTCAAGCTTTGATCTCTGAATTTGCTAAACCTGCTTCGTCAAACAGGCCTCAGGCTTCCTAAAGGTAGATTTATGGGATGTGCATACATCTTTGAAAAGATGTGGATGCTTTATACTTTCGTGGAAGAAAATGTGGAAGAAAATAAGAAAGAATGTGTCTTAGATGACGTCATGAAATGGGCGACAGCCACACGCAGTGGCAGGTGGAACCTCAGGAATTGAGCTGTTTTACTTCCAAGTACAAAAAAACTCATGAAAATTTCAAAACAATTTCTTTTTTAGTATTATAAAGGTAAAATATGATTATATAAACGGATATAAATCACTCTAAAAGGCTTAAGAAAATAATGGTATGGCCCCTTTCAGGTTTCTAAACAATTTACTAAAAACTTAATCATATGGGGGTTTTGCTGGAGTAAGAACAGTATATCGAGTGGTAAAAGGAAACCCTTTGTGTTTGCAGGACAGGAAAAAAAATGATTGAAAAACATCCTTTGGGAAGGATGCAATTTAGGTCGGTTGGAACTACACTGTGTGTAGTTGTTCCCAAGTTTGACTGAAAAACGTAAAGCAATAGTTACATTTACTTGGGAGGGGTGCATTTTGTCAACATACCAAATTCAGTTGGTGTTTCTGGGGTCACGCCAATGAGCAAAGCCTCCACAGAGGCCAAAAGTTTCTGTGGCATACTGGATAGGTCTGTGAATTCAGTCACAGAGAGAAC
>NC_050532.1:14221174-14238585 GCF_002922805.2 Oryzias melastigma
ATGGTCCGATGAAGATCTGCCTCGGGCTCTGATGTGTTAAACTATAACCAACACCTTCTCCTGTTGCTCCTTTTGTCTGTTATTGTTCCAATTCATGTTCAAATCAAGGACCAGAACCAAGGTTAATCGGGTTATCATAACCAGACTGACGGAGCCACAGATTAACATCTCAGTCTCCCTTCTTTTCATCACACATCAGATTAACCGTGTTTTCATTCCACAGCAGCAGCACAAACACACGCGCCAGCTTACTGCACTGCAGCTACAACAGTCTCCATCAGGAGACGCAGAGACCTGAACAACTGGAAACCAGCAGCTGTGGTTTACACAGACTCGCTGACGGAGTCTGGAACACACTCCTGCATGATGTCAAAGCTCCTCACAGATGCACAGACACCAGCAGAACTCGGACCTCTGAGGAGCACCATCTGCATCACATGAGCAGGTCCAGCTGAGCGCTGAGAGCATGCACTGCTTATCTTCACCATCATCAGAAAACAACAGGAAGTCTTCGCCGTTCTGGCTTCCAGCCACTTCTAGTTGCCTCAGTTCCATCCAACAAGAACACCACATCATTTGCTGGCATCTTTCTTCCCCCTTGGGTACCGCCTGAAATTATTGCAAATATTTTTTTTTCTTTCCATTCTTAAAATCAGTTAAGTATCTTTGAAAAGGCATTAAAGTTTTGTTGCTTACCAACAATTACAGTTTCTATATGTTCTTTAGAGTTTCTTATTTTAGCTTCCACTGATTCCTTTATGTTTTGCATCCTTTTATAATTGGAAACCAAAAAATAATGGGCTGGTGTAGAAGAGATTGTTTGCATTTCTAAAGTGTCAGCATTCTCTGTTCCAAAACTAAAAGTCACAATTCCATTTTCTCTCAGTGATTGTGCTGGTCCTCTGACATCATCTCCAGATCTCCCCCCACTAAATATTAACAAATACTGAAGAACTGAGTCTTTGTGTCTTCCTCCAACTGAAGCAGCAAATACGTGATCTCTGACAAATTCCAGGGCATATCCAGTGTTGAGAGGACGTCCGTATTTGTGCCTTATTGTTTTAATGGCTTTTAGCACATCACTTCTCGATGAATAAGAATTTAAATAAAAGTTTACTGTGGCAACACGACTGTATTGAACCATAGCAACTTTGTCTCCATCGTTTCCAATGTTTAAAATCTCCACAATTTGCTTAACAAACTCTCTGATTTCTTCAAAGCCATTTCTTGAGTCAAAAGATCCATCTATTAGAAAAACCACATCTCTTTTTTTTGTATCTACAAAAAATATAAATTAAAAACACAGGTTACACAACTGGTAAAAACAAGAAAGAGTAAGGTGCAGTGTCTTTGTCAAACTAAAATTTTCTCCTCCACTTTGACTCAAACATGTGTGTGTGGAAATTTAAGAAACATAACTTACCAAATCTTGTTTTATTTCCCATTTGAGCGAAATGGTTAGAGGTGAATTTTAACAGTGATAGCACATCCTGCTGAACAACAGGGAGTTCTTCATAGTCAGAAACAAATAGTGCATACTTTGGTTCTTCGGATATTGTCTGTAACTCAAGTGTGTCAGCATCTGTTGTTCCAACAGCTATCACCAGAATTCCAGTTTCTTTTAGCAGTTTTACCGGGGTTCTTATATCATCCCTGGATCGGTCCCCACTGAGCAGTATGAGTATTTGTGGAACTCCTTCTTTAAGTCTACTTCCAGATTCTGGGCTGAACACATGCTCGAGCACATACTCTAGAGCTGCTCCAATATTGTGAGGGTATCCTCCTTTGTGATTCAGACCTTTAATTGCTTTAAGTACATCATTTTCTGTGACATAACGACTCAAATTAAAGTTGATTTCGGCTGAGTTGCTATACTGAACCACAGCCACATGGTCTCCATTTACATCAATGTTAAGGTCTCTTACAATTCTTTCAACAAAGTCAGTTATATATATAAATCTTTGCTGGGAGTCATCTGAACCATCAAGCAAAAAGACAATATCTCTTTTTTGGAAATCTGAAATCAAACAAAAATTGAACGACTTAGTTAATGCAGAAACTGTAATTCACGTAATGATGAATAATGTAACAATAATAATGTAACAATGTAATAATGTATTGTAATGTGAATGACAAAATGTTTGCTATCCTTGAGAAACTTGATTGCATCCAGTCTTTTAGCCACTCTTTAAAGTCCCACTCCAACAACGTTTTTATCTATTGTAATTTGTTCCCAGAGGTCTTTAACATATGAATTTGCAGTTTATTTGGCAAAATTAAGCAGCCTATGTCATTTTTTAAGACATATTTTCTGTTGAGCACAGCTGTTGGATCAGAAGTAACCCTACAATAATATCCCATCATTCTTTTGTTTACACTCTCCCCACTAGCTCACAGACTCTCACAACCACAGCTAATATTAGCATAGGAACAAAAAAAAAAAGGACAAACAATATCAGAGCATTCCAGCCATACAGTTTTGAGCTGGATGGCAGCTTAGGCAAGAAAAATGGAGACGTTAATTGATTTATTTGTCTCCAAGTGGACCTTTCAGAATTGAAGTGAAGCATTGAGACTTTGGCCTGCCCATGGCAATAGCTGGTTCTCTAATCATCACGATTAAAATAGGAAATACACAGAAAAAACTTTTCATCTTAAATGATTTTATATATCCACCATCATGACAAAAAGTATTGGAGAACATGTTCACATCAATAGTATGTTTTTTTTTGTGTGTTTTTTTTTTTTTTTTATTGTAGTGGGTCTTTAAATAGCTGCTAATGCTGTTGCATAATACGCATCAGACTGGCTGGCAATGTATCAAATAGTGCAATTGCATTAGAGCAATTCTTACCATGTAATCCAGATGTCTTCACTGAGTTTTCACTCTTCTCAATCGCTAAAACTATTTTCTGCTCAATGTCTGCCATGTTGCTGGAATCTGCTACAAGAAACGCTTTGCTAGGTTCCTCTGAAACAGATTGCATCTCAAGCATATCTGCATTTTTGACTCCCACCACAAAGGTGTTTACACGAAATTCTTTCAATTTTACCACAGCATTTCTGATATCATCTCTGGATGGTCCTCCAGTTAGGAGAATGAGAATTTGTGGAACACCTTGTTTTCGCCTACTACCAGATAAAGGTGCAAAAATCTCATCTGCGACATAATTAAGAGCTGCTCCAGTGTTTAGTGGTCTGCCTCCTTTATGTCTGAGAGCTTGAACATTGTCAGTAACACTCTGCTTTGTTTTGTGAGTATTCAGAAAGAAATCAGCAGAAGGTTCATTGCTGTACTGAACAACTGAAACTCGATCTTTGTTCTCTCCCACATTGAGTTGATCCAGTATTCTCTCAACAAATCCAACTACTGTCTTAAATTCACTCCGCATTTCATCAGTAGAATCCAATAAAAACACAATGTCTCTTTGAGTGGGTAGTCTTTGTTCCATGGAACCTTAACAAATGTGAAATCACATTAGATCCAATCGCAATTTAAACAATAATAGAGAAATGTGCTGATAGCCTCACCTTGCACTTCTTCCATTTTTATTTTTTGCCGTTGTTGTGGCACCCTTTTTACAAATGACACAAGTTGCTGTTGAATGCTTCCAACATCATCAAATGTCAGCACAGAAAAAGCGTAAGATGGATTATGTGCAATCATCTGAAGCTCAATTATGTCAGCTGTTCTTGTACCCACACAGAATGTAACAACATTTTTCTGTTTTAAGGATGTAGCTGCAGTTTCAACATTATCTTGAGACTTTCCCCCACTTAGCAGAAGCAAAATCTGGGGTGCACCTTTTTTATGCCTGCTCCCCGAGAACTCTGAAAAAGCATTGGTCCTCACGTAATCAAGGGCTGCACCAGTGTTACGAGGCTTGCCTCCTTTATGATTCAAGTTCTTGACTGCAACAAGGACATCTTGTTTTGTCATGTAAGTGTTCAGAGCAAAATTTGTTTCTGGATTTTGGCTGTACTGAACCACAGAAACATGATCCGTGTTTTGGCCTACATTGAGTGTTTCTACAACCTGTTGGACAAAGGATTTCATTGCTGGAAAACCACTCTGTGTGTCATGTGTTCCATCCAGCAAAAACACAATGTCTCTTTGAGAGGACTCTAAGTTATCTAGGAGAAAACAGGAAAACATGCTTAAGAATTGATAATGTAATACAAATTGCTTTGTAATTCAGTCATTTCACATTGCACAAATTGCATAACAATAGAAACAGAAAACACAGTAGTGAAAATCAAATGCACAAAAAAGGTTTTGTGTCTGGAGTACTGAAAATGAATGAATGAAAAGGTAAACATGATTAAGATGAAGCTGTATGTTCTTCATTCCTACCACAAAAAGGAAATGTGTAAAAAACTAAAATGTGGTTGGTTTCTCCGTCAATGATGTTATGATCATTGGCTCAAGGAAGATATCAAGATCAGGGAAAAAATATCTTGAGTTCATGAATAAAAGAAAAAGAGCTAATTAAGAATCAACATAACCAGGATGGTATGCCTCTTAAGAAATATGAAACTGATTGACCCATATTCAATGGAGGAATGCAGTTTCATCCTAGTTTTAGTCCAGAGAAATAAAATGCCAGAGCAAAGGAAGCAGGGAGTAATTTCTTGGCTATTTGTCATTGATGCATCTTACCTACAAGACTTGGAGGCTTGGTTTGCATGTCCTTTTGGATGAATTTAGCTATTTCTGGCTGGATGGACAAAAGGTCACCAAATTCAGGCAAGTTGAAAAGAAATCTGGAGGAAAATGCTATTTCCTGAAGTTCTCCTTGTTCTGCATTTTTCATTCCAATGGCAAAAGTTAGAACATCACCTTGTTTTAGACCTATTGCAACACTAGAAACAGTGTCACTTGATTTGCCTCCAGTAAGCAAAAACAAAATTTGCGGAACTCCCTCCAAAAGTCTACTTCCAGATAAGGTTGTCAAAATGTGTTCTTGAACAAACTTTAGAGCAGCTCCTGTATTTCGGAGTTTTCCTCCTTTATGTCGAAGACCTCTTATGGCATTGATAACAGCTTTTTTTGAGCTGTGATCATTCAGCTTGAAATTAATTTTGGTGTTGTTGCTATACAGCACAAGGGCTATTCGAACCTTGTCTGCACCAATGTCAAGCTCTTCTGCCATTCTTCTGACAAACTCTCGAAAAGCTGGAATTCCATTTCTGGATTCATCTGAGCCATCGAGGAGAAACACTATGTCCCTCTTTTTGCTCTGTTTCTGAACTGGTTGATACAGGGAAAAAAACAACGGTTCACTTTCTATGTGTGACTTCAGAGTTTATCGCTATATTTATAAAAAAAACTGTCTCAATTTTGAGGAAGAAATACTTTGAAAGCAAATTACTGTATAGCTATTTTGTTCCAAGCAGACTTGTAAATAGGATAGGTAACAACCAAAGAAAAATGGGGTCATGTTAAAAAGAGTAAAAAAAAAAAAAAAAAAACACCATGAAAAAATGTCTCAACTGGAAGTAGTGTCAATAGGTTACAAAGTTTCATTTTATAAATGGCCTTTGATTAAGGGGGTCATGTGTTCATGGATGCTTCACCTGCGGTGATACTTGAATGTAAACAAGCTAGTGTGATGAAAACAAGATTATGGCAAATTTAACCATGATGAAAATGAAATTCTTACCTACAAAATCAAAGATCCCCACTGAGGTGCTTTCCTCATCTCTTTGTACCTTCAGCGCATCAACTATTTTGGAATGAAGTGTATGCAATTTGGAGAATTCTGACACTTTGTGGGTAAAACCAGGTTTAAATGCAATCAGCTCCAACTCTGCAAGGTTGGCATCTCCCACTCCAACACCCACTGAAACAATTTCATGCTCTTTAAGAGAAGAGGCTGGTCCTCTCACATTGTCTGATGATGGTTTGCTGCTGAGGAGAATTAAAATCTGGGGCACTCCTTCCAATCTCCTACTTCCTGTGGAGGAAGTAAAGACTCTGTGCCTCACAAACTGGAGAGCTGCGCCAATGTTGTTGCGCCTCCCACCTTTGTGCTTCAAACTGTCAATGGCATTTATGTAGTCACTCTTTGTTTTATGAGTATTTAGATAAAAGTTGACCTTAGGGCCGTCGGCAAACTGAACAATAGATACTCTGTCATGGTTCTCATCAACATAGAGGGTATCCACTATGTTTTTGACAAAGTGTTTCATAGCTGGTAATCCATCTTTGGTGTTATCAGAATCATCCAGTAAGAAAACAATATCTCTTTTTATGGCATCAGTTTGTGCTGAGACACAGACAAGGCTCAGTTAGCTTAACAATCACCAAGACTTTAGGATGTCTTTAGTAAGAGTAGTAGAAAGAAAAGTTAAAATGCTTTATGAAGCATACTTTGTCTTACCTTCCTCAATGACTTTCTCCCGTTCCTTTTGTGGAAGGCTCACAATATAGTTGATTGCGTTTGGTATGTTGCTGAGTTCGCTGAATTCTTTCACAGTGAAGGCAAGTGAAGGATTTTGTGAAATGGCTTCTATTTGCTTTCGGTCTGCGTTTTTGACACCAACTCCAAATGGTACAACTCCCTCTTTCTTCAGATCACTTGCTGGTTGCTTAACATTGTCAACAGATTTGTCTGCAGCCAAAACTATAAGAAACTGAGGGACATTCTGAGCGGACCGGCTGCCATAGCGCTCCGATAGGATTGTGTCCTTCATGAACTTTAAGGCAGATCCTGTGTTTAAACTGCGTCCACCAGCCAGAGTCATCTCGTTGACCGCTCTCAGTACCTCCTCTTTGGTTTGGTAAGTGTTCAAGTAAAAATTTGGAGCTGGTCTTTCACTATGCTGAACTACTGAAATTCGAACTTTGTCAATTCCAATGTCAAGAGGTTCAATCACTTTGATGATAAAGTCTCGAATGTGAAAAAAATCTGCTCGAACACTGTCAGTCCCATCGATGAGGAATGCAACATCTCTTTCATCTCCCAAAACGCTTGTTTCTGGTTTTTCAACATCTACAGAAAATAAAGAAAAAAGATAATTTTTTCTGTGTCTTAAACAATTGTATAATTAAACTTAATGGAGTTAAAACAGAAAAGCACAAAACTGACCTTCTACAGTACCAACAACTGATGTTAGCGGACCAATCATGATTTCAGCCAATTTTGGTAGTTCTGAGAAGTCTTCTGTGTGGTAAGCCAAGTCTGGAATAAATGCAACACTTTTCCATATGGCTTCATTTGCTTGTCCAGAACTGACTGTAAAGGTCAATACTTGCTCCAAAGCCAGTTTATCACCTAAAGTGACCACCTGATCTTCAGCTGGGCCACCTGTGATAATTACCAACACTTGATAGGCTCCCTCACTCTTGCGTGAGCCTGTTGATGCTTGGAACATGTTTTCCAGGGCATATGTAATGGCAGCACCTGTGTTCAAGACAGAGCCTCCAAGCAGCCTCAGTTGAGAGATTTTGTCCACAACTGCTTGCCTGTCCTCAAAGCTGTTCAAGTAAAACTCTATTCTAGGCTGTTCAGCAAACTGTAGGAGACCAATTTGGACTCGGTCAGGGCGTATTTCCAGCTGGTTGGCAATGTTGATCATGAAGTCCCTCACAAATGGCAGGTTACCATCTCCCACATAGAATGAGCCATCCACAAGGAAAACTATATCCCGGACAACTTTCTTTGTCTGTACTGTGGTTATGTCCACTGTTGAAAAAAAAAAAAATTATTATGCAGTCTATGATCAAATATAGGAATGTTCTCACAGCAAAACAGAGGCTTTGGAAGTCAAACCAAAGCCAAACTGAATACTTAGGTGATTGGTGATTTCCAGTGCTTTGTACCTATCTCATGACTGTCAAAATGTAAAATGCGATTTATTTTTATGAACTCTTGTGAGGACCAGCTCATTTTCGTGGGTATGGGAGGGGCTGCTGTTCAGAGCGCAGTTTTTAGAAGATCACCCAGAAATGTGTGATGGATCAAAGTGCCGCTTTGGGGTTGTTTATAGTGAGGATTGAACTGTAAAGTTTACTTAAAAGCTCAAAGAGTAGTTTATGCCCTAATAATAATAATAATAATAATTGTTTTTGCTTTTTCAGACGTTCAAAGCACTTCCAATGCTTATCCATTAATCATTAACTCCCCATTCATACTTGGTGATGGTAAGCTGCTGATCTAGCCACAGCTGCCCTCGGGAAGACTGACAGAGGCGTGGACCAATAGAAAATTTACTGATCTTTGCTTTTGTTTTCTTTTCCAATATTTACACTATTGATTTAATCAAAAATATTATTTAACACGTTCTAAAAAAATACTGATATGGGAGATACTCTAGTTTCAACCGGTAAAAAAACACACAAAATAGTGTAAAATTAAAAATTGTGATAAATAATAGAGCTGGAAAGATAGCTGAGTTTTTTTTTTAAGTCAGTCAACTTTACATCTTAATCAAAGTTTGTAAATGACAGTGAAACTAGTTATCACCTTTGTCTTCGGGTTTTGGTACCACATCAATTCCAACAAATTGTGAAAGCACATTGATCATTTTTTGAGTGTCTTTTTGCAGCTGGCGCATGTCCTTGAACATAAATACAACTTCATCGGAATAAGCAATCTTCTGCAGCTCCTTTTCATCATTAGTTCTTAAGCCCACAGCCAAAGTGATTGCTCCCATTTTCTTCAGAAGCGCAGCAGGTTCATCGACACTGTCCGTGGAGTTTTTACTAGTAAAAAGTACCACAAGCTGGGGCACCCCCATCAGGATACGAGAGCCGGCATCAGAGAGAAGCACTTGGTCTTTCACATACTTCAGAGCTGCACCAATATTGATCGTCCGTCCTTGTCTTGGCTTGATAGCTTGCAAATCAGTAATTAAAGACTCCTTGGTTGTATGGGCGTTGAAGTCCATCACCTTCTCTGGGGAAATGCCGAACTGGACAATGGCCACTTGGACATTATCTGGACCTAGTGGTATTTTGTTGACAAACTGCCTGATGAATCCTCGCACGCTACTGATGAGCGGTCCCCCCATGGTACTGTCAATCAGGAAAACAATGTCTCGATCTGGAACCCAGATAACTGAAAAACAAACAAATAAAAAAGGTTATAACAAAATGTGATTAGTTTTTTAGTGTGTGTATAAAGGTGAGAAGTAAATATTTTGTTAGTGTAAATTCTGTTCCTACTGCTTATGTTTGTGTTTTTAACATTAACGTTTACAGAAAGACATGAACACAAGTGGCCCTTACCCTCATTATTCATAATTAGAAAATGAAAAATTAAAGGGCTGAAAACAAATCCTTTGTGGTTTTGTATTATATAAGAGTTTTTTTATTTGCACGTATTTAAGTCCTAAATAAATCAATTAGTAGTCAAAGTTAAAGGGTGAGTTTTTTAGGTGCTAAACATCAATGTCAGCAAAGTAAAGCACAATAATGGCATTTTTTGCTTTTATTGTTTAACAAAATTATCAGCCAAAGATCAGCAAAGTATTTTTCAGAGAGAATTAAAAGAAGAATCTTTAACAATTGTTTGAACTAATGTTTCAACAGTTTTGTCATTTTAGATTATTCAAATCTTCTGCATTACTGTATACTCTGTGAGGCTTTTGTAGCTGTTGGTCGTTAGCTTTTGTAGCCTGTCTGAATTGGTTGCTCTCAGTTAAAAGAAGTAATCGGGAAATTGCCTTGAACAAAGGGATAGTGTCATGAAACAAGTAAGTTGGCACTAACCAACCTTTAAATTTGAACCAGTGGACTTTGGAATGTAATTAAATACATAAAAAGAGGCTTGGTACAGCTACATCTTCATTTGTCAATTCACAACTACCCCACACCCACCCCTAACATATAGAGGTATTACATACCTTCAGGGAATACATTCTGATTAATGCCGGTGTGCTGGAAGTTGCTGTTCATTATAGCACTGAGTGCATCGGCCAAGTCTGCAACTGTTTCGAAATTCGGGGCTGTCAGAACAAAACTTTTATCTGAAGCCACCTCTTGCAGATCTGGAGTGGCAGAGTCCCCAATTGCCAGTCCGAATGTGATTATGTTGGCCCCCTCAAGGGCCATATTGCCAACACGGGTGTCATCATCGGATGGGCCAGCACTGACAACCACCAATATCTGGGGCACGCTCTCCTCTGCCCTGCCTCCAGCAGCTTCAATAAAAAGGTTCTGTGACACTTCTTCCAAAGCAGCCCCAAGATTTGATTCAGCCCCACCTGTGTAGGCCAGGCCCTTTACAGCTTGCAGGAGCAAGGATTTGCTGTCATAGCTATTTAGATATCCATGTATCTCTGGGTTGTTGCTGTACAGTACCAGAGCCACCCTAACAGCATCTCTGCCCACATCAAGAGGCTCAATGATTCTCAAAACTAATTCACGCACATAGGGGAAGTTTCCTGCTCCAACATTCTTTGATCCATCAATTAAGATTACAAGGTCAATGAAGTCTTGTGCTTTAAGGGAGGGAGAGAAACAAAACAGAATAGAAACAAAGAAAGCATAAATGCAGAGAATCAAGAAACACAAGTTTGCTCTCAACTGCATTTGTGGTTTAAAGTCCCCCTCTGATTAAAATATTTTTTTGGAGTTTTTAACGTATGTGTGGGATTTTTCTTGTGAAAGAAGATGGCATCTTCACATTGACTGCAGTCAAATGAGCCGCCGTTCACATTTCTGTGGTCAAATCAGCATCACTGGATTTTTGGTGTGAGTTTCATCCAATACTTACGGTAGCAGGACTGAGAACGCTGGAAAATCTCCACCAGACTCCACGGAGCTTCTTGATGTGACCACGGAAATGTGAACGGCGGCTCATTTGACCGCAGTTGGAAAGGATTGTAAATCAATGAAAGATCATTTTGATGTTAGCTTTGATTATTTTATCAAGAACTCTGAGAAACCAATGATTGAATGTATTGATCACAGTCAATAAACATTGGAGAATTAGCTAAAAGAGTCTTTGGTGAACTGGAAGGAGAAAGAATCAGGATTTTGGAGGAAGTTCTGTCCATGAAGATCTTCACTTCCTCGTCCAGCTGACATCCGGATCAGAACCATACGGCTGGACATTACCCAGATTGATGGATGTTTTTATGTAGCAGCTGTGAAGATTTACACTAGAGAGACATAGAGCTATCAGAATCAGACAGGGGGAGATCAGGGGTGGAGCTCCAAAAGCCACGCCCCCTTAGAGGAGATTTTGGACACAGAGGCTTCAGCTTAACATCAAAATTGTCTTTTGTAAGACATTTAGGTTATGGTATTTTGGTTAAAAACTTCATAATCATGATTAAAATACTACTGGGAACGTTTTTTTAAATAAAAAATTGTCATAGGGGGACTTTAAACATTCAGTGTAAGTACATGACAAAATATTACACAACACATCATACTGCATGTAGGCTGAACAAGGGAGGTGACTATCCAAATCAGTGAAGTGCACAAAGTCTTTGTTTCCTACTTTGAGTTAATCACACTTTTGTGACAACTGATAAATACAGAATTTGAATGTAATCAATGTTAATATAGTGGTCAAAAAATGTTGACACATTTTTCTGGACTCCTAGCAAAGGTTTGTTCCTGATTGGCTGGTAAAATTGTTTTGTGACATGCAATCGGTGTTTCAGATCCCATTTCCAGGAGGAGTGGAGTATCTTTGGTGGATTGCTGCCAAAATTGTCAAGATCTGAAACTATGAAAACTGTTGTTTTGATGGAGGAATAGAAATGGGACAAGAAGAACAGAGTTAAAAAGTAATTGTGCAAATGTGTTTTTTTTTGTGTGTAATCATATTGTTGCATACATAAAAATTTTCTTTGACAAAAACCCAAGAAAAAAGGTTTGTGAGGCAATCTCAGTTGAGAGGTAACCCCAATGATGTTTTGCCTGTCCATCAGCTTGTCAAGCAGTGGCAGAGGTCTGTGCACTCATGTCCACAGATGATCAATAATGACTTTACAGTTGACCTTTGTTTAGTTTGTGCCAAATAGTGGTGGATATGTTTATCTATATTCATTTTTGCTAGAATTATC
Source organism: Oryzias melastigma (assembly GCF_002922805.2). Classification (NCBI taxonomy): domain Eukaryota; kingdom Metazoa; phylum Chordata; class Actinopteri; order Beloniformes; family Adrianichthyidae; genus Oryzias; species Oryzias melastigma. The sequence goes on from NC_050532.1 coordinate 14,233,199, forward strand.
CTTAATATGCCAAATTTTTATGTCAAGCTGATAAAATATTCCTTAATGACTAGCAGCTGTATGTACCAAATGTATAATGAATATTGTCATTGTCCCAGCCACAGACAGGGTCCTCAACTTCTAAGTCAAATTCAGCCAAACAAACATAATAAGATCCATCAAATGTGTGTTTTTTTGTGCTTTGTGAGCTCCACTGAGTTCAACCATCTCATGCAGACTCTTGTTACAAACTTCAGGTAAAGTAAGCAGTCATGAGCCTGTAGAGTGTCCTGGCAACCTAAGTCATCACCAAACATAAAACACACTAAAGAAAAGAATGGGTGAAAGAAATCTGTATTGATTGACGCTCATTTGATGGAATTCAAATACTCTAGAGATCTGTCTATCGTTCACTGGATTCCACCCCTCACATTTTTTGCCTCACAGTGTTTCATAATAAATCTTTGTTTAATCCAAATCTTCTTCTGCACGATGGACAGGACTCTTCTCAGGCTCATTTCTGCTTCAAATACAGAGTATTGTTCAAATTTAACAAAGACAGAAATTGGGACTCACACAAACAAGCAAACAAACAGGTAAGCATTGGTTAGATGGTTAGATTTTGTTAAAATATCCTTAATTTATTTTTGTGCATGGATCATCCCTCAGGTTTTCTCAAATATGTATTTTTTAATATTTTTGTTGGTTTTAATTCACTTAGCACAAAATCTGCCTGCCGTAATTACAAATGAAGTTGTTGCAATCAGCCAGAAAATTGCTCAATTAATTATTTACTTTTACAGGAACTAAGACACAATGTATCAAAACAAATATCACATTTTAAGTAAGGCAGATGTCATTTAAACTTGTATTACATGCAATTAAAAAGCATTAATGATTGATTAAGGCTGGTAGGGCAAACAAGTGATTTTCTTAGTGCAGCAGGAAAGTGATAGATTGACGTTAAAGTTTGGGCAAGATCACATGTCCCAGTTTCTTCTTGCACATGTGCACATTAGTATAGTTGTGATACTGGCACCACCATGACCTCATTTTCCCCACTAGAATCTGCCAACCAGCTCACTGCACCTCAGCGATTTACTACAAAATCTTTTTAGCCAGAAACTTGAGTAAAGAGTCTACATTGAACTTGTGACTTTCTTGAGGTTGAATAGCAATTCCTCTATACAAAGTCCACTGCATCCTGAACTCCAGCTACAAATATTTCCACGCATGCCATCTGCAAAACATGAGCAGGCTCGGCAAAGGCATCCTGAGAGCGCCTGTCTCTCCTGAGGCCCCTGCGTCACCCACAAGACTGCCCAACACAACAGTCAAGTAAGGATTCCAGACCCAGGCCTGCTGAAGTATCCCCTGGTAAGACATGCCCTTGATGTGCGCCAGTCAGTGTTGGGCATCTCACTTCAAAAAAGTAATTAGTTATAGTTACTAGTTACTTCTCCCAAAAAGTAATTGAGTTAGTAACTCAATTACTGCATCTTCAAAGTAATTAGTTACTTGGAAAAGTAACTCGTTTTAAATTACTCTTTAAATATGGTAATATTTTGTATTTTTTCCTGCGTTACAAATAAAAAAAATAATTTACATTCAATAATAAATGATAACCGACAATAGTATACTGGTATAGTTTTCCAATGGAGTCATATTGTCTAAGTTTAGGATACACATGAGAGAGGGTTTAGGGAAAGAATTTTCAATATTTATTTGTCAGAATTATCACACAAAACACTGCAACAAGTGGTATATAAAAAATGTAACTTCACACAAAAAAGGTAAACGTTTCAACTATTAACATACTTCAAGTATCTTACCTACAACTATAATTAAACAAAATGGCTTAAAAAACTGAAAGTGCAAAACAATAATAAATTAATAAACTACAATTATTAACCCATATTTCTGCTAAGAGGAGCAGCTCTCTGCATCTCTTTTTTCTCTCCCAAAATCCCGCAGCCCCGCCCACTCGCTCCGGAGTCTGCTCACTGCGTTGATCTGTGCGCGCTCGTGTCTGTCTGTGTTGTGTGTTTTATAAATATTACCCCGTTTCTGCTAAGATGAGCTGCTCTCTGTCTCTCTGTTGTCGTTTTATTAACTCCCGAAACTCCTCACTCCGCACCGGAGTCTATCCACGTTGATCTGCGTGTGTACGTGTCTGTGAAAAAAGAAAAAAAAGTGTGCGTGCCTGTCTGTTTTGTGTGTCTCTGTGCTCGCGCGTGCACGTTTGTGTTATGATTGTATGTTTATATCTGTGTCTACCGCCTGTTTAGACACAAAATTATGATCACATTTGTCAATCGTGGCATTTTATTGTGAAAAACTGGTTATATTTTGAAAAGAAACCGGATTTTCTCATGTATCTTGATGCAACTTGGGGCGCGTAACACAAGCAACTTTCGGGTGCGAAGCGCCCAGCTCCAGCAAGATCATCAAACTTTGAAGTAATGCGCCGCGATTTACACGAAGTAACTATAACGGCGTTACAGCGAGGATGAAAGTAATTAGTTAGATTACTAAATTACTTGATTTATAACGCCGTTAGTAACGCCGTTATACTTAAACGGCGTTAGTCCCAACACTGGCGCCAGTGTTTGCTGTGTTGTGGTACAGCTCATTCTTTGCCCTGCTGCTGTACTGCATGTAATTGTATCAAACTGAACAGAAACTGTCTGACTTGCTCAAAGTTCTGCCCTTCCATTCTCTATGAGGGATCTACTAGAAAGTACTCATCAGCTGCCAGACCATGTATCTTTTTTGTGCTGTAAAATCAATCATGCTGGTTGTTTTAGCTCCATCATCAAGATTCTGTGTTTATCCAAGGTAAATTCTTTCTAACCTACATTTTTAAACTACTGGTACATCATTGCAATAAATCAAGTCCAAGTAATTTAGAATCCGTTTTCAAATCTTTCATGTAAAAAAATGTTAAGGAGTTTTATGCTCATTTCATTTAGAGTTTCTGCAAATGAATGTTGTCAAAACTAGTTTCCAAAAAGTTTTGACTTGTGAAAACCCTTAAATAAAGCAAGGTGTGATGAATACGAGTGATCAGACTCATAATACCATTGAAAATTAGGACCCTCCTTATTCATGTTTTTTTCCTCCAGATAAATTTGCTAATGTATTTGCCGCCCAAGAGCAAATCGTACCCTTTGCTTCAAAGATGAAATCTGCTGATTTTTTTATCTTGAATCATAGCTTGTGGGTAAGACATTATAATATGGTTGTCATGCATGGCGGTGTGTTGTGAAGTATTTTTAAAGGATAATGAATGTTACATGGTCTAATGGTGTATGAACGATGCTGCTGTACAGCACCTTTCATGCAGCGCTCCAGTCATACCTGGCTCCTTACTGACCAAGCACAGGGTGTGCAGGTGATATGCAAGTGGCTGTAAGATGCCAGTGGGATATCCACACAACCTACACTCTGTCTAATTTCCTCATTTCCAACAACCAAGCTGCATGTAAGGAATGTCTAAAGAAGGAGTGCACACTTATCACTTGAACAGCACTAACGGGCCCCTTTCAAAGTGTGCAAGATTAAGGAGGGTAGAAAAAAAAGATACATTCGTAAGACATGCCTGGTTTCACCTACTTTACCCTTTTTTCGCCATATGTGTTGTTTGTGTGTCTGCTGCAAGCTGTAGCATGCTTGTCGAAAGAAATGTGCTCAAACATTTTCATCCAGCGGGTTTACCGGGTGGTCTATGATCTTGATATTTTGTACAAAGTATCTGTGTACCCCTGTGCAGGCTTGGCCATTTTTCATCCACAGACAGCATGTAATCCCCTGTAAGGGTAGCTGTGACTCAGGCTTAAGTTTCTACCACTAAGGTAATGTATCACTTTGCTGTGGAAGGTAAATGCGGATACATCGTAACACTGTACTGCTATAATTTCATGCATGCTTTCTCAACTTTCTTCCAAACAGGATTACATTTAAAAGTAAGAAAGAAGTTGTTTTTTGTAATAAAAAAAAAGTTCAACTTACCACCTTGATCTTGAGCATTAAGTATAGGAAAGAGTCCCCCAAATAGAATCCCCAGAAGGGTACAAAAAGGGATCAGGCAAAACGTCCTCATCTTTAAATGAGAGACAGATGGCACCTATAAAGAAAAACAGATGAAGTTCATGTAACATTTCTGCACAAGCCCTACAAATGTATATTTCTTCAGAATTGTATGTTAAAAGTTTAGCTTTTTGCATATATTTTCAGTTAAGGAAACATTCAACCCTTTGATTTGCAGGACCAATACAACACTAAAGAGGCGATGTATTTTGAAGGCACTGACACTTTGAATGATCTAAGAACTTAGACTGGGAGTAAATATGAACTGTTTTGGGAGGAAGATCAAGTATTGCTGCTGGTTCATGCTGTTGCTCTGCAGGAGATAGTTATTTTGAGGAATGAACAAAGAGTGTTGAGCTAGTCCACTGACAGTCACATCAGATGCTCGTGAGAAACCTGTTAAGCAGTTTTTAAAAAATAACCATTCTAACAAGTAAGCAGCTGGAGCCTTTTTTCTGTTTGAAAACACGACAAGATACATTTAAGTTTGTCACGGCGCTCATCCTCAACAGAGACTTCTGTGTCCAATTCAGGCTACAAGGCGCAAAAGTGCGGTTACAGATGAAGAGATGAGGAAATCTTGGATGGTGATTCCATATGACACACAACTTATAATGAGCTGTGTCACTGTGGGATCTCTTGTGGCGCTCGCTGTGCAGCACTAAGATACTTTATACCAAGAAACACATTTATTTCGAAAAAAGTGTTTCCACTACAGTTTTGCAAAACATTTTCAATTTCTATATGCCCCAAATACCACCTCGTAAACGTATTTTTGGGGGGAGAAACTTTTGCTGCTCCTCAGAGAACTGAAGAGGTGTGACAGTGAAGCAGCTTCATCCTGTGAGTTCTTGTCTAACTAGTCACCGTCCGCTGATTCAATGAGATCATATTTCAGAAAAATGCTTTATTTTAGTCCAAGAGTCCGTTTCTACTTCAGCCAGATCACTGAGCGCGGAGCACCAAGAAAGGTAGCACACATATCGTGCAGGGACATGAAGTTGGGTATAAGTACAAAATAAAACACAGAGGGGATTTTCAAAATAAAAGAACCATATTTATGGTGAGTTCACAGCTTCCTCACTACAGGTCTGAAACTAAATTAATCTGTTAAAGGTTTTCTGATTAAAATTGCCCTGTTTAAATTTTGTTCCATTCAGTTTCTCTTTTTTTTTGTATTCAAATCTACGAAAACATAACATCATGTGTTCAGAGGACAGGATGCAAAAGTTTTGCTGGCTGTGAATATAGAACAAGAGTCACTTTGGGTTCAGCTGTCAAAACCAGGAAAATGTGTTTAAGCTCAAAATGTAGGAAAC
>NC_050532.1:14240334-14248494 GCF_002922805.2 Oryzias melastigma
CACAGAAACAGCAACTGTTTTACTAAAACATTCCAGACTTTCTGCATTGAAAGGACAATTACACTGAGTGATATGTGTTTAAAATATTACAATTCTTATTAACATTGATTCACGTTGATTCTGCTGCATTGCTGAAATCAAGAGCCTCCAGTGTTTTAATGCTTTGGATGTTTTCCAAGTGACAATAAATTGTTTACATAAAAAATGACACTTGTATCACATTCACCAACACGGGTCATAGAGCTGAGTTATTTCCTAATGTATGTACATGTTTAGATTTCATTAATTTCTATATTATTTAAGCCCTAAAAAAACAAACACAGAAAGCACATTTTCTTGCCTGTTTCCAGCTTTGAGCCTCTGCCCCTCAAAAGTCCTGTGCACGTCCCTCTCACAGGTTCACTACATCTTCCCTGCTGGTGAGGAAGCAGACTGCTTCATTTACACTGATAGAACTAATAAAGACATTTCTGACACTTCTAAGTTAGGATAAAATCTTCTTTGAACTTTGCAGGTCAGTGAAGGAGGGAGGGGTGGGATGGGGGTGCTACATGGTTGTTTCGCCTCAACATCAAAGACATTATTTCTTTAATTAGCATGTTCATTTAACACTATGTGGCTGATAAACAGTTTTATAAACTTCAGCCATTTGGACCGTTTTCCTTTTGCCCATGTCTTAAATATCCAACCAAAAATGTTTTATCTTAACTTTTTGAAAACATTTCTTAAGCTGAACATATTAGGTAAAGCCTTTACAAAAAAATGTGTCTTTTGTCCTCAGGCAACATAGCAATGCTCTGCAGCTAAGAGATGCACAATGAGATCTTTAAGTTTTTAATTCATGGTGATTTATAATAAAGTTAAGCCTCTATCTAGACCTGGAATTCCTTGTTTGGTTGTGTTTTAAAAGGCTTTGAAGGTCTGGCAGCGAAGAAAAGGCATGAACAGTGCCCCCTGGTGGATAGTGAGCAGACAGCACTGAAAGATGTCTTGCTGCCTCTCTTTAAATTGCATTGCACAGGTTTCACTCTTCTGCATGTTAACTGTGTTATGTTTATGTATGTGATGTTCATTTTTGCTGTCTGATCTGTAAATCAATCTTAAAAGTTTAATTAAGCTTAATTATCAGTTACACTTAAGCTTGAAGCAAACATGAGAATAAAAAAGAAACATCCTTCTGAAGACAACCACGACTGCATCCTGTCAAACGCAACCACAAGACAAATTATTTAACCATTTTGTGGTATTTCACAATAATCCCGTTTTGTGATTGTCTGATTCAAACCAACTGTAACTGATGCTTGAACCACGCAGCTTTTCCTTGAGCTGTAAATCGCTCGACTCTGGCAGCTTCACCTTCAAAGATGATGGGACAGGGATGACTTACCTCTGGTTTAGGGATTAGGGGCACCTTTTCTCACACCGCAGATACTTTAGGGAGTAAAAAAATGCAGGGGTCAAATCTGTCATGCTAAGCCAGGGGTCTGCAGTCCTCAACACTTTAAGAGACATTCAGGTCAAATTCTCACAAACAGCTGGAGCCATGAAGCCTAAGAATTTGAATCTGAAATCAGAAATCTGAATTCTTCCCTTCCCTCTTCCCCTTCATTTATCCCTCCAAATGGACAGTTATGGAAAAGATTAAGATTTCTGATTGGGCCTCACTTCAACCTTTAGAAAAGTAAGACACTGGTCTGTATTTATGTTGTTGTTGCTTTTATGGTTAATATAAATGAAGTATTGTTTTTGGATAAACATAAAGTGAAAATTACCTGTTTTTAAATCCTGAAACAGTTTTTAACTTCTGACAGATGTTCACTTGTCTTCCTTTCAGAACAAAGATTACGCTGTGTCACATATGATCATCTCAGTGCAGCAAATGTAGTAGTATGGTGTAATGACAGCTGTGGTTAAAAAAAACTGTTTTAATATTTGTGGTGCATCGAGCCAGAAATCAAATCAGAGCTCATTAACTGACCCTTTCTACAGTTTCTCTTAAAATCCTTGAATTTGTTCACTAATAAAACATCTGTCTCATAACCCCGTGCCCCTTCATTGTAGTTTGGTTCGTGACCTCCCATTGATTTTCTGTGATACACAGAACTAACAATTCTGTCAAAATGTTTTCGTGTGACGTGATTTTTGTCAGGCTACAATCCTACAGCTGTTCATGAATGGGTTAAATGAAGCTTTAGTTAATTTACCCTACTACTTTTTTTACTCATTTACTTTTTACTTTACAGTCACTTAAAAAAAAAAAAAAGTTTTATTTTGATTTCACTAGTGAGCCATAATGAAGAGTAAAAGAACCTGACCTCTGTGCTAAGCCAAACTGAAGCCATCACAGATGTATGTTTGTGCAGGAAGGCTGCCAGAACTTTTGTGCTACAAAACTTAGTTCTTTTATAAATGATGAGCAAAATAAAAATATCTAACCACATAACAGAGCTGTAAGCACAGCTATCTGTGTCCCACATTATTGTTCACAGTTGTCCACTTCTGTTTGACTGAGGCCAGATGTTGCTATAAACAGTCATCACACTGAGCTGCTCACAAGTCCACGCACAACCACCTGATTGCAATCACAGCAGACCAATAAGAGGCAGATATAAATGTCAGATTTTACAACCAAAATGTTGGCAACCGGCCATTCAAAGCTCAGTCTGTTAACTGTTGACTGACTTTCTCAGTCCTGCCTCTCCCTCTCTGTCCTGCGGTTTCATGAGCTGGAACTTTTTAACCAATACAAAAGCTACACAGTCAAGTCACCGCTCACTGTTCAGCCAAGGTTCAGCAGACAATCCTGTCAGCGGAAACACCTGCTGACATCACCTCTGGGGAAAGTTCTAGAAAGCTTCTGTTCAAATGAGACGTGAATGCTTCATCTCCTGTATTACAAACATATTAGCTCACCAAATAGCAGAATGCAGGGTCAAGAAATACATGCATCTATTTTAGACGGGATTCCACTACAGATCTGCTTCCAAATATCTTACTATTTAATCCAGCTGCTTCATTCATGCTGGTTTTTCTCAGAAGTCTGTGAGGTCAACAAATCTGCATTCCACTGTAACATTCTCACATTTGCAGCTGTATCTGTTTGTGCATCACCAAGGAGACAGAGACCATTGAGTGTCTATAGTTCATGTGTCAAAGTCAAGGACTGGGGGCCGGATCCGGCCCGCCTGATAATTATATCCAGCCCTCTAGATCATTTTATATTATTGTTATTAACGCCCCAGTGTTATCTAGTGCTGGTCACATACTGAAGCAACACTATGATTATGGAGGCTGAGATCTATGGTTATGGATCTAAGAACACTTCTTTTAAAAAACGATTCAAACTCGTCAACATGTTCATCATTGCAGATTCATAAAAATTGATTTGTCACAACCTGTGCCTAAATTTTAGGGCTGGGTTGAAAAAATCCATGAATCAATTTGAATCTTAATAGATCAAAAAACGATTCAGGAAAAAAAAAAATAATAAATTTAGCAAATTAAGCTAAAGTCCGCTAGCTTGATGCTAACGTTTAATGGAATTCCCCATAGGACGGCTAATGCTAACTCTCGGTCGACCTAAACATACATTCTGACTAAATGAACATCTTTATAAACTCATAGACAGGAATTTTCCAAACTCTTTTATGGAAATATCTTTTTTTTTAAAGTAACCATTGTGCTCTTAAGCATTGTTTTTTTCCTCATACTTTCTTCTTCTGGAATAAGCTGTAATGCTATAGCATGATCACCACCTAGTGTCCAAACTGAAGCATCCTCCAGGAGAAGCAGAACAATGTTTCCAATGTTAATGATCTGAACATTTTAGTTAGAACTTCTCCTTTAGAGAATCCATGTAACACTGGATGATATTAACAATCTCATTATTTCACTGATACATTTACAGTATGTGAACTGGATCAGATTAATGTAAACATCTTCTAAACATATAGTAGATTATTAATGTATTTCTAAACAAATGTGTCTAAATGGGTAAACTCAAAATTGAAGTGAATTGAAGAATTAAAAAATTTTAAAAAATCGGAATTGAATCGATTCAGGCTCTGGTGAATTGAATCGAATCGTTTCTGGATATTATAACCGATATCTAGGCATGCTAAATTTAGGAATGCAGAGCAGATGCCATTTCTCCATGCAGGTGAGTCTGACTGTGTGTGAGTAGCGGACTGGCTGCATGCTCCTCAGCTGCGCTTCCCTCCTGGAAAATACTCGCAGCTCCTTCGAATTTGAATGTTTCTCATAACTCATTCCCTCCAATATTTTGCAGTGTTGCAATCGCAACTATTAATGCAAATTCAGGAAAACCTGAGATTTGTTGTTCACCCTGCAGTGTTACGTTTTCATGCAACTTTGACCAGTCTACCGTGACCAGTTATGGTGGCTCCAGCTTCACGAGTGTTTCCCTTCTGACTCCTTCCTGGGAGCCGTGCTCTTTTTTATCAACTCTCTTTAGCCCTCTGTCTTTTTTTCTCTGCAAGCTGCGCGTTAAGAGTCATTACTTGCGCTGAGCGGATGCAAAGTGTCATGTGACACTATATCACAGAAGATTCTGAATTTGTGAGTAAAACAAGTTAAGTTTGTTACAGAATATATAGAGATGTTGAAATGAATAACCCACCACTTGGTAACAAAGGATTTCTGATCATTCCAGTATTATGTATAATTGTTTATATTGGATCATTTCAGTAGGAAACAGTTTGATATAAGGGGCAAAAATAAAACATTCTTGGCCTTAAAATACCTTAAATTCATTGTTACATCTGTATCTATGATCTATCTTTCTTTTTAGAACTCATAGTGTTTTACATCACAAGGATGTCTTCATCCTCTCTCCCTCTCACTCATGGTGCAGACAGAAATAAACACAACCGGATAAAATAACTAAGGACAGAACAGAGAAAAAAAATCCAAACAACAAAGCGAAGAAAACAGAATGATTTGATTTTTTTTGCTAAAATGCACAATTTTATTTTTATTTCTAAACTTTGTTTGTTTTGTTCATATTTGGATCATTTAACAGGATCAAAAGTATAATTTTTCATATAAAATGACATAAAATAAAGCATTTTGAGTGTTTCCTTTTAACATTTTGACGAAATGTATTTTTACAGACAGAACAATATTGAAAGTTTTTTGGGGGGGTTTAAGTTAATTTATTCTGAAAGTGATTATATTCCTGGCTTTTTTATTCATAGTTTTGTTAAAAAAGTTACATTTTTAAGGTAGAAAAAAAAAAATAGGGTGTTTGACAAATGTTTATCCTGTTCGGCCTGTGACATAAGGTGTGTCTTGGATTTCGTTCCGCTGTATGATTACACTCCTGGTCTGTAGTGAGCAGTAAAACAACCAGAAAAGATCTAGCAAAACAGAAAAGAAACTTTTAAACTCGTAAACATCGATTGTGTGCTGTCATAAACTAAAGGAATTTGATGAAATATGAAAACCTTTCTGACATTAAGATAGAGCAACAAATCAACTGCAATCAACTTCACTTGATAAAGATGTTACATTTGTAAACTAAGTTCAGATTTTCACACAAATTCATGAGTCTGAAGAGGAGTGCTGCTCTCTACCGTCACACACAGATGGATCACGTCAGTCTAAAAAGCAGCATGACATATGTGCCACAGATGAGAGGAGGATCAATGAAGGGGTAAAGGCGGGGAGCCGGACCCCCACAAACACACACACACACACAGCTGGTGTGTGTTAGTCTGTCTGAAACTTTGCAGATGTGTGTTCAGGCATCTCTGCTGATCTAAACCGTTTTTAAATCATTAAGATGATACATGTGAAGCCTTGACAGGCTTCAAACTCTTCAGCCAGATTTCTAGCTAGACTGCCATTTCTTGGTCTAAACTATAAAAACAAGTGGCACAAAGATGCAGTCTTCACTTTAGTTTCTAGATTCTGAAAAGTTGAAAAACTGCAGGAGACATTTCTGGATGACCTTCCAGAGGCGAGCCTGAAACACAATGATGCTGAAGGACCTCATACGGCTTCCATTCTAGCAGGAGACAGCATGACTGTTTATGGTGAGGGTTAGCAGCATACCAAACCTACATGAAACCAACCATCTGAAGCTATAACTGCACAGAGGGTGGACTAGAACAAGTGCCAGACTTTTAACTCGTTCCTTTTTGTGCTCTGGAACAAGAGAAGCAGAAAACTGTGACACAATGTTTCCATACTACACACACTGTCAAAAATTACCTTTATATCCCAGTTTGAACAATTCAACAGGAAGTTGGGAGATTCATGATTGACACCTGATCAACCAAAAGCGTAGCAGATTGAAACTCAAGCGTCCTCTCAGCCCCCAGCAGCTGGTCTCTCTGGTGCCTGAGTAAGGAAAGGATTTCTACGCTCCTCTGCTTCCAGGGTGGGTGTGGTATTTGCCCTCTGTTACATTGGAAACATCTGCCTGCTCATCACACTCTTCACTAAAAGGTCAAATCGTGTAGGAGTTGAAGGACCCCGACTAAATGATACCAGTCACAATATATTATCAAAAAGCCATTCTGTTACTGCAAGTTCAACTCAAAGTCCGATGCAGCGGAGCAAAACGTCGAAATTTCTTTCCAGAAAATTGCACACCTCTGTGCTGACACTCATTGCACCAAACGCTGCAGATGTCCCCTCCTTCTGTGGCTTTCTTATTGCCCTTGAAGTGCAGCTAAAGTACTGGTTTCAGTTTTATTGCATAACACATGATTCCTGACATTTGGGGGGTATAAGCCAAAAACTGTGCACTACGTTGTAATTATCACAGACATCAAGGGTTCTCACGTTGTGACTTGAAAGTATGCTGTGGTCAGTGCACTAAATTCAGAACAGAGTTCAAAACCAGGTCAAAACTCAAGTTAGGAGATGCTGCAAGCATACAAACAAACTTACCTGAAGAAGAAATATCTACGCTCCACTGTTTGTGAAGAATGAAGACTGTTAGTGATGAAAAAATGACCGTAAGCTTTTGGTCATTCTTCCCTGGTTAAATCCGCCCTCTTGCTCTTCCTGCACCTCCACAAGGAAGGTGGAGGATGAAGGGAATGATAAAGACTCAAATGAGAAGTGAGACGCTCTGTGAGAAGAAAAAGTCAAGAGATTGAGACAAACACCTCCTCTCTGTCTCACACCAGAGGAGCTGTGGGGCTCAGCTCATCGCTGGGACAGGACGAACTTCTGAAACGTTGGAGGTTTTCCACCTCCTCCCACTTCAGCAGTAAAAAGAGGAGGGAGAGCAGAAAGGATGAGTGGAGGGAAGGGGGTGGCTAAATGAAATCCAGACACGGCCCTGTTTGGTCTGGATGTCTGTAGTGGGGAAGATGATGTCACTAATCTGCAGCAGCCTTTTTTCCAGAGTTTTTGCCATTTCTGCTCTTGCCTGTTTTAAGACCCATTTTCTCTTTACATGACTAAAGTTCAGACAGAAGTTCTGAAACACTTCACTTTCATCAAGTCTCAAAATGCTTTACGGTCAAAGTCCAGTTCACCTGTGTAAAAATGCATGATGTGAATATTTACACAGCAAAAGCCTATAACCACCAGGAACAGTTGGAGGTTTGTTGTCTGGCACATTGACTGAAAATGAGTTAAAATTAGGGCTGTGAACATTGACACGTTCACGCACACGACTCATCGACATGAATTAATGAGTTATTATACTTTAACACACATTATTCACACCCCACAGAGCAGCAGTCCTCTTTACCTGAGCGGTGCAGGCTTCTACAGCACGCTGTATAATACTTTACGAAAGAAATACAAATTCAGTGGGTTTATAGTACCTTGTAGTTCTTCTAAGTTTAGATCACTTTTTCACATGTACTATTTTTTTGGTCCGTGGTCCAGCGCGTTGTCATGGTAACACGACTATGGTCACCAAGGCTCGATGGTAGCGGCAAAGAAAAGCGATCTATGTGCTGGTCGACACGATAGATTTAATAAAGCATCAGTTCAGACTAGGACTGGGTTGATAAAATCAATTAATCAATTTAAGCTTAATAGATTAAACACCGATTAATAAAAAATATCAATCAATTTAGCACATAAAGCTAGAGTCCACTAGCTTAATGCTAACGTTTAATTGAAGCCTGTGCCTCCCTGCTCTTGGGTGTGGGGGGCCTCTGCGGCGGTCCC
>NC_050532.1:14250709-14261555 GCF_002922805.2 Oryzias melastigma
CTAACAGATTCAGCATCTTCAGCAACCACATTCTGCAAATTGCATTCACACATGCATTATCGCAGGTAATGCAACTTTTCTAGTTATAATTGATTCTCAGCCCGAGCTCACGGAGACATTTCACGTCTTGTTTTTGTCCTGATGATGAAGGAAAACGTTTTAGAGCAGCCTGTGCAGTGATATAGAGCAGTAAGTGGAACTTGTTTTTTTATGTCTGCAGGTTCGTTTCTAATGGTTGTTTGTCAACATCTCTGTTTTTTGGAGTAATACTGCAAACATAAAACTCTTTAGAGTTTTGCTTATCTTACCGTTGATGTGTTTTGTCCTCACAAATTAGACTTCTGAGTTAAAACTTTGAAATTTATGAAGTTATAAATTTAAGCATTTCAGACAATAAAAATGAAGGAAAATTTTCTCTGGCCTATTTTAGTTTAAAAGCCTTAATTAAAAATAAATGTTTACAATGTACAGTTTTGTGTGTGGTTTAATTTGTGTTTATTTGCAGACAATAAGTGGTTGGCAAATACTCTCTCAGAAAAAAAATTAATTGTGATTAATTTTTCCCAAGTTTGTGATTAGTTAGTAACTTTTTTTAATCCATTCCTGGCTCTAGTTCAACAACAATTGAAAGCTGGAAGCTCCTTCAGTTGGTCATTGAATACATTTTGGAGGATGTTTGCAAGAATGCAGAGTTTAGAAAAAGGCATGTCATCATTCTCCTTCTTTTAACAGGAAAAGAACAGAAGATGACTTGCAGACTTTTGGAAGGTTTGAGCTGTTTTTATTTTGTGCTGCTTTATTTTTTCTGCTTTTGTTCAAATATTGGCTACTGGCTCAACTATAAAGTCTGCAGCCAGCCTCAGTTAGAAGATCAAGTTTATCAGAACCAGCTGATTTTTTCTTTTTTTGGGTTTCCAGCTTTTTCAGCTCTTTGAGAACATGCAGGAGTCCAGCTGAAAGTGCAGCATAAGAACTGTGTTGACAGTAAATTTGCGGTTTATTTTAGAGGCCTATTTATCACAAATACCTATTTGCTCTTCTGCAGACATATTACATTCCGAGTGATATTTGATGTCTCTATTATAATCACCTGAGCAAAAATCTGTTTAGTTAAGCTTGTATTGTTGGAGGTTTTAGCACTGAGGCATTAGCATAGAAAAAGCAGCTCAAGCTAACAGAGAACACAACAATTTCACCAGTTCCTCATTGTTTATCTGTGCTCTTGCATAAACGACTTTGCAGTTTGTTACAAACACATCACACTCACTGCATGTTCATCAGTAAATGTAAAAGCTAAACTTTTCCAGCATGTTAAGACTTGACTAATTGTCAAATAACTCTGAAATACATTTGAAACAACATTTATCCCTGAACAGGAATTTTACCAGACCTTTAAAGCCAAAGCACTGGAATGTCTGGTTTAGACACTAACAACACATCAGTTTCTTCCCCATATTCGGTTAAATCATAATGTCCAATCGTCTGGGATGAATGCAGGAATGAAAGAAACACCTGAGCTCTTCATTCTGCTTGATCAGTTTCACACCACAGCAGGCAGTTAGAGACACATCCATTTGTAATCGTGTGTATATAGCAATAGTGACCATATGTGCAACAATACACTTTTATTCAAATTAAATGAAAGTGAAGTTATAGTTGGCAGAGAAATAAAATATAAAAAGCACCAACAATTTGTAAAATAAGTGAAGTCTGTGATATTTGTACAGTAGGTAAACTTTGTTGTTTTAACTCAAAATGAATTTGACATTCATGATAAAATTGGTTGGAATTAGTAAAATAAAATAAAAACGGTTAATATGAGACAAAAAATGAAGAAGTAAAAAGCAAAAGAAGGAACTCTAAAAGGCCATGAGTTATAAAATAAAAATGTGCTGCGAACACAAGGAACCCAGCTGCGAACCATCTGTCTGCGATCCCATTTCCTTTGGTTTCCCTCAGTCCTTTTTAAAATGAAACCATGCCATTTTGAAAGGAAACAAGGTGTGAAGAGGGTCCTGGTCTACATCTCGCTGATAAAACCTGTGATTTTTTTAAAGTCTGTTCAGACACTGCAGTGACTAACATTTAGCATGGCAGCGTCCTTGTCTTCTGTCTTGTGATGCATTCTTTTCTCATAAGGTCATCAAAGGAGATAATCATTTAAAGAAGCCACCAAGGCTTCAAAAAGAGCTTTTAAACAGTCCAAATAACAACGAGATGAGTTACACCCCCGTTAGGAGCAGCTGAGGCCATCCATTCTTTGTTTTCACTCTCTAAATCTGGACTTGTTGTTAATAAACAATAATAATAAGTGGTTATTATTTAAGTTTTGAGAATTCAAATCAATCAATACTTTATGGAACAGTAACGTTGTTTCTGACGCTGGTAGTGCTGTGTGTGTCTGGGGGCTGCATGGAGCTCTGGTCAGCAAATGTAAGAAAACCGGGGTAGGATTCTTTTTCGATCTGGAGGTGTGTGTAGACAGAGGACCCGGGACGACAGTTTAAGAAGGGGGGTAAAAGACAGTTTATTTTGTCCACCAGGGGGAGCCGTCTTCAGTCCGTGTTGGAGCCAGGAGCCTCTGTTGCAAAGATAAAAACACTAGGAGTTTTGAGCTAAAATTCCAGGCTACATAAAACCATAAAAATACACAAATAAAAGCATGTCATTAAAAAGTAGCCTGAGGACTAAAACTATACATCCTGGGTAGATATAAAAACAACAGAATAAAAGTAATGACAGAGGGGTCGTTTGGCTGTCCCGGCCGTCGACCCGGCGCTGGCTGTTCCGCCGCGCTCCTCCCGGCCGTCGACCCGGCCCTGACTGTCCCACCGGGCCCGTTTCCCAGGCCCTGGTGGTGGCTTCCCCACACCACACAAACACAGCAATAGCTGCGTTCCCATTAACTTTAATATTTCGCAAATTGGAATTTTGATAATAAATTCTCTTATAGGAAACATCATAATTTTGAAAAAACTTGCATATATCAAAACGTTTTTGCTCTTAGAGGAGGTGGTTTTTGGGGCGTTTTGAAATGGACCTTTTTCACAAAACTGTAATGGAAACACTTTACTCAAATTAAATGTGCTTCTTGGTATAAAGTGTCTGCTCTGAGTGCAGAGCAGCAGGAGCCACAAGAGGTCCCACAGCGTCACAGCTCACCATAAGCTGCGTATCATATGGAATCTTGAAGCTCCTCAGTAAAATTATCAACCAATCTTCACTTCATCTGTAGCCGCACTTTTGCAGCTTGTAGCCTGAATAAGACACAGACGTCTCCATTGAGGATGAGCGTGAGGGCCGTAGCAGAAACTTCAATGGAACTTGCCGTGTCTTCAAGCAGAAGAAAGGTTGAGCTGCTCACTTGTTTGAATGGTTATTTTTTTAAATACAGCTGAACAGGATTCTCACGTGCATCTGATGAGACTGTCAGTGGACTAGCTGCGCTGCACGTGCGCGGGGTGCACTGCTGTGACGTCTCTTAAATGCTCCCTTTTAGTGAATCAAATAAAAAAATACTTGGTCTCATCCATCGCCGTGTTTTGAATGACTTATCGCGTGAGGTGGCTTGTGCTTTATTGGATAATTATGATTTAATGAAAACGGTGTCATTGTGAAACTGTGTTTTTCCAAAATTCCTAGAATATCGATAAAGTTTTGCACAAATATGTAATGGAAACGCAGCTGTCGGCAAGCAGCCTATTGTGTGAGGTAGCGACTCAGAGCAGAGAAGGCTTATCATACCTCACCCTGCTCCGATCTGTAGCTGTTTAGAAGGGTCCGGCGCCGTCTGTTCTCCCCTGTGACCAGATGAGAGAGCCCCGTGTCCCCGTGGGCGCTCGCAGGGGAGGAGCTAAAGAAAGCAGACGTTCTGTTTGGAAATCATTTCTGTTTTAAAAAGATAACTGTTTTTGAAATGCTTATATATACTTTTTTTTATTAATAGGGAATATCTGTTTGAGAAAGTGGGAAAATGTCAAGTTTCACCACATTGTGATGAATGTCTGTAAACTGGACAGTATTTTACTGTAATGCCTGTAAAAGGCAATGGATTTGAAAACGCTCATGCTCACGCTATAATCTTCAATGTAATATCTACGGGTATATAAATGGAGAGGAAAAAAGGTGACATTGTGTTTCCATGTGCTTTGCCAAAATGATGTAGCTTTTCACAAATGTTTGAGTTTGAACTGCGGAATATAATAAAGTTCCTTCTCTGAAATAGAGAACCTAGCCATGCATTTTCATTATGCTTGTATTCTCGCATTGATACAACATCCTCCTGGGGTTTTTAAGAGCAGACCAGTCCAGCATTATACACAGTGACACCTGCCAGGTTTCTTTATCCTCTCAGAGTTTTCCACATGAAAAGGCGACGAGAAACTTTGAATTTAATCAGAGGTTGTTTTATCAGAAGTTCAGCTGAAAAAAATTGATTTGGAGATTTTTATATGTGAAGTATCACAAATTGTAACACATAATCTTCACACACAGATAGAAAATAATGTATTTACTTGTTATGCAAATTTGTTTTTTTTCTTTGAAACTATAGTTAGAACTAAACTTTGGGGTCCAAAATGTGATGTCATCCACTAGGTTTCCGTTAGACATTTGTGACATGGTGGGGCAGTGGTTAGCGCTATTGCCTCCCAACAACAAGTCCTCGGTTCGAGCCTCGTGGGAACATTTGTGTGTTTAGTTTGTATCTTCAATCTGTTCACATGTCCATTGTTCAGTGATGTAACATAAAGGATCGCGTGTCTCTGTCTGGTGTTGCATTGATCTAAGAACTCAATCAGGGTGAACATGGCCTCGACTAGAAGCAGCTGTAATAGTGGTTGCAGTGAATAAGAGAAGAGGTGGACATGGCCTTCACTCAAAACAGCTGGAGAAGTTGCTACATGTGAACCAGAAAACATTTTTGTTTAATCTATTCTTTTTGCATTAAATAACTTGGAAATGAAAACACAGTAATATTATTGTAAAAGGAACAATTGCTGAAGGAGCATTTGGTAACTTACTTGCAGTTGGATGTAGTAACTACTGTATTTCATTTTAGTAATATCACTGTAAAATACAGAAAGTCCACTGTACCTCTTCTGAATTTTATTTTACACTAATAAAGCTGTAACATTTTTTACAGTATTTACTGACATCCAGTCGCAAGTAAGTTACTATAAAATGTACAGCAACTATTGTGCAGATAAAATTCGTTTAAGTTCAAAGTGTTTAAAAAGAAACCTCTGATGACCCAGCAGTAGAGTAGTATTCAAATGCATCACTTACGGATGAATCTTCTCTTTCAATGAGAGATGAAAAGAGTCTCAAATCAGATTTGTGCGTAAACGTGGTATTGTGTGTGCGTAACAAGCGATTTGTGCTTTGGTTTTAAAGATTTGTGTGTAGTTTAGTTTCAAGCTTTTGTCATTTTAAGTTGTGTTTTTTGAATTTCATAATATTGGTACTAATGCATAAATGTTTTGCATGAGTTACAAATCAACAATTAAACATGCACAAATTAGAATGATACTATTTTCTCTCCAAACATGCACCTTTCCATCTTTGCTCAATAATCCATGTTCAAATCAGTTCTTCTGGTTCTAAAACATCTTAAAGAATGACCACTATTAGAGACCAGCGTCTAAAGTAACAAACACCTGTTAGCGTTTACTGAGACTGAGAATAGTAATTGTAATAAAGACAGATACCTATGCCTCAGATTTCAACTTTTACTACTTATTTTTGGAACGTAACTTTTGCCATAAACAAGCTGGGCACCATATTAGCCGGAGAGGTAGCAGGAAAAGCAATTCAGTCAAAGGATTGAAAATCTACTTCACATTATGAAACTTTTCTGATTCATTTTTGTTGCAATAAGTTCTCTTTGTTGTTTGCATGAGAATAAATGTTTCCTAAAAGCTGCAAAAAGATTGATTTCTTTTACTTAAGACAAAACTGAATCTCAGAGAGCAGTTCTGCACTAAAAAATGTTTTAAATCCTGCTGAACCAGTTAGATTTAGATGCAAACATGAAGTCTGTGTGTCATTATTTACCTCTCAGCATGTGGAAGTAGTCATCTCAGTCTAAATCCTTTGAGCTCTTTTTCTTTTCTTGTCTTCACAAAGTGTTTTTGTTTAACAGACCTCCAAAAATGCTAAGTAACAAGCCCAGTTGCCTTGTCATTGCAGATTCCCATATTCATTGTGGTTTTGAAAGCCACAGTCAAATGTTCCTCCTAAATTTTCAAATGTGCGGTCCTGAGTTGCATGAAAAAAGTGGTAAAACCCACATCTTCTCCCCACTCTGTGAATTAAAACCAGCTCTTCAAAGGATCAGACATGTAAACGCCAACAAGTTTCTGTTCCTGAGATCAAACATTGTGCACTTTCAAGTCAAATGTAACTGAGCTGGGTGACTCTTCCTGATCACTCAGTATATCTTCTCTCCAGCTTGTTCACACAAAAGTGGCAGAATGTCTGTTTTTCCAGAGTTAAATTTGTCTCCCTTTAACTCTGCCAAGCGCAGCCTCACAGTTTTCATTCCTCTGCTGCTTCTCTGACTCACCTCTGAACAATGCCAGCCATTGAACTTTCAATGGGTGCTTTTAGTTAACAGCTGGAATCTATTACTGCAGAGCCCAGTTGCCATGGTAACTCTACAACACTTCACATGAACATGCATGTATTTGCATGGAACCGCAAACCCAGTGGGACTGTGTTTGAGGAGCACATGTGTAGCAGCTGACTTAAGATGCTCTCACCTTTTCCAAGCCAGACCTACAGTGCTATTTATCTTAAGGAGTTATAATTTCCATGAGCTGGATGAATGAGGCGCACCACTTCATATCCGTGAAGGATTTTTGTTCTTGCTTCCAGCTCTGAGCACAGTTCTGACAGGGTCACACAGAAGAAAGGCAGCAAATTTGACGAACTGACAAGAGCTTCTACATGGAGAAACAAAACCACCACAAGATGCAGCTGGGAGCACTTTACTTTAAGGAAACAAGATTGCTTAGTGTTAGTGACAGCAGCAAAGAACACACACGACTAACAGCCCCACCCAGCAGTCGAAATCTGAAGGAGCATGGCTCAGGGTTCCCCTATACTGTAGTCAGAGAGGGTGAACTGAAACAGGAAGCTGGTTCCACCAGAGAGCTGTAGCCTCCCACTAGACACATATACTAGATATCTAAATCATGGCTATTTTAAAGCTTGCAGCTATATACAAATGCTTTCTACATCTGATGGGCACTGACCCATAGAGGTCCATTGCGTATCGTGATTTAGATCTCTAGTAGACGACTTTTCCACAGTTAATTGCATCACAGTCCCATCATGTCTGGTGTGTTATAAACAGCCATTAGGGTATCTTCCCACCAAACACAAGACATCTATTAGTTAACTATAGACATCTACAATAGATGTCTATAGATAACTAAATCCAGAGTAGTTGATTTAAGCATCCTGTACCAAGTGGGATTCATATTCATTTGGAGGGTTTAGCTAAAAGCCAGAATTTTCATACTGAGAGGGAGGAGCTCTGTTTGGAATATAATGTTCCATCATTTACTGCAAGAGTAGCATTCTAAAAAGGCTTTTTTGTTTTCACGACTCTGTTCCTGTAATGTCTGTCTGGGTGTCACATTAATCCATCCGGACAGAAACCGCAATGACTCATTTCTCTTTCGTGATCATGTTTGGTACTAACGTGCTTTAAAGCGGACGCTACCCACGCACCACTCCCAAACCCTAGTCCCTGATTGGTCATTGTGCTGCACTGTTGCTAAGGTTAAGTTGAACTGGGGTGAACATTCAGCGCGGGCTCAGCAGCTGGGGGGGGATTGCGCTTAGCGGGTGCGGAGCGGTCTGTCACACAGAGCACAGGATGAACCGGTTTGAGTGTTTTTACTCCAGATGTCCTTCCTGGCACAACCCTGTCCAGACTGGACCCGGTGGATAACTAAAATGACCTAAGGATCCACACTAGGGGTGTGTATTGGCAAGAGTCTGGCGATACAACACATATCCCGATACATGCCTCAGGATACGATATGTATCGCGATATTTCCCAAGACTGTACCAGAACAATTTTTCACTTTTTGTATGAATTAGTATGAATTAAATTGAATCTACCTGAATTTTAATGTTTTAGTTGTAAAAAAAAGGTAAAATTAGTTTGATCTAATGATCACAGCATGAAGCACAGCAACTGGATCTCATATACAAGTTGCTTTTACCCAGAAATTGATGCTTCTTTTCTTTTGGTAAATTACAAAATATTTGTTTTTAAGGGAACAGTCAATATTGTACGGAAGCCAAAAACAAGCTGCCTTACTTCTTTTTTTTAAATCGTTTTCTCGTTATAACGAGAAAACAAAGTTTGTTTTCTCGTTATAACGAGATAATCAAGAACGGAGAATGAAGGATCTCCCTCCATCTCTCAGAGACACACAGACTTCACCTGATTGAAAACACTCCACAAACATTGTTTTTAGTCTATTTTTTATTTGTTAGTGGATCTATGCTCTTTAAACGTCTTAATTCAGTCTCATGCACCAGCCCCTCCCTTGATTTCCCCCAAAACCCCAAACAAACATTGACTGACAGAGTTCAGGTCTGCAGAGCGTGTCTCCATGGTGCGTTCACTGAGGTCCGGACATCAGCACCAAAACAAAGCAGTTTATCAGAGAAAACATCAAATACCAGCAATGATCCATATTTAATCGATTGATTAAATACTGTCGACATTTTTTTCTGAAAAACTGCTTTGTTTCCCCGAGGTTGTAAATGACAAAAGCATAGAGGCGGATGGAGTTGGGCCGAGAGGCTCTGTTGGTCTGGTAATGTCCGGAGTTCATTGAACACATCATGCGGAGATTCTTGTCTGAGCTGTGATCTGTCAATCAGCCTGTTCAGAGGTTTGTGGGAAATAAAGGGAGGAGGGCTGGTGGATGAGACGGAATGAAGGTGTTTGAGGAGTAGAGCCACTAATAAGATAATAAAAGAAGATAGACTAAAAACAGCTTTAGTGGAGTGTTCTTCAGCTGTTTGTCTTGTTAACCACAAAATAAAGAGACTTAAAGCTGAAGTTTCTGCTTCTCAGTGCGGGAAAGGGAGTGTGGGACGCTTCCTTCTTCATTATTAATTATCTCATTATCATTTTCTCGGGAAAACCAAGTTTGTTTTCTCGTGATAACGACATATTATCACAAGCCAAAAAAAAAAAAGTACGGCAGGCCGTTTTTACTTTTTTTTTTGGATAACTTTTATAAAAAACTTTTTATAAATAACTTATTAATTTATTTATTTAAGCTTATTTAATTACCTATTACCAGTGATCACGGTCTGGTGGTACGTCCTCCAGGGCAGAACCTCAGCTGGTAGTTGGTCCCGCCAGAGAGCACTCCTGGTGACCTCCAAACCAAGCTCCTCCCCCTTGTCTCCAACATCCTCCTCCGGCTCATCCTCTGGGGCCACAGTGCCATTAGCACAAAGGCAGATGTTATGGAGGATGGCACAAGCTGTGACAACCTGCAATAGGAGAAATAGAAAAATATTCCAAAGAATATTGAAAAGCTGCTGTGTTCGTTTACGTGAGGTACAAAGGTGGGATGCACCTCCAGCGCTTGCAGGAAGATTGCTCTGAATCTTGTCTTCATCATTCCAACAGCACGCTCTGTAATCGAGCGTGCCCTGGAATGATGACTGTTGAAGCGCTGGGCTGCAACACCTTCGTTCACACGCTTGTAGAGAGTGATGAGGGGGGATGGGCGTTGGAGACACGGGTATCCACCATCTGCTAGGATGAAGTGCCCTGGACAGTGGACTGTGGTGGAGCACCCTGGAGTCATGCACCGACCCAGGCCAGCCCCCATAGGTGTCAATGAAGCAGCCCCGATGGTCACACAGCCTGCAGGATGATGGAGGGGAAGAGTTTTCTGTTTCTGTAGCAGTGACCATCGGGGCCGCTAGGAGGCTTGATTCTGATGTGGCATCCGTCGATGGCACCTGCAGCTTTGAGGAAAGCTCCGTGCCGTGCCAGCCCTGCAAACCCACGGGGCACCACCTCCAGGTCCTCGGGGGTTTTCGGAAGGTGAATGACCTTATGGCGGATGGCCACCACCACCTCAGTGAGTCTGTGGACGATGCAGTGGACAGTGGAACGAGGCATCCCAAACACTCTGGAGACCACCCTGTAGGATGCTCCGCTCGCCAACCACAAAAGAAAAACCAGGGTCTCGATTACAGCACCCCATCCATGTCGCCGATCCTGGTCAAGGACGTTCAGGAGGATTGCAAGAGAGTTCCTGCTCAGCCGGAAGTCTGGTTTTGGGTCTTCACTGTTGAAAAAACGCTCCAGGATTGGGAGACTCAGGTTAACCTTGCAGTAGAGTGGTGTAGTCTAGTTAAAAAGAAATAAAAAAATAAAAAGATTTCAGTGAAAATATTTTGGTTTCATGTTTTTTTTACACTATAAAACATCATTATACATAATAACATAATAACAAAATAAGTACTAATTTTACTGATTTCAAAGAAGAGCAGGGTAAAATTGTTAACAATAATTTCTGCAAAAAAAGAAGTCAGAAGATAAAATGAACATTTAACACTATTGTAATATGATTAAAAGAATAATAAAAATGATTTAGTTATTTTGCACATATTTTAAAGATTCTAGGTACCTACACTTAGATTGATAACTTTTGTGTAACAATAAAAAAAGATTATTGTTACTAAACAGTTTCAAACCCACACATTTATGTCAGTAATTGCATATTTTACTACCTGTAATGCAGTTGCTAAATAAATACACCCATTAAACCAGCTAAAACTAATAAGTAAAAGA
>NC_050532.1:14262399-14264999 GCF_002922805.2 Oryzias melastigma
CTGATTTCAAAGAAGAGCAGGGTAAAATTGTTAACAATAATTTCTGCAAAAAAAGAAGTCAGAAGATAAAATGAACATTTAACACTATTGTAATATGATTAATAGAATAAAAAAAAATGATTTAGTTATTTTGCACATATTTTAAAGATTCTAGGTACCTACACTTAGATTTACACTGATAACTTTTGTGTAACAATAAAAAAAGATTATTGTTACTAAACAGTTTCAAACCTACACATTTATGTCAGTAATTGCATATTTTACTACCTGTAATGCAGTTGCTAAATAAATACACCCATTAAACCAGCTAAAGCTAATAAGTAAAAGAACTTGTGGACTTTTTTTTCTTTTAATACAGTACCAGCACATCGTTTTGTCTCTGCCGGAAAAATAGCAAATGCCTGCTATGGCGGTGCATTTGCTCAAACTCCTCCAAAAGTTCAGTGAAATATGGAAGAATTATTTCGAGCTCCATGCTTTCCAACACGCAATACGATTTCCAATGATTTCAAGCTAGGCTACAGGACATTAGCCAGTGTAACGGCGGGAATTATCAAGGCTAGACCGTCCAAATTCACAGCCCTTGACATCCGGTCTACCAGCTCTGCAGAGGATCCAGCCATCGGTGTCATGATCTGTGCTTAAGTTTTGTCATGTTTTGTTTTCCCTGTCAGTCCCACCATGTTCAGGTTAATCATCCACAGCTGTTTCCATTTAGTTAATCAACCTCAGTGTATTTAAGTGTCTGGTTTTCAGTTTCTCATTGTCAGGTCATCTGTTCTGTCACGTCACTGGTTGGTTTCTCCTGGTTTTGTCATGTTTTGAGTTTTTAAGTAAATCTTTGAGTTTCTGCCACCATGTCCTGTCTCCTGCATTTGGGTCCTCCACCACCATCCATGACAATCGGCGACCGCGAGGGCCGCGGCCTCAGAAGGATGCAGCGCCTGCATTTGAACACACCCATAGTCTCTCTGGAATGTGGCTCTTCTCTGTATAACTTCACATTCTTTATGCGTCATCTGCCTATCTGAGTCTAACATGTGTGCATTCAGAAACAAACTTCTCTTAGGAAAACTACTTTATATTTCTTTAGGCCAGTATTGAAAACAACCATTGAAATGCCACAAAAGCTGAGCTAGACATGTAAAAGAAGTTTTTTCCAGGGAAAGCCTCCAGAACTGGGGATTCCCATAAAGTGCTAATGCTGCAGAGCTTATTAAAAACCACACAAAGAGTCTTTCAGTCTAACATTGCTGTGCAGATCCTGGTCCTATTTTTTAATGGGAAAATGCTGCCATACTGTGCTTCTGTTGGTTATACATCACTGGTGATATTGAACATTCCATGAGGAATCTCTTTGGATTCAGTAGAAACCAACAGCAGCTCGGGTGCACTTTGTTGTTGTTTCATCTCATCACAGAACTATTAGAGAATCTCGTCAAAGCTGTTTTGCTGCACGTTCAGAAGACATCCAGATTGAAGGATTTGATCATCTTCAGTGCCATCTTCTTTACAAACGAAGAAGACACTCATAGATTCAGAACTGAAAAACATTTTATGAAGTCAAACAAAAAGAACAATAACTACTTTTAATCTTTGTGTAATAAACATAGAACTTGGTTGAAAATTAGGCAAAGCACAGAAAAGGAAGTCATTCAGAGAGAATCCCAGTAAACACAATAACTTGATAGGAATGAGAACAGTAATGATCAACCAACCCTGGAGTCCACTGGATGTATTCATACTTATTCAATTTAAATTCAAAGCTCTGGTGTTTGAGCAAATGAGAAAATTGATTTTGCTGTCACATGGTTCAACCAGCTGAGATAACTGAGCAAATGCTTGTGTTTTTGAGCAGACAAAAGTGAATCAGAGTAATGAATGAAACACTCCTGTCCAGCTGACAGTTGTTCAGCTGATCTACCCAGAACTTGGCAGCTCCTTTGGTAAAGATCTGACAACCAGCAGTTGTTTGGTTATGCCCTTGGTGTCCTCAGTCTGCCTCTGGATGAGCCTTTGAGATTCTGATGTGAGTTCTGAAAGCAGTCACAGACCACATCTGCATGCATTCCATGTTCCCAACAGAGAGCGTATTCACATGGAAAACATGTTTTTGTTCCGGAGACAGATATTTTTAATATTTGCCACCGATGACATCATAACGCAGCACTCTGATTTCCATCAGCTCTAATTACAGGAAACTGACCATCGTCACATTCATTTGTGGTTTCTAACAAACCTATTTTTCACCAAGATTTAAGGTCCTTTTACAGAGCAAGAATGTTTTACTCAGAGTTTCACCAACTAATCTAATCATATACTAAACTCCAAGCACCATCAGTTCCCCATATCTTCTGAAATTGGTTGTTAGGTTCAATTGTCTCAGTTCGGTTCGGTATGGTTAAGATCCTCTCCATAGCATGGGTTTGCCATCAAATTTTATAGCTAATTCTGTGTTCACATCAAGCGTGACTTGTACATGTCAAAAGAGAGGCCCCCAATGTAAATTCACGTTGGCCACTAATTTGCTGTTCGACGCCTGTCCAAAAATGAGTTCATAAACTTAACAGCCCAGACACGTGGAGAAGGGGCTGACTCCA
>NC_050532.1:14265309-14285531 GCF_002922805.2 Oryzias melastigma
TTTTTACTATTTCTTTTGATTGTTTCTTTTAATGTTTTATGTAAAGCATTTTGAATTGTCTCTGTACATGAAATGTGCTATACAAATACACTTGCCTTGCCTTGCCTTGCCTTGACATCATGTACAGCTCGTATCAAGAAACTTCTGAAGGCTGAGAGGAGCTGACATG
Source organism: Oryzias melastigma (assembly GCF_002922805.2). NCBI lineage: Eukaryota > Metazoa > Chordata > Actinopteri > Beloniformes > Adrianichthyidae > Oryzias > Oryzias melastigma. Next base: position 14,265,479 of record NC_050532.1, read on the forward strand.
ATGCAGATACTTGAAGGAACCGGCACCGACCCTGCTGTGCTGAACTGTGACATTAGTGAGAGTAAAAACCGGTCTGTAGCTGTTTTCCCTCTACTCTTCAGAGCTACAGATCTAAATGTAACAAGGGAACGCCTCCAACAGAATAAAAGGAAAAGAACGAGAACGAGCGCTTCAGACCGGAGTGGAGACTGTTTAAACGTTCTCTGTCCGTTCTCCGTGCAAGTCAAATCTACAGAAAGAGCTACAAAAGGAAAAACATAAAAACCTGTGACCATCTCATGCCTACAGCCAGCATCATACCCCGAATCTATGGTACACCAAAAATACACAAAGCTGGGGCGCCACTAAGTCCCATTGTAGACAGCATTGGCTCAGAATCCACCACGATCACCATCTGTCAATCATAAAGCCACGCCCCCCTCATTAAGCCAAAATAAACTCAGGAAAAAAATTCACTCCCCTCAGAGTTGTCATGAATCAAATATGCAGCCACAGATTAAATTTAAAGTTTAAGCACCAGGCATTAAAGGGGTTTGTTAGAGGGATGAAAATGAGGATTTTAACATGGAAAAATGCTCACTCTGAGCACCAGCTCCTCTGGTCAGTGGTGGTACTGCAACGTTTTGGTACTTCCTGGTTGCCCTCACCCCCCGCCTGCTAGAGTTTGAAGCATTGCGACGTGTATGTTTATATTTAAATTTGAACGGGAATGTCTTTTTGCTAATGAAAAAGAAACAGATTTCAGTAATGGTTTTCCAAGAGTTAACTCTAGTTAAAATCTTGTCTGTTTTTTTCCAGATGAGTTTATGTTTGAAAGAATGGTAGTTTTCCTACATTGTAAGAGGTTCGTTTGACTACAAACATGGCTACCTGAGGACTTCCTGTCACACAAGTGCTAGACTGATTACAAACACTACAAAAGAGAGGAGATTCTATGGAGGTAATGGACATGTTTTACTCCAACGCACGAGAGCCACCTTCTACAAAAAATCTTGGAGTGGGTGTGGCCATAGGCACATTCTGATGTGCTCAAGTCAGAATGCAGGAGGGAAAATGTCTTGACTGTTTTTCTCTGTGCTGGGAGGAAGTGCATTAGTGTGGCAGAATGACTGTGGCACTCCGTTCCACTTCAAACTTTTTCCAGCCACGTGCAGGTCTGCAGTGTGGTAAGGAAAGGGAAAAGTGTAGCCCCCCCCCCCGCTAATGAGCACCTGCCTATTAAAGTGGGACTGAGCTCTCCCTCATCCTTGGCTGAGACCGGCTCTCTTTCTGCTCCTCTGTCAGTATTGTCGTCACCATTTTAGTGTGTGCTAGAACCTTTTGTGTTGCTATGCAAGCACAACACATGTACAGAGTAGTGGAGTTTCTGCAACATTTGTAGTGAGGCTTGCTTTATTTAGGGGAGGAGCTGGAATAAAAGATTTCCGCTGGCCGGCTGTACCCCATGACTGATTCATGAAGTGGTTCAGATTGTGCTGAGAGTTCTGATTGCAGAATGAACTCCTTAGGTTCCATTTAAAATGTGTGTGTTTGATTTTGAGTTGCAGTCCACAAAGATTTAGAGACTTTAATTTTTAACTGTGTGGCAACTCATGTGATAGAATATTCTACAGAATATGGAATATTCAGCAAATATATTTTTATATTCTAATCTCTACAATATACTTGGGTGTCATTCTTCTCATGCACAGGCTTTTTTCAAAATGCCACACACTTTAAATTCCCCCCAACTAATGTACGTATATATTTGTGTCCAGTAGATGTCCCAATGGAGCAAATAAAGCTTCAATCATGTTTCGCCTAGGGCGCCATGCAGCCCAGGGCCGGGCCTGTCTGCCACTGTCTTTTAAATTCCCCAAATTCAGCGTAAACAGAGAAAATGAAGAGCCCCTGTTCAAAAATGAATCCCCCTCTTGTGATTCCAAAATGTGACCAAGAAAAACCCAGAAACAGCCTCTGGATCACTCTTGATCACTTTCTTTGAAGTGAAATGCCTTCAAGGGCTTCCAACAGCTCCCGTTAGGTTGAGTCAAGAAAGGCAGATAGTATGCCCGCCCCCAGCCTTGTTTTTCTTAACTAGACATGTGATTAGTCCTGCTTTCTGCCCTGCAGTCAGGCTGGACCAGCTTTAGGGAAAACTCTCCTCAGGCTGCAGGGCCAATCCAGAGGTGAGTCAGGTTCTTGTTGTGCTGTTTATGGTCTTGTTTGGGACCACATGTTGTTATTTTCTATGCTTTGGATGTTTAACAATTTAAAAATCCACTTTAGAGAGATTAACCAGGATTTTATCAAACTCGTCATTAACTGTTGGGTGCAACACATTTGACTAAATTAGAAAAACCTTTTTGAGCTGCTACTGCTTTTGTATAAATGAGGTCCCATCCAGCTGATGCGTTTCAGGAGCGTAGAGTTTGTGACTTCTCCATGTCAGTCTGACACATTTTTTCATACCTGAATTAGTCAAGTCCTTGAAGTCCAAAGTCGATTGAATTGTATATTTACAGACTGCTTCCCTCTTATCAAGATTTCTTGGCATAAGCAGCAAAGAATGCTAGATTTTAATGAACAATTTGCTGGTTGGATTTTTTCTTAAACAACAAGCTGCTCCCACCGACTCCGCAAACACCAGTACATCGTGTTAGAATTTAGAGGAATCTGTGCTGAATGAACTGAGAAACGCATGAAGAAATGTTATGTTGTCAGAGGAAAAGGATATTTTGGTTTGAGAACAGAGCGGATTTGTTCATGTCCTGCTTTTCCTCATCAGTGGTCACCTGGATACAGAGATCAGATCAAGCAGCCCCTTAAGTTCTAAAGAAAGCTTTTCAAGGTGTGGTGAAAAACAAAACAATTAAGCAATGATCAAAAATGTCCTTAACTCACTTTAATTGTCATTCTGAAACCAATTTCAGTTGTGCCTGATTAATATGGCACGTCTTCAAAGAGTAACGTCATTATATAACTTTGCCTCACACCAGACAATCTTAATTATTTGTTTAAATCACATCAAATCAAACTCTTCTTATACTTGCGCCGCTTTACAGTTAAAGCAGAAACAGACAATAAATAAATAAATCAACAAAAAGAGAGAAACGCGCCCCCCCCTCCATTAACACACAAGCATCGACCCCACAAACAATGTAAAATATTGCGTAATTTACCAAAAGAAAAGCAACATGAATTTCTGGATAAAGGCAACTTGTATTTGAGATACAGTTGCTGTGCTTGATGCTTAATCATTAGATGAAATTAATTTCACCATTTTTTACAATGACAGACATTAAAATTCAGGTAGATTCACTCCAAGTCATACTCTAAAAATACAGTGAAAATAGTTTTGTTACAGTCTTGGGAAATTGAAACTCCTTCTGGATTTAAATAAAAAATGTTTAACAAATACTTTTAATGGTTTATGAAACTTTTCTGTCAAATCTAACACCGGTGGTTGGAGTCAAGTCTCATGATAACAAAAGACTTGAGTTAGTACAAGAATGACAGAAGGCCCAGACACAGCGGGCGTAGCGACGGCAGAGCAATTGTGCTCTTTTTGATGTCAAACCAAGCACATAAAATCTCTAAGAACTGTTCCTTGTACAAAATTATTGAAATGATATTTCACTGTGTCAACGAGAAGAAACGACTGGACTCTTGTGCGCAGTAGCTCATTTGACCACTAAATATCCAAGGGCCTGAGCCTTTACATGTGACTCATGCCCAAACTCAACAAGCGAATCTTCATCTTCAGGTCAATCGGCCCGTTTGTGTATCTCAGAGTAAAATGAGTCAAAATCGAGAGCTGCCTCCGTTTCAGCTTGTGTAAGGCTAACTCGCCTGGAAAAGCTGTGGAAACTTGACCTATAAGCCTCGGATTGTATTTCTGGGTTTCATTTAATGCCCAGAGAAACATTTTAATATGGTTTTATTGTTTATTATCCCTTTGTGACCCTGTGGCAGGAAGTCAGCCAGCTTCCAGACATCAGCCTCAGAATGCTTGGCACCGCTACAGGCAAAAAGCTGGACCTTTCCAAGCTCACAGATGAGGAGGCTAAGCATGTGTGGGAAGTTATCCAAAGGGATTTTGACCTGAGGAAGAAAGAGGAAGACAGGCTTGGGTAAGTTGGAAAGATCAAAACTATCTCTCATTACCATTTATTCCCACTTTCAGCTCAAAACTGTGACAGATTTTCACTCATTGTTGCATAGTCCATGCATGGTGCTGTTAAAATACTGAAGGGACTCTTTGCTTTCATAAACTTTGGGAATGTTCACTGTTTGTGAACTAATCCCTGTGGAATTAGTTCAGAAATCTTGGAATCCCTAAACTTTGTGCCTTTTGTCAGCTTATCAGCATATGTTAAAATGCCAATTTGATCAAAATAACCAACATAAAACAAGACTCAAGACCAGTATTGGGAGTCTTACTTTAAAAAAGTAATTAGTTATAGTTACCCGTTACATTGCCCAAAACTAATTCAGTTAGTAAGTCAATAAGTCTTAAAAGTAATTAGTTACTTAGCAAAGGTGCTCCAGTTACAGCCCTGTTAAAATACAGCAATATAATTAAGCTTACCGAAAACATAACAAAGCATTAAAATGCAATTTATGACAATGACACTTCTAGTGTCTATAGTTTTACTGATGAAGTCATGTTGTTTAGATATAATAAAGAGGGAGGATTGAAGTGAATAAATGTAATTATTTATTTATCAGAATTGTCAAACAACAACACTGCAACAAGCAATGTAGAGATATTGTTAATATTAACTTTACAAAACTGATCATGAATGTTTTAAGAATCACATTTTTGAGTTTCTTAATTATTGTTTAAAAGGGCCCTACCATGAAAATTCTTCTTTTTGAGGTTTAAATGCACTTTACTGTTCATTCCTCACTATAAAGAACCCCAAAGCGGCATTATGATCCGTTCATGCATTTAAGAGTAATCCTCTAAAAACCTGCACTGTCTACAGCAGCCCCTCCCATACCCACGAAAACGAGCGTGTCCTCACGATCTGACCTCACAGAGTGAGACCGCCCCTTTCAGCTGCTCTGACAGCTCTGCCCCCAGTCTAACACCACTGCTTAATTATTCCACATAGCTAGCAGTGATCAGCAAAAAAAACTTTCATTTTAGATGCAGAATCGCTTATATCTTCTAATTGTGTTCTGCCTTCAATACATTCCAGCTCAAACAGGTGATTGTTACTTTGGACGCGGGGCTCTTTTAAGACTACAGCTTCCTCCCACCGTCCAAAAACATGCCTCATAGGTTAATTAGTGACTCTGAACTGTCCCTAGGTGTGAAAGTGATTGTGTATGGGTGTGTGACTGAGGCCCTGAGACAGACTGGAGACCTGTCCAGGATGTATCCTGCCTTCACCCATCAGTTGCTGGGTTAGGTTCCAAGGTAATATATGATAATAAAAATAGATATAGCTTACTCTGAAAGGCTTAAGAAAATCATGGCACAGCCCCTTTAAGTCTCACAGAGTAATTCTATCCACAACCACGATCATATATACCTTTGGAACACTAAAAAACAAATTATTTATAAATATTAGTTACTTTTCATGAGTTTTTTTCCTACCCAGAAGTAAAACAATTTAATTCCTGAGGCTTCGCCTGCTGCTGCGGGTGGCTGCCGCCTTTTTCATGACGTCATTGGAAAACTGGCAGCGTGTCTTCATTTCTCCCATGAAAAACATCCAAGACAGGACACAACTGGAAGATATACGGTATTCTGCATCTAAAATGAATGTTTTTGGTTGGTGGCGGCTGTGGTGAAGTGGCTGGGCGGTTTACTCCTGATCGGAAGATTGCTGGTTTGTTTTCATCCTTGTGTCAAAGTGTCCTTGGGCAAGACACTGAACCCCACATTGCCTCTGGTGGGAGGTTGGCGCCAGTGTTCGGCAGTAGAGCCACCAAACGTGTGTGAGTGTGTGAATGGAACTGTAGCTTTGGGACTTCAAGGAAGGCAGAAATGCGCTATGCAAGTATTACTATGAACCATTTTTTTTGCTGATCACCGCTAGCTCCATGGAGAAATGGGCTACATGCACGACCTACTTCCACATGCACTATATTACCGCTCAGTCATTTAGCAGTGGACCATTGTTTATGTTGAAATAGCAGAGTATTTGAATTTAAAAAATGTCTTTTGGAGCTACCAAGAGTCACTATAAACAATGCTAAGCGCATTGTTTGTATTTCTAGCAAAATTCTCAAATAAAAATTCAAAAATGATTTAAATTGTATTTGTCGTCCTACATAGCAACTTGGAAGGTAACTTACAAAGGCTGATGTTAATTCATGATGATAACTCGTGTTGGCGACATGTAATAGATGCAGCCAAGATGCAGATTGCTGCATTGTTTCATGTATTTTATGTGCATCCAAAGCTAAATGTTGTTTCTAGTCACAGCTGAAGTCCCGTTAGCTGTCACGCAGCTAGAGCGCAGAGCGAAGCTGCAACACAGCCATGATCAGGACCCTTTTGTTGTATTAACTGTAACCGTAATCATCACATTAACTTTTCCTCTGGGTCCGTGCAGCCAAACAAAAGTTCAGAACTGACTGCAGTATTTAGAAAATTCTCTCTTATCATTAGGGCTAATGCTAACTAGCATTAAAGACATCTATTTTCACTGTCTTCATCTTTATGACCTGTTAGTTGTGTTTCAATGACTTTACAGCAGAGTGTTAATACATGGTTGTCGATGTAATTTTCCTTGTCAGGTAGTAGCAGTCTGAGACGTGATTCCCTTCCTAAAACGTCTGAACAGAGGCGAGGTTACCGCTAGCGCGCGCTGCTACAGCTCCATGAAGAAGACAGAGGCTCCTCATCAGCTGAGAGGAGGATCATTAGTCTGAAAGTCACTTCAAAGTTTGGTTAAATGTTCAACGTTCTGTTGGGGACGTTTTAAATGTTCTAAAATAGCTACGATTTATCTGAAGGAGTCATATGATCATACAGTACTCTCTTGTGAGTACTTGGTGTTTCAGGAAGACAAACATTATTATTTTGAATGTCATTGTGGATACACATCACGATAAACTAAAAAACACTGTAAGAAATAACGAAGATAAACCCTAGTAATTAGGAGTGGCAAAGGAAGATTTGCTAAGTCAATGCATATAGATAGCCACAACCCAAAGTAAATAAGCAGTCTTATTTCAAACAGGAAATATGTCACACAGCTCAGTGTATAGAGTCCATTGAGTGTTGGTGTTAGACTGGGGGCGGAGCTGTCAGCGCAGTCTCTTCCTGAAAGGGGCGGTCTCACTCTGTGACATCAGATCGTGAGGACCCGCTCGTTTTCATGGGTATGGGAGGGGCTGCTGCTGAGGTTTTTAGAGGATTACTCTTAAATGTGTGAACAGATCAAAATACCACTTTCTTTATAGAGATGAACGAACAGTATAATGCACTTTAAAAGTTGTTTTTTCATGGTATGGCCCCTTTAACTTTATTTACAGATCTCAACAGGAAGCATGGGAAACTTCCATTTTAATCTCTTATGTCATAGATATTTTAATTGAATATTTCAACATGAGTTTAGACAACATTTAACCACATTTTGATAAACTGCACATTAAACATTGATTGGCAGTATTCAACTCAAATTTTAACTTAATCCTATTTATTTTGACTCTTAAGAAACTGCATGTAGTTTATGTTTTCACTATGAGCCATGATCCCCATGAGTTAACCCCGATATCATATGTGTAAATAACACAACAGTGCAGATGTCCTCAATACAAGTCATGAACTAAGAGAAAAAAAATCCCAAAATCACATATGTGAACATTCAACAGTGAACTGCAGCCTTGTATTTAACTGTGATGTATTGGGGTCTCAGTTTTTAATCCCTAATATTTCATCATCACTGTATCTTCTTCCAGCCAGCAGATCAGCATTAGTCTGGCCTATAGAACAAACCCTTTGACAATCATAATAAACAAACAAACAAATAAATAACATAAGTAAACAATATGGTTTTTGTGGTATTCGGGGAACAAAGTAAGTGAGGTATTTTCTACAAGCAATTAGTTCACCTCTAGAAGTCTAAAGGTTGTCCAATGTGAGCACCAACTTCAACAGTTTTACAGCCTCAGTAGATAACCTTGCCCTCTAGCTTCTTCTCATAGTTGTTGACCCATGTGATCCTGAACTTCAGTTCATGCTTGACTTTCTTGTCTTTTGCCTCCTCCTATAATATTAAAGTGGAACTGTGTCTTATTCAGTACCACTTAGACTTAGAAAAGCCTGTTGTTGGAGATGCAATACATCTAATCTAGTCATTTTACATAGAAAAGAGCCATTGGTGTTCTCAGGAATTGCTCAGTCCTTTAATGAGTTTCTTGAATTTTGATTTTTTTTTATCAGTTTCTGGTTTAGTCATGACAGAAATTAAACAAAAAAACCTGGATGTCTTCTTCCTGCATTATAGGAAAACAATGAAAATTAGCTTTGTTTATTTGCACCATTTGTATGAAATCGAGACATAAGCTATTAACAGGATTTTCTTGCTCACTCCCAGGGAATTGAAAACCAAGATTGAGAGAGAGGACATCAAAAGACAGTTGCTTGGAAACCGAACCAGCCTGACTGAATCCCACTGCATTCGCTGTCTTCAGCCCTTTAAGTTCCTGGTCAACATCAAGCTCCAGTGTCTGGACTGTCAGCTCTATGTGTGCCGTTCCTGCAGCCACTTCAGCAAGAATGAGCAGGGATGGGTGTGCGATCCATGCCATATGACCAGGTAGGAAATGCCAATGAGTAAAAATCTAAAATCTAACATTTTTAGCATATCAATATTAATAGACCCATGAAAGCTACAGCAGAGGGACTCCACCACCAGGGCTCGGTTTATCAAACCAACTTCCCTCTGCTGAGTTCTGTGGAGAAATATGTGCAATGGATTTAATGAAAATTCTAATTATTCCTCAAACTTCATTACAGTAAGTAAGGGAGCAAGAAGTTAAATACTCTGATTACTAGCTGGTCTGGCAGTAGGCCTGTTCAAAGAGGTTTTAAGCCTAGCTTTGAATGTGGAAACTGCTGGCCTCTCTTCCATGAGCTGGGAGCTTATTCCATTGGACAGGAGCTTGGTGGCTGACGGCAGAGAGGAAGAAAAGACTGTGGCACATAACCTGTTCCAGAGATGGATTTATTATAGTTAATATAGATTCATCACTAGACCCTTTTCATGCAGACTCCAGCTTGGCTGCTTCTCCAAATTCAAATGGATGATATTAAACAAATGATGGATCATTTTTCTGTTACTGTCCGTCCGGTCGGTCACAGTTAGAAAAAAGGTACAAGTACTTCACTGAATGCTGCTTGTTTGATGATGATGTAATTATGATTTTATTCTTTTAATCTGTGCTGATGCTAACGCTAGCAATAGCTTTGGCTATGAGCCATGAAGTTGCAGAAGAACACATTTTGTGCTCACAGTGAGCTGCTGTTAGCTCAGCCGTGGTTCTAACATCCCTCCTCTTCACTTTTGTTCATAACTGGGTCTGATCTGTATAACAATAAAAGAAAACAATGATGAAATTAATTGAAAACTATGGTCAAAAATATGAAGGTGACTATTTCCTCGTAATACGTTCACACAGAGATAATTTTTTTAATTTGTCCGCTCTTATTTTGAAAGCTGAAAATACTTGATAGCTGCTCTGAACAGTTTCACTGAGCTAAACCATTCCTGTTTTTACAATTATCCCCTAAAATATCCCATAAAACAACAAGTAAATTTATCCTGGGAAGCGATTGAAGTGCATACGGGCAATGCATGCTGAAGGTATTAACTGTAAACAACATGAGTTTCTATCAGCTTTTGTGCTGATCGCACTTGATGTTAGTTTCCAATATCCAAAAAAATCTGGTGAATGTAGTGGGTGGAAGCAGCATATAAAAACAGAAGAGAAAATTAAAAAAGTATAGAAAGTGGAGCACTGAATGGGGAGCCGAGAGCCGCTGCACCAATGCGTGCTGCCATGTTGATGAAACACAGATGGTTTAACCGTAACCCTGATGGTAATCCTAACCTTTAACTCTTCCTCTGGGTCTGTGCGGTCAAGAATATGTCCAACACTGGCCGCACGTATTTAGAAAATTACATGCAAATAAACATTTTCTTAAATCAATTCCTTAGTTTATTTATTTTAAATTTGTAATTAAAGCTCAACAAATGTGAATCTAAACCTAATTCTTGGTTACAGTGAGATTTTTCAGTCTTTGGTCAAATGAATTTACCAAGAATGTAATGTTTTTCCAGAGTACGGTTCAAGTGAACTACTCTGCTGCCAATCCAAGTAAGTTAAAGAAAACAAAATCGATCTAGTATTCTCTGTTCCCCTCAAACTAAGGAAATTCATCTTAATATCATGGATGACTTCTATCTACCTTTCCAAAGAATTAAAAAGGCTACAGTTAAGTATTACTGATGATGTGTGGATAGTTTGTGAAAGTGAAATTCAAACTATGCAGCTTTTTTTCCATGTCCCCAAACAAATATTTTTGGGGAAAATTAATTAGTTGAAAAATATGAATCCATCATTACCAACATTTGTTCTTGACAATATTATATTTCTTCTCTTAATGAAAAACAAAATATAATCAAACACTTTTCTTTGGCTTACCATATTAAAATGTTCTCCACTGTTTTACACCTTTTCTTCTCTCATCATTTAATTTAAACTATTTCAATTTGTTTTTGTCATTCTTTTTTCTTTTTGTTTTATCTGATTGTAATTACTTAAGGATGTTTGTGGAAATATTTTATATGAACCCACCCATGCAGAAACTCTCCACCCGTGGTCTGAGCCCCCATAGATTGCAGGCTGTCAGGATCCACAACACCATCTCCTCTTCCATCACCGTCAGCACCGGCACACCTCAGGGCTGTATGCTGAGCCCCTAATATTCTCTCTGCTGACCTAAGACTGCTCGCCGAGACACCCCAGCTGTCATTTAGTCAAGTTTGTAGCTGACACAGCAGTAGTGGGATGTATCAGCAACAATGACGAGTCTGAGTCTAGAGAGGAAGTGGAAATAAGGTTGAAAGAACAACCTCAGCATCAATGTGGAAAACATACAAAGACATGGTGCTGGATTTCAGAAGGGACAAGCGCTCAGCCCAATCCCTGCATATAGAGTAATTTCATTCAAATTAGATTATTATATACAGTTAAATTGTAATTATTTTACCCCTAAAACAATGTATTTACTTATGTTTTTGTAAGTATTTGAATATTGTGTTGTGTATTGTAAATGGTGTCATATTGCATCTGTTTCTTCTCTCACATGTGTCCACTGGTTTGACAATATAATTGAATCCTTCAATCCTATTTCCAAAAACCTGCAAAATATCAGGTTCATTTCTGTCTGTATCTGGAAAGTCCAATACACACGGTTTAGGTTTACACTCCTGTCAGGTTTCTTCATACAGGTTACTTCTGACAAAATGCCTTCTCCTGCTGTTGTTTCTGACATGGTTGGACAAATGTTTGCACCAGCATGTAGCCTTTGGACTATTCAGTTCAATTACTTTCTTTTCTCCTTTTTTTTCTTCAGAGTTCTTAAAATTGGTACTTTGGAGTGGTACCACAAGACTGTCCAGGCCCGTTTCAGGCGCTTTGGGAGTGCCAAGGTCATGCACTCACTCTTCAAGAGGCTGAGTGGAAAACACAGCTCCTCTCAGAGTGACTTTGGAGGTAAGTGACGCTCTCACTAATATTTTTTTATAACCTGAGTTCTTTGGATCACCATCTGGTAAATGGAGCCAGTCAGTCCAGACTTCCATTTTCTGCTGTGTTGGGGACCTCTGCTCAAAGGACCATCACCCCCTCTTCCATGCACATCCTTACGATGGGAAGGGTCCTACACAGCACCCTTGGCATGGTGGGGGGACAGGTTCCTGCCTGAGCCAGGGTTTGCATTATCTGCACTCCTTGGCTCCTCTGCTCTGTGACGTGGGGTTCTTGTGAACCCTCTGCCTTGCTTCTCTGTGCTTGTGTTAGGATTGTGGGGTGGATATCTTTATTACAATTCAATGCCCTTTAATTTAATGCCATTTGTGCAGCAGGACTCAACCTTCTAAACAAAATTAAAAAATAAGATATGAGAATCCATAACAAAGAAAGAAACTATGAATATTTTTTTCTCATCATCTTTTGTGCTCGGGTTGTGTTCACTTTTCTGGTTCTCTGATCCCCCGAGAGCTGACTCTTAATTTGAGCAAATAAAGGCTTCTTTCTGTCCACATGACTGAAGGACAACAGCTTTCTGTCACTAACTGCCGTTTGTGGTTCCTCTACAACATCTGTGTCAAAGGCAAGGCCCGGGGGCCGGATCCGGCCCTCCGGGTAATTCTGTCCGGCCCTCCAGATCATTTTATTTTATTGTTAATGACCCGATGTTATCTTGAACTCATTTCTAACTTGTATAATTTTAACAAAATACATTTTTATGGAGAGTAAAATATTGAAAGTTATTTAAGGTTTAAGTTGATTTATTCTGGAATAATATTCCTGCATTTTTATTATTCATAGAAATGTCAAAAAGCTAAATGTTTTAAAGTTAAAAAAATAGCGTTCTGTTAGCTGTTTGGACTATTTTGGCATTTACTAAGATTTTCTGGGCTGTTTTGAAGTTTAGCTAATATTTCAGCGACATGCTAGCTGTTTTGGCAAACCTTTTTTTTGGTTTGTTTTTTTAGGCTAATTTGGTATTTAGCTAATATTTTAGCTAACTATCAGCGTCAGTGTTTCTCACTATCAATTTCAGCATCTTCAGCGACCAAATTCAGCTTACAGCATTCACACTAGCATTATCACAGATAATGTTATACATCTAGTTGATAATTAAGTGCGACTGAGTTTGACTCCCCTGCTCTACAGCTTGATTGTTGCACAGCTCACGGGCTGAACTTTATCTTTGACAATTTCTTGTGCCAAAGTTAAAAATAAACTAATCTACTGCAATCACTCAGTTGAACATTGGATTATTTGGAAGCACAGCTGTTATCAATATTCGTTTAACAAAACTTGGCTGCTGCTTCCTGTATTTTTCCACCATTTTAGTAACAAATATAATACTTTGTAATGCTGCTGCAGCAGGAGATTTTATTTGTTCTGTGTCTCTGCCTGTTTTGTCCTCATCATAGCACATATGCAGCTGATTTAATATTTTGTAAGTTATGAACCCGGCGAAGGGCACACCAAGTTCTCTGCTTAATTACTTTATTTGTAGTTATAGCTCAGTTTTAAATGTACGATGTTTGATGTTTTCAAATCTGTTTCTTAAATAGTTTTTGCTTGTCATGTATTTTATTTAGTTCCTTTACATTAAGGGACGAGATGTAAAACTGTGGATACAGAGATGCACCCCAATTAGAAAAACTAGCACACATTCCCAAAGAAAGTTTATATGAAAAAGGAAGAAAAAAGTTTCATATTTTAGCTTAAGTGGTAAGACACAAATTCAGTCTGTTACAACTTTTTCCACCTAAGTGCTGAGAGGTAGGTTTTGGTCCGAAGTTCAGCGCGCTGCTGTTGGAGCACGAAGCCGTGAGGCATGGAAGTCGGCCTAGATGTACTGTGGGAAATCCTCAATGAATAAGAGACTACTTTGAGCTCCAGCATCTGCAAGCTGTCCTCCAGCTGCAAGCAATATGTGGTGCAGTGACCTTTGTTTAGGATGCAGCCTAGTTTGAACAGTATACCAGTCTCAAGTACAAGTACAAACGTATAAATTATTGAAATCTCGATATTAAAATGAATTTTCCTTGTTGAATTGTTTTATTTGAAATAACCTTGAATTAGATGATTTAACCTCATCACAGTCATTTCAGTAGTCTGTTTACGCCACTCGCACAGTTATGTTATTTTTACATCTGAATTTGTGACCTGTGTTTTGGTGGGAATCGAGTCATCAACAGTTCAAAGTCATGTGACGACTTCAGGCCAATCACATGGATATATCTTTGCCATTATTTCTGTTTTTCCCTCTACGTTTTCTCACTGCTGTCCAAGTACGGTCACAGGCCAGCATCAGGGAGGAGGAGCAGGATACAAACCATCTACTAGGCCTCTGGGAAGACTTTAAACTAATACCAGTGGTAAAAGCAAAAGTGTTCAAAGATGGATCACAGCTGTGGCATGATCTAACCTGCCCTCTCTGTTCCAGCTCTCAGCATGAGATAATAGCATCAGGAGATCAGGATATATGATAAAATATGAGGAGGTATCCAGGACTTCTGGTTCTGCTTAGACACATTCATCCTTAAAGCTTTTAAGAATAACTGAAGTTGGACTTGATTGGTTGGCTAAATCCAGCAGGCCTTGTGATCATTCAGTCACATGCCTCTCATTTAGGGATGGAACTCAAGGATCCACAGGCAGCAAGAGCAGAAAGAGCAATGCAAACAGCCTTATCTGTTCTAATGCGGAATGCAGGATTTGTAACCTAAAGTCAGACGCTGTTATGCCCGCCAACAGATGTTGGGTAAATTACAAGTGAAGCTTCATGTGACACGGATTAAATTTAGCTTGCTTGACTGCAGTCACACGCGTTCATTCACTCACACTTACTCTTGCATTCCTTTGCTTTCTTTTCACTTCAAGGCATTCTGCCATGGTCTGCTGGGCCCCCACAGCTTGGATGGTGTCATCTTCCCCACACACATTCTCTGTAGATTTTTGAACTGTCAGCACCTTCAGAGATTTCAGAGATTGCTGTTATTTTTCATGACTCAGTACTGCAGGAAACAAACAGGAAATGACAGCCAAAGTGCTTTTACTATTAAATATTTGGGGAATTCCATTTATGATCAGATATGGGTTAACTTTGCCACTATGTTTTATTAGCTGCACATTAGTGTTGCAACATGGCCAAACGTTCCTTTTAAAATTACTGGCCACTGGTTGTACATTTTGCAGAATTTCACTGAGACTACTGACACTTTGTTTCATGCAAAAGTCACTAGGGTAATTTCATTTACACGGCCCAATGAGAATAAGCCCCTTAAAACCATTAAAAGTCATGTCATATCATTTAATTACAGTCAAGCTAAAAATATACTAGAATTACAAAACAAAATCTGGAGTCTATCAGTGGAAAACACTTTATCATTGTCAACTAAAAGCCAAAATACAGATATTTGTCTCTGAAAAGTTATGCTGCTGCTGTTTCTCAAGTTTTTTTAAGTTAGAAAAGTTACGGGAAGCTACAAGGGAAATCTCATGAAATAGTTGAGGAAGGAGACCAAAAGAAAATATAAGCATTGTAAACTGATTTGAAGGCTGTTCGAATAGTACAGTATGAGGAATTTGAATTAACCTTCTCCTCGTTCTCTCCTTTTCAGAGCTTCCAGATTATGAGACACAAAGCATGCCTGATGTCTACAGTAAGTGGTGGAGAAAGTTACTTTGCTGTACTTTTGAAAACTGGTGCCATAATCCCGATTCATCCTGAAAACATATGACAGAATCCATGAGTAAGGCATATCTAGACTGCATCTAATTAAGTTAAAAAAAAAAAAAACCTGGACTGTATCGTTTTGCAAAAAAGTTATCTTAACCCTTTAACACCTGAGGTGTGACCAGGGACGCTTAAACACAAAATATTTAACATACTGTAACTTTTGACACGATCATTCCAGTAGATTCTGAAGGAGAAAAGCGGCTCGACGAGCTGCTTTTCTCCTTCAGAATCTACTGGAATGATCGTGTTTATGGTTGAAAAGTTATAATAAATCAAACAAATGCTGGAGCTCCGGAGTTAAAGGATTAACTTGAGTCTGAGCAGTGCTGGAAGTTCACAGAGAGGAGCAAAAAAACAATCTGCAGTCTTTTTAGTCCATTTCAAATTCCAAATTACTTTGTGAATAAACTGGTTTACAAAATAAAACAACCTGTTTGTACTGAATGCACCCTCTGCTGTCGGTTCTGTGAGTGCAGGCATGTACGATGAGCCCAGCGCGGATGCTGCAGACTTACAACACTTCGGACTGGTATGACCTCTTTCTATATGAGAATATGTGTCGTCTTTAACTGGAATTTCAACATGTGATTTTAGGTTTGAACAGAGGCTTTGTGTCCATATCTATCAAACTGTCTTAATCATTCACATCTTTTCTTTTGCTCTGTGAACTTAGTGCCAAAAATACAGAAGAGGATATAACACATGTAGATAATATTTCCCTATGGACATTTAAAAAAAGCTTACTGTTCTGGAAAAATAAAATTATAGATAGGTTAGAGATACTTGATACAGAAATTTGCTGCTGGATCACAGCTTGGAGAAAATGTCGGCCTCAAAGAGGATAACTTGGAGAGCGAGCGCTGGGCCTTGGGTGTGGCTTTGGGAATGTTCTCTGGCTGGGCTGGCGCTCACGCTCTCCGCGGTCCTGTATGCTCGACGCTCTGGGCCCTTGTGGTTGTCCTTCTGGCTCTGGTCTGGGTGGAAAACCTTGGGTTGCTTATGGCCCAGTCACAAATCAGTTGCGAAGCGTCGGCGATGGGTAGAACCCGGGTATTTGAACAAAATCTTGAAAATCTTGGATGGTTGTCCACCATCGGGGGTCAATCAGCCAGCTGTCCCCAACCTATCCTGTTCCTCATACAAACACCCATTAGGTTGATGGGGAGGGCGGCCATCTTGCGTTGCACTGCGGGGGGTGGACTACCTGCCAGTGGCCCCCCTCCTGTGGCCGCTGCATGGATTTGCCCCTCCCCTCGATTTTATTTGCACCTTAGACATTTAGGACCCTTGGTTGGGGGGTGCTTGGACATCACTGCCAGCAAACAGTCGATGTCCTTTCAGTGCCCCTTCCGCCAATTTTAACCGCACCATAGACATGTAGGGCCGCTGGTGGGAGGGTGACGGGGCATCTCTGTGAGCAATCAGGAGATGCCCTGTTAAGGCCTTCTCACCAATTTTAACTGCACCCCTTTAGTACACACACCTCTAACACCACAAATATACACTCTAACAAGCAAACACGCATACATCACACAAGGAAGGTGGGACCTTCGACCTTCTGTCCCCTACCCCATCCCTGGCGGAGGGGGAGGGGGAGGGGGGGGAGTATTGTGTACATTTAGACTAGTTAATTTGTGAAGACTATTTTAGTCAACATGTGTGTTTGTAACAACTGAGGGTGTGTGTAGACAGGCCCCGCCCATTCCAGATCAATATTTACACCTGTTTTTTTTATGATGTCACCACCCTCTGTTACCATCTTCTACATTCTCTAAACTCCCCTCTTTTACCTTTATTTTGTGCTCTGAAACACCCCCTCCCTCCCCCATTCTCCTTCTTCTTTTGTGTACGGTCCAACAGAGAAAAAAAAGTTACAATCAGTACAAATAAAGCTTAGCTTAGAATACAAAAGTGGTTTATACTCATTAACCCTGTTGTGACAGTAAAATCTTTCTAACACTAGAAGCTCTCAGCTTGAATCTGTTTGCTCAGCTGTTGGACAGGACAAGTACAAAAAAACATATATATATATATATATATATAATACTATACACAACACTATATTCTACTAACACTAACAAAATTAGAGGTAATTAAATTGTTTTTAGGGATAAAATAAATACCTTAAAACTGTATGTACAAATACTTGAATTTGAATTAAATTATTCTATTCGCATGCACACACACAAAGAAGCACAAAAGCACAATCAGAACACATCAGTCACCCAGAGTTCAACAGCCTGACAGCTTCAGGGAAGATAAGGAGTCTGGTGCTTCTGATGCTCCTCAGCCTCCTGCCTGATGGAAGGGTTGGAACAGTCCATGTCTGTGTGGGTGTGGTCTTTGATATTCAGGCCCCTCCTCCAGCATCTTCCAATGCAGAGGTCTGTGGTAGAAGGCCGTCCTTTGAGCGGCTTTGACCACTCTGCAGAGCTTTCCTCTCAGCAGTGCAGCTGGCGTGCCAGACGGTGATGCAGGTGCAGAGGACTCTCTCCACTGCGGCGTGGTAGAAGCTCTTCAGGGCGGAGCTTCCAAGTCCAGCACGTCGCAGCTTCCTGAGGAAGTGAAGGCGCTGGTGGAGCTTCCTGACCAGCTGGGAAGTGTTGGTGCATGATGAATGATGTAAAGTATGTCAAGTAGGCTTTATGTAAAGTGTCCAAATGTGACAGAAAGGCACATAAAGTATTCATTCACTGCTAAAGATGTCACTTTGTTCACCAAGACCTCCAGCTCTGAAGCCTCTTAGCTCACGTCTTTTGTGAATGAAGGCTTGCAGAACACCCCCATTCAGGATTCTCCTTTGTGACTGAAGCCGTGTGCCGCATGTGGAGGTCTGTAAATGTTCTGTAGCTCATCTGATTGATTGGTTTATTTCAAGCATAGATTAAAAAATACAGGACAAAACACACAATTATTTCAAATTCATTACAGAAACAATTAAATACATTGATTAGAAAATAGAAAACAAAAATAAAACACACTTATGTTACATTTGGTTCAGTCATTTTTTGTGATAATTGACTAAATCAGTAGAGTTTGATTGATGGCTTGAAAAGGAGCGGGAAGAAGTGAATTTATATAATCCCACCCCCACTTAATTACTTCATTTCACTGTTTAGCATAATTATGTAATCCGGTTGTTGTTGTTGTTTTTTTTGTAATTCCCAATAGTAAAGTGAAGTTCTTGTTGATTATTGATTAATCTCATCAAACATTATTTCAGTAAACAGTAACATCAATCATACATCATGTAACAGATATACAATACTCATTGATTATCATCAAAGTACAATGTTATATTAATGCAGCGGAAGAATCATTACAGATAGAGATCAAGTTTTAAAGTAACAATAGAGTTCTTATTAATCATTCTCTGAAAGAATTCTTATATATTTTTAGTAAACATTAATGATTCAAACAATATCTAATAATCATTGATTATCTTTAGTACACATGATTACATTAATCCTGTAATCATTGCTACATATTTTGGATTAAGTAAAGAAAATTGATACCATAATGATTGTAAACTTTTCAGTAATCATTTCTGCATATTACATAACATAAAACTCATTAATTTAATTTAAAAAAGCTTTGATTATTTCATCACATTCTAGTTCAGACATTTGGAATTCTTCAAACACCAGTTGATCTTTAACTCGTCTTATCTTCATAGATTAGAGTTTCTTTATACATTTTCTTGAATGTATAAATGCTTGAACATTGTTTGAGATCATTACTTAACTTGTTCCAGAGTTTGGTGCCACACAGAAACACAGAAACTTTTCTTTGTGGTTCTTTTCAATCTGACCTTGAAGTTCCTGCATCCTCTCAGTTAGTTCCTCCTTCATTTTCTAAGAACTGTTTCTGGATATTTATGGGAATGTTTTCCCACTAGCTCTGTATAGTAACTGTGTAAAGATCAACAAGGTCATACAGTTTTAGAATTCTGGATTGATAAAATAAATTGTTAGTGTGATCAAGATAACCGTCTTTATGTATAATTCTGATGGCTCGTTTCTGAAGCATAAAGAGAGGATGTAGTGAACTCTTAGAATTATTACCCCAAATTTCTATACAGTCGGTGAAATATGGTAATATTAAGGAGCGGTACAATCAATATCTACAGTTGTATTCTAATATATATTTAGATTTATTTATAATTGAAATACTTTTTGAAACTTTAGTTTGTATGTGTCTGATGTGTGGCTTCCAACTCAGTTTATCAATAACAATCAATAAGAATTTAATTTCTGTTACACTTTCGATTAAGTCATTGCTAACTTTAATTGAGAGCTCTGTGTTGGCTTGGTAATTACCAAAAAACATCACTTTAGATTTGTCTAGATTCAAAGATAGTTTGTTGTAATCCACCCATGATTTTATTTTGATTAACTCTGTTCAACACATTGATACGTTCCCTTTGATTGTCTGTAGAATAGAATATATTTGTGTCATCAGCAAATAAAATGTGTTTTAAAAGTTTTGAAACATTGAATATATCATTGATGTAGATATTGAACAGCAGCGGGCCCAGAATTGATCCTTGTGGGACACCAC
>NC_050532.1:14285826-14296060 GCF_002922805.2 Oryzias melastigma
CAACATGCAGCTGCTCTTTAGTGAGCTCAGAGTTGTGGAATGTGCCTCTCATCCTCACTGCCCACCATTCAGTCTTTTTATTTTTCGGAACTCTTAAATCCAAATTTTTTCTTTACTTCCTCACAGCAGCTCAAATATTTGTCTTTCTTAAGTCTGGATTGTGACTTAAGTGTTTTTCTGAAATAAACATGTCTTTTTCTTTGCATGTGTTGTAGAAATTTACAATGAATGAATGCGTAAAAGTATAATGTTACTTTAGCTTCCAAAGGCTACTGCACAGTAGAGCTTTTATTAGGTTGAAATTGTTGTCATGTCATGAAAAGCTGAGAGTTTGTTGAAGCTTGTTAAGATGAAGTGTTTGCTTCTTCTTTTGAGCTGTCTTCCATTGAAACAAAGATTCCAGCTCTACAACAGCTGGAATGTGATAAAAGCTGCAGAAGTCAAAGGTCAGTCTCAGTCAAAGTATAGAAGTCCAGATCTCTGCACCTAAAAGCCAGCATTGGGTTTAGGTCCTCAGGTTGTGAAACTGGGTCAACTGAGTTCACTGGAGGCTGCCATAAAAGCACTGCTTCTAATGGTTTTTTCTTTCCATGTAGCATAAATTCTGCAGAGACATGGGAGGAATCCGCAGCTGTTTCTCGTGCTCACTATTTTATTCTGACACCGGCTGAATCTAATGTCATGGAAACTAAGCCAGGTTTTTTCTAAAGCTAGAAGAAGTAACTGTAGCTGGGATGCCCCCTTTTGCCAGAGAAATTGGACAGGGCGTTTGTGGTTCTTGTAAGAAAACCCACAACGTTTGCAGAGCCTGCTGCGGTGGCTCCAGTGCTCCACACATCGATGTGTGAAACTTGTTCTCCACATTTGACCCATCCCCAGGGGGAGCGGTGAGCTGCAGACACAGCTGCAGTCGCGAACCATTTGGTAGTTTAACCCCCCAAAATCAGAAGTTTTTACCGATTATTTTCAATCTGGGTCAAAGTGCATTTTTAGAGTTAATGCTGGAACCAAGACGCCATGATTTTCATGACATCATATTCAACTGTCTTTTTGCTCTTTTAAATTGCTTAGACATCTGCGATCAAGCACTTCTCAAAGTCTTTCATGTTTTTAACTATCAGTACCTTGGTGTCCGGTGGACCTAATAGAGTTCCTAAGTAAACAATTGGTCAGAGTTTTTTAATTTCTACATTTCTCCTTTGTAATCAGGATCTTGCTCTGTTTATGTCTGCTGATACTGATATTTCCTGTCCTCATCTCAAAGATGAAAAAGACCAAGAGGCGACTGACTGTTGACCCCTTAGACTTCATGCCAGGTCGTGACCACTTTAACAGCTCACGGAGACTGGAGGACCAGGTAAAGTCTGGCAAACCAATCACAGCACAAGTTTTCCAAAACAAACTGAAAACTCTCTGCCAACCTGGGGCCCGTTCCAAGAAGCAGGTTCAACAAATTTAGAGTTCGAACCTGAACTTAGAGTCACTGGACTCAAAATTCTCAAACTCAGGGTTTTCGGTTCCAGAACAGCTGAAAATGTTTGATTCAATCAACTTGAAGTTGTCAGAACCAGAACCAGGTGTGAGCGTCGCGACCATAAAAAGCCCTGATCAATGGAGCAAAGACAGCACGATTCACCATGGCAACGGGAACAAACGCCTGAGTTTTGTACTTCCGGCAGCGGAAATTGATAAGTTCCTTCAAGCATATGCGACTACAGGAGAACATTTTCTGCAAGAAAAGCAACACAGCTGCAGCGGTAGAACAGAGAGAAAATATCTGCAGTTATTTGAATCATTTCTAATAATGAATAAATAATGTCAGGAAGGTTATTTTGTCTCTTGTTGAGTAAGGAATGGTTTTTGATCTGTTACTAATTTAACCAGTAATCTCCGGAATCGCATGAATAACCGGTTTTGGTAACCCCCCCACCCCCCCACCTACACACACTGGCATTTGTTAAAAAAGCATTTATTTAATTTTAATTCTCATGACTTAAAAAATATTCACCGAATTCTTTTTTTAAGCATACAAATACTTTCCGTAACCAGGAATCGAACTCGCAAACTCCGCATTGAGAAGCAGCGTTGCTGACGACCGAGCTAATGTTCAACACAAGTGACAGACGATAGATGAGTTCAGACCCTTTCTCGGTGTTTGACATTCAATCATTTCTTTTGTTAAAGGTTTAAAATAAGGAAAAGAAAACTGTATTTTTTAATAGCGAGTCCCTGGAAAAACTCACTATTTATAATATCGCTGAAATAAAAATGAATTGGGAAACTGCAGTCAGTCGACTCGTGTCCTCCAAATCCTCTACCGACGTAAATAACATTTCCTCTGGATTAATCAGCCTCCTCTCTACATGATCCTCTATGAATGAACATGTCATTCTGGTTTCTGAGTGGTGGAAACGTGACGTCTCTAACGTGAATGTTCTCTAAATGTTCATGAAGAACTCATATTTGAACATCTTTCACTTTAAAAAGGGGCGGAGACCGCAGAGAACTCTAAGTTTCCTGAAGAAAACCTGCTACCGACCAGGTTTCGTTCACAGACTCAGTTACCATAGTGATTGATTCTGAGTTCAGCTTAACCTGCTTCTTGGAACGGGCTTGGTTTCGCCCACTTTCCCGGGTTTGAGTTATCCCTCTTTCTGGACCTGAAAACTCAGAGTTTTACTGAATTTGGAGTTCACGAACTCAGAGTTCCAACAAAACCTGCTTCTTGGAACGGGCCCCAGAAGGTCTCTGTTTCGTCAGCACTCACACTGTCTGTGAGGCTCAAAACTTTCTGGGAAGAGCTTTAATCTCACTATGTCCTCTAAAAGAACAAAGCGCTCATCGATCATCCATGGATTTCATAAGGAAAAAAGTATGAAACCGGAAAAAAGAGAAATGATGTTTTTTCATGATTAAGAGATGTTTTCATATTTACATGTAATTGGTCAAAAAAATCGCAATTAGTGTTAGAAGTATGTAGTGAAAAAGATACATTCAGATGATGTCTCAGAAGAGCACATGGACACAGAAACACATCCACATGATTCACAATTGAGTGAATTAGTGAAAGTATCACACTAGCACACCACTAGAGGGAGCAAAAGCAAAGGAACAGAAAGCTGCAGCAGCAGCTTGGTTTATGCTGGAGCATTCCTAATGATCAGTGCTGACTTCTGTCTGTAAAAGCTAAAACATCACCTACCTTCTTGAACTGGCTTAAGTCAAACTCGGGCATCTGTTGATGCTCAATGCTCCACTTTTCTCACCAACAGGCCCTCCATGAAGTTGTTCATGTGGATGTGCCTGACATGGCAGTTATTTTCCGACAGATTGTCCAGAATCAGAGGAAGTCTCCAGATATGGAAATACCTCCACAGCACGGTACGTCCATGAAATGTTTTGTCGTAAAAGAGTTTCCAAGACCTTTCCAGGAGTGATATTAAACCAAAGTCGCTCAAAGACGTCTTAAAGCAAGAAGAGCTGTTTAGAAAACTAAAGGGAAAAATGTCCTTGAACTGTATCCCAATGGGTAATCCACTGTGGAGTCTTAGGGAGATGCTGTTGTCATCAAAAGTCTAACTAAAGAGCAGATCTGATGCAATTAAATTACTAACAGGTCGCCCTCTCTTGACTTCATCTTTCTATTTAGCATTTTGAGAATGTTTGAGAATTTGCTATTTTCTGTTCTCAGTTTTACCATGAAAGACATCCTGACTGGAGGTCAAAGAAATATTTTTCAGTCCCAAATGTCTCCAGGGTCTGAGATAGTTATCATAGATACACCTGAACTGTAAGAAACAGAATGTCCAAAAAATCCCATAAAGCACACTGTATGATGTTTTTTTTATGTTTATGTTCAGAGATTCATAAAATGAGTAAACTCGTACAAATAAGAATTCACTTCCTCACAGATCTGTAAAGCTGCGTTCATACCAAACGCCTCAGTTTCTCTGCTTGACAACTGTCTAAAAATGTGTCCATAAGCTTGACGCCCCAGCAGTGTGTGAGAGGAGCTACCAGCTAATGTTTTACTAGGGGACGACCAATAACATCATCAATTTTGGTATTGTTAAAAAGGTGATAGCAATGTGTGCAGAAATGCCTAATATTGGGTATTTCTGCACATATCCAACACGGTCTCAGTAAAATGCGTACATATTCCACGACTTTGCACTCTGAAATACAGTGTATTTCCCAAATCGTGGCATTTGTACGCATTTTATGAGACTGGGCTGACATATCAGTTTCAGCTTTTTTATAGTCCGATTGGCGTTATTGAACTGGCTATTTTTGGCTCAGAGGCAGCCACGCCTCTGTCTTCAGCATTGTCCCGCCCACTGCACTGATTGGTTAACCATGCACAGGCAGGGCCAATCAGAAATGGAAACTGTTTGCAGTGAGGGGGTTGGTGGAGAGTAAAGTTTTCTCTAAGGTGAAGCTCTGAAGGGTGCATGCCTGCATGAACGTGGCAAAGATACGTAAAGAGAAAATTTCCCTGAAATTGCTGTAAACACACCTGTCCTCCCCATATCACAACTTGCAATGTTGTGCAAAATATCATAATGTAAAAAAAAAAAAAAACAGCGGCAGCTCTGTTACCTCACCACTAAACTTGTCTGTGAATCACCAAATTAAAAAAGTTGCTAAAAATATAAACATGTAAGCAACCCATTATATTATTATCCTGTGATTGCTTTATGTTTTTTTCTGTCTGAGGTCTCCCTTAGACTACTGCTCCACCTTAAGTCTAAAGGCTGAAACAGTGGGAAAAGTGGCAGACATAGTGTAACCAATAACTGTAAGGTTAAAAAAGAAAGAAAAATAATTTTGTTTAATCTTTCCTTTACTAAAGTAACAAATTAACATTATTTAAGTGAACTCAGCTTTACAACATCCTAGCCATGTTTTTTTGCATCCTAACTGAACAGAATTATCTGGGCAAACTGTCCAGCCAGTCTCTTATTGTGCTGATTTGTATTTTTTGTGGCTTTTGTATTGACAATATGCTGGTAGATTTATTCATCAGAAAGGATTTCTTGCAAAATGATTAATTTTTAAGTTTTTTAGTAGCAAAACGAGGAGTTTCATTTATTGTCTCATAAATTGTTTTCTGCTTTTTCACTGAATGAGACTGTACACATGCCTGAAACATTTGAGTGTGATATCAATGAGGATTCCAGCTCATACATCACCCTTCCAGATGACTTTATGGAGAACCGGTCAGTTCCGTCCCGTTCTGTGTCCCGGCTCAGTTACTCCTCCTGTGGCAGTGGTGGAGCCACAAGCGCCCGGATGTGCAGCAGCTTCCTGCCTGAGCTTGACGGCTCCGAACCAGAGGATAACTTCTGCCAGCAATTCCCCATGTACCAGAGCCACGAAGAAGGCTCCAGTCACACGTCAGAGGAGAGCTTGAGCGCAGCACCGCAGGTCTGGGTTTCACTCATAAATAGCAAAATATTACTAGTTGAAGAAAATCTGTCCAAACGTATTTTTATTGCATATTTTTGAAATATTTGGGTTTTGTTTTCAATTTGTATATTTCCCATAGAAAAATACGTATTCTTATTTGAACTATTAAAACAATGATTAAACCTGATCTGAAAAACTTTGTGAACTTGCTAACATGTGATCATCTGAAATGCAGAAAGGACTTGCAGCAGATGCATGTCTTTATGCTAGTTTAGAGTGATTGTTTAATGCGAGCAACTATATATATGAGGAAATCTGGCAAAGATATGAAAACACAGGGTTGGAGACTATCAGACCAGTGGACAAGATTACAGAGTGTTAGCCACTGTAAGAAAAGTAGGACTTAAAATCAGCTTTTTGTTACTCTCCCAATGAAACACATGATCTACTGGGATTTTCACACAAAACAGACAATGGTCAGAAAAAGAGAAAACATCCAGAGAGCAGCTGTTCTTTGGACAGAAATGTCCTGTTGATGTCAGAGATCAGAGGAGAACGTCCAGACTGGTCCCAGCTGATAGAAAGACAACAGGAACTCAGAAAGGCACTGGTTACAATTGAGGTCTGCAGAAGAACATCTCTGAACACAACACATGTCCAACCTTGATGCAGATGGACTACAGCAGCAGAAGAACACACCAGGTATCACTGCTGTCAGCTAACAACAGGAAACTGAGGCCATAATTCACACAGACTGGATTGAACTGTTCTAAAAGATTTGGCTCCTAAATAGAGCCATAATTCCCACATCTACCACCAACCTTTCTTAAAACACAGACTGAGGAGTCTAACAGTTTGTGTAAAACTTAGTTCCATCCATCCATTTTCATCCATTTTCCTGACCGCTTCGTCCCTTCCGGGGTCGCGGGGGTGCCGGAGCCTATCCCGGCTACTGATGGGTGAAGGCGGGGTACACCCTGGACAGGTCTCCAGTCTGTCTCAGGGCCTCAATCACACACATTCACTCTCACATTCACACCTAGGGGCAATTTAGAGTCACCAATTAATCTATGAAGCATGTTTTTGGACGGTGGGAGGAAGCCGGAGTCCCCGGTGAAAACCCACGCATGCACGGGGAGAACATGCAAACTCCACACAGAAAGGTCCCAGCCGGGATTTGAACCGGGGCCTTCTCGCTGTGAGGCAAGAGCGCTAACTACTGCGCCACCGTGCAGCCCGTAAAACTTAGTTGATTAGTAGATTTCAATAAAATCATAGCCATACATCAGGTATACATTGTGTTTCCTAAATAATAATGTAGTTCTAGAAAAGTTTGAAATGTCGTTCATCTGTTGTGCTTTGTACAAAAGCATTAATAGCATGGCCTGGTACTTATTTTTGTGATAATCAGTCTTTATTTCCTTTTTAAATCTGACCAAATATAATATATATGGTAAATATTTAATGATAATTTTACTGTATCTGCTAAGCGGTGTCCTATTGTTTACTGCCCCATCCAATGTGGTGTTGCTCTTTTATGTATCTTGGACAATGGTAACAAGCTAGCTTAGCATCTCTAGCCAATGTAACTGCACCATGAATAACTGTTGAAGTAGTGCACTAGTATCTGCAACATGGTCACTGTATCAATATCAAGCACAAGAGTTTCTTTTTCAGCCGAGATGAGCATGAAGGCCTCCAAGTGCTCCTGGTGGAGTGTACTACACAGCCTGAGTTTAACAGAACTGAGAGTGGAGACACTTCTTTCACATGCAACCTAGGGTTTTGAAAGAGTTGAACGAGTTAACTAAAACTTGTATGACATACCAATGACACGATAGGCATCTGTAACATTTCAATGTGGGCCCCAAATGTTTTACCTTTGGGCTGAATTGGTGGGTCCCTGATGGGTGTGACCACGAGTTCCATGGTGGCCCCACCTGTGTCTGCCCACACTGGTTTGAGTGGAGTCTCAGTAGTCTGGCTCGGTGGGCACGGAGCTCGCTAACATGCTACGCTGTCCGCCAGGCCGTGTGTTTGCTCGGAATGCTTTCCACTGGGCGGCTGGTTATTGTAGGGACCAAGACCACTGAGTCCCCACCTATGCCAGTGTGGGCATAGGTGGGGACTCAGTTGTAACCAGTGGTTATTTGTTTTACTGTTGTCTTTCTATCAGCTGGATCCGGTCTGACCATTCTCCTCTGACCTCTGACATCATCAAGGCCTTTTTATCCACAGAACAGCTTCTCTCGGGATATTTTCTCTTGTTTTGACCATTGTCTGTAAACCCAGAGATGGTTGTGGGTGAAAATCACAGTAGATCATCAGTTTCTGAAATCCTCACACCAGCCTGTCTGGCTCCAACAACCATCACACGTTCAAAGCTGGTCCTTTCTTAAATAGTTCATATTACCATGTATCTTCCATAGTGCCCGGTCTCTAATTGACACTGGTCCCCAAAAAACGCCGGTCTTTAATAGTGGCCAGGATCCTTTAAGATCCTCCTCCCCTCACCCTCAGGTCGTGCACAGTCATCCAGACACCAGGTGACTCTGGTATTTATGTTGTGTACCAATGACCAAGAAACCCTTATTTGATTTAAGCTTTGTGAACATTTGGGGTGGATCCTGAATGTATCCGAGAATGGTGCAAGCAGATAGATGATCATAGAGAAGACGGCTGCAGGAAACGGAGCTAAGCAAACCAGTTTCTGGTGGAGGTGCAAAGAAAGCAAGCAAGGAATCAGAAGAACTGGTTTGAACATGGATTACTGAGCAAAGGCAAAAGATGGTGTCTCCAGGAAAATGATCTTTATTAAAGCAGAAAGGATCTTGATACAGAGACTGATGATGCTTCAAAGAGAACAGAAACATTCACAGCCAGTGCTGATCAGAACAATGCTTTCATCATTTCCATAAATCTTGAGATGTTCAACTGGTGTCCTCTAGATTTCTTGACCAAATTTCACTGCAAAAATGAGATCTTTAGCCATGTCTGTTCTGTCTGTGATGGAATTGACGCCAGTCTCTAATAAAGTTGGGCTGGCTGCCAAAGTTTTGCAACAAACGCTGAGACCACTATTATAAGATATAGGTTTTACTCTGGGAATTTGGTGACATCATATTTACCCTTAAAATAGTAGTGAACATGATGTCTGAGTTGCTTTAAAAATGTGTTTTTTGTTAGTCAGAGATATTGCCTTTGTTTTACCGTCCTGTCTCAGACCAACTGATATCAGTTAGAGTTAAACATGTACAGAACAAAGTCATAAGGCAAGAAGTTCTGACTATGGACAGTGTTTTAAAGCTATATTGCTTGAACAATAGAACATGAATGCAATGTAATTTAAGAGTGTTACCTCATTTATTGTAAAAGTGTTGAATGGAAAACTGAAAATGTCTTTCTGTGTGCTGTCCTGAAACCTGCAGATTATGGACCTGAACCAACGATTGTCCGCCATTGAGACACTTCTAAACCGCTTGGAGCTAAAGGTCACTTCAGTAAGAAACAAGGTAACTGTGTTTAATAAAAAACCTCAGCGTAAAAAATTCTTGCAAAACTTCATGCAAAAACTTTGCATTTTTGCTGAAGGAAAAAGATGAGAAACAGACAAGCTTTTTGAATTCTTTTTTTAAATTGTTAATGTAATAGGAAATGATTGAACTGCTTTTATGAAATAATAGCTTCAAAAGTTTCATGAGTGTGCGCAGCATCCACTCTCTCTTGAGTTCACACCAGACGTGCATTCTTCCGCGACGGTCAACAGGTGCTTCTAGAGGGTTTTTTTTTTTTGTTTTTGCCATCATGGGTAAAATAATAACCTAAAAATATGACACAATTTCTCTCTGAGAAGAACCGCTCTCAGCTTCTCTATTTTTTTACAGCCAAAAACCCAGCTCCACCCCCCCGCAACGCTCCACGTCTGGTGTGAATCGTGTCATAGGTTAACAAGGGCACCGAATGGAAGCGGCCTCCGTTCTATGCCGCTTCGCTGCGCTTCCGCGTCCAGTGTGAACCAGGCGTTAGGCTACACAATTATGTAAAAGACTGCTGACTTGATGTTCAAAAGACAGTCATCCACATCCTTGACAAAGAGGGGAAGACACAGAAAGGCCATTGCTGAATACACTGGTAGTTGACTGAGTGCTGTTTCCAAGTACAAGAACAGTGGTAGGAAAGCTGCTGCAGCAACAGGGAGAACTTTGAGGAGACTGTCAAACAAAATCCTTCCAAGAATTTGGGAAACATTACCGAGAGCAAACTGAGGCTGGTGTCCAAAAGCCTCCACACACAGATAAATACTCCAAATTCTGCATTCTTTGTGTCAGAAACTTCTGAACTGAAAAAAAAGAACTAAAATTGTTGCTTAGTGGTCAAAAGTTCTCTTTTCAGATAAAAGTACATTTTAAATCCATCCATTTTCTGTACCTGTAAATCCCTTTCGTGGTCACTGAGCTGCTAGAGCCAACACTTGGGCAAAGGCAATGTACTCCATGAACATGGTTCCAGTCTCTTGCAAAGCCACACAATCACACATATTCACACATAAGGGCACTACGAAAAAATAAGCTATGAAGAATGCTTTTGGACTGTGGGAGAAAGCCAGAGTGCCCAGAGAAAACTCACACATACACAGGGAGCACATGCAAAAACCACATAAAAAAAGGACCTAGTTGGGATTTCAATAAGGAGAGAACTCAGAACTGCGTAGAAAATTTTAATTGTGATGAATTAACAGCTGCATGAATAAGTCTTTTTGGCGATTGGGCTCTGGGCTGTAGAAATCTGCTTGATATGATGATCTTTGACCAAGTGAAGAGATCCC
>NC_050532.1:14296286-14302932 GCF_002922805.2 Oryzias melastigma
GAACATCTGGCAACAAACTGCACGCCTGCTAGAGTGCTGCGAATGACCGATATTTTATGATTTTTTACATCTTTGCAATGACAAATGAGTAGCGATGAACGCCCTGCACACCTGGGAGAGTAGATCTTCCTTATTGAAATTGCGCCAAAGCTTCACTTGAAACATGGGCTCCTTGCTGTGAGACAAGAGACCAGGTGACATGGGCTAGTAGGAGTAGCCCAGGTCACAGGTGCTCGCCTGCAAGCACAACCTCAGGTCTGGCTCCCTAGTGAGGCCCTGGAGACCTCAATCCAGGTGAAGTAGCAGAATATTTGCTTGTACTTGAGCCTCTGTTTGTCTGGTCCGTCTCCCAGGACCTGTCTGCTATGAGAGACTCTACCAGGGGTTAAAAGCCCCAAACATCTTAGCTCCTGGGGTCACTCAAGCTCTGAAACCCCTCTGCCACGTTAAGGTGGCGGTTCACGGAGTGTTTGACATTATTTCTGCTCTGTTCTTATAGGAAAACCAGCAACCAACTCCCCCCCGTGCATCTCCTCCTCTTCAGCTGGAGGATGTGGATTCAGAGGAGCAGCAGCTCAGACAGAAGCTTCACCAGATGACAAACAACATCAGTGATCATAGCCTCACATCTGATGATGAAGAGTCCTTTAGGCCACTCTCTCCGCCAGAGATGCCAGCATGGAGAAGCCCACAAGGAGATGGCAAGCCATCCAGAACACCAACCAGACCCTCATCCAGAACCAGCACTGTCAACTCCAAACCTGAGGAGGAGCAAACAGCAGCTCAGAAGGTAGAGGCTCCTGCAGCAGAAGAACTCCTGCGATGAGCAGGAATTAGACGGCCATGATTTGGTCATTGTTATGCAGAACTGAAAACGCATCAACTGTGAGCATCTGGTCTGCTACTTAGTCTGCCCTTATCCTCCCCCTTCAGACCCATAAATTAGCCCACTGCTTATTGGGTATGAAACTGAGTGTGTTTTGTTGTAATGGGTTCCAGCTACCCTGTGACCCCAAAAGAGAATCAGCAGGTTTGGACAATGAAACCCACAAATACCAACAGATTATGCTATAGGCTCATTCCTATCTTACAGTAATTTTGAAGATGACATCTCTTATAAATAAAAATTTGGATTTTGTAAAAAAAATGTCTTCATGTATGGCACAGACTGAACTATCGGACACAATCCATACAGCCTTAGATAATAATGAATATGTCATAGGTGTGTTTCTGGATCTTTCCAAGGCTTTCAATACCATCAGCCACAAGATATTTCTCTCTAAACTGCTGGAGTATGGATTCAGAGATAATGGCTGGTTGTCCAAGAATTTGTTAATCAGAAAGTAATATGTCTCCTTAAATAATGTGGAATAACCATGATCAGGGCTGCACGTTGGTGCAGTGGTTAGCCCTCTTGCCTCACAGCAAAAAGGCCCCGGTTCAAATCCCAGCTGGGGGTTCAGACCAAACGGTCTGAAGATCTGGTTCTGTTCAATCCATCGAGGAAGGGTGGATGATCCGTTACCGGCTGAATACTTCAGGAAGGCCTTGAGGCAGGATCTTCAGCCAGGTGTGGAAGCGATGGAGGTTTCTCACAGGAAACCTGCTGGTTCTCCTCAGTTCAGTCTCTTAGCTTCTGGGGTGGTAGAGCGATTTCTTTATTCCGGGTTGTGACCAAATCTAATAAGTTACAAAGCTGGCCGGACAATGAAACTTATCAATTGTTTGCGTGTGAAAGCATCAAAAGTTGCAAAAATGTTGGAGTCAGTCTATGAAATTAGCTGGAGACAAGAATGCTGGAACAAAAAGGAGGTTGAACGAAAATTAATCTTAAACTTAAAACTTGAAGAATTTAGAAATAAAGAGAATTTTGTTTCTTCTCAAAAACTGCAAATAAAATACAAATCTCTGAAGAGAGTGGAAGTTCTGAAGAAAAGGTAAGATCTGAAAATCTTGAGAAAATGTAAATCTTGGAAATCTTCTCTGAATCTCTTTAATCCATCGTAATCTAATTGTGTGAGTGCTCCTTGGCTTGTGTGCCAGGTTTTGAACCCTAGAGGCCGGACCAGGTTCAGTCAGTGGGGAGTTGAGGTGTTTTACGATTGGAGGCGATTTGCATGCACCAATGAACTCTGGATATGCAAATATCCGGGGATGTGACTTCATCCTGGTTCGTGAGTGTGTTTTTCCTGTTACTGGATTAAAAACAAACAAAGTTTGGACAAACCTATACATGTATAAGAATCCTATATGTGGCAAAATAAAACACATCTTAATTTACATAACGCAGAAATTCAATTCTCCAAGCTTTGATGATTACAAATGATAATTTCATGGATTTGAACCTCAACGGAGTGAGGAACTTTTCTTCTGTTAGGAATAAAAGTTTGATTCTACACACTTGATAACAGTAAATGACTTGTGGAGCTGTGAAGAGATGTTTATGTTAGATCCAACTCACAAAAGTTCTGCGTGTCTTCAAAATGTGATACGAGGTTACATAGAGTTTACACCAAAGAACTTGCTGGTCGTAAATTCCTGCAGGCTCAACAGGGGGTTGTAGATCTGTTGGGCCCAGAAATGGAGGTTTGTTTTACAAGTGTCCTCCAGAGATGAACCAGAGGTTGAAATTCATGTTAGCAAGGGTTGTGGCCGGAGTTAACAAAAGTTTAATGGTTTTAAATCCAAGATGCGGGCCAAGGGTTTATGGCCCAGAAAGCTGATTCGCTTTGGTGACCCCAAACAGGATACACGGAAAGATGAATGAAAACAACAACAAGAGTTCCCACTATAGTCGGTGATGGTTATTAAGGAGAGAATTTGTAATTGGTGCTTTATGTTATAAACATTGCTGACCCCTGGTTTGAACCCATAAGTTACAAAATGTATGAAACTCTGTCCTAATGTGCTTTCACAGATCTGCTATCCTACAGACAGCGATGAAAAGAAAGAGCTCCCCCTGCAGGAGATGTTGGTGTCCAGCTTCAAGGGCTCCACAGCTCTGCTGGTGGAGCTGGAGGACAAAGTGGCTCAGGCTGCCGCAAGTGTCCAAAGTGCCGAGACTGAGGTGAGTAGAACGGCAGCCTTCAGTGAAACGAGACAGTTCTTCTTTTCACTTGAGTCCAAATCAGGTTTTTCTTCTATCCCAAGGTTTCTTCCATCGAGAACCGGATTGCTGCCCTGAATGCTACAGGCGTGCCTGTAGAGAAACGAAAGAGGGTGAGCACCTGTTTTAGAGTCAGAGCAGCTGGAGCTTATCTGAAACCTTTTTATAAAAAGCTGGTTATTTAGCAAGGCTAACCAGTCACTCAGCATATCTGCAGAATTCTTTTCAATCTGGTTCTTATGTCTATGAGTTCTGTGTTAAATGTTTCCTTGTAACCACGGATATTCCTGGAGGTTAATGGCTTTTCTTGCTACCTCTACTTTCGTCGCCTGATATGTTCCATGCAGTCAGCAGTCCCGGTCCCGGCGAGACGACTCTCTCACAACTTCCCAACAAGTAAGGGCCGGTTTACTTGAAACTTGATATTTTTTTTTTTTAGAAAAAACAAATAAGTCACAATCTAAACCCGGTTAGACTGTCTTTGTACAGCCCCTGCTCAGCTTCAGTTGAACAGCCTCTGTGGCTCTCAGATACTCGTCTTAATGCAGAATGTGAAAGATGAAGGTTTGAGCGTGAATTTTTAAACTCATTTATTTTTTTTATCGGTATCAGAGTTGAAAACCATCTAAATGACAAAAGCTCATTCAGCTTACATCTCAGCATCAACCGCCCCCACCCAGCTTTTCTTTTAGAGGAAGTCTTCTGCTAAGGACAAAAAGGTTCAGCTAGGTCCACGTGTCAAAGTCAAGGCCCGGGGGCCGGATCCGGCCCTCCAGATCACTTCATTGTTATTAATGGCCCGATGTTATCTTGCACTCATTTCTAACTTGTAGAATTTTGACAAAATATATTTTAGGAAAAGTAAAAGTATAAGTTATTTAAGGTTTAAGTTGATTTATTCAGGAATAATATTCTTGCCTTTTTATTATTCATAATTATGTTTAAAAGTTACAGTTTTAATGATTTAAGAATTGGCATTTTTGTTAGCTTTTTGTACTTTTTTGGCATTTACTAAGATTTTTAAGACTAATTTGGAGTTTAGCTAATATTTCAGCTACTTACTAACTGTTTTTTAATAATTTTGGCTTTTTTTCGGTTTTTAAGGCTATTAGAAAGTTTAGCTATTTTTTTTTTTCAGTTACATGCTAGCTGTTTTGGCTAACCTAGGTTTTTTTAAAAAGTTTTTTAGACTAATTTGGCTTTTAGCTAATATTTTATCTGGCTATCAGCTTCAGTGTTTTTAACTATCAATTTCAGCATCTTCAGTGGCCAAATTCAGCTTACAGCATTCACACTAGCATTATTGCAGGTAATTTTATACATCTAGTTCATAAATGTGTTAAAAAGTTACGTTTTAAACTTTTTAAAAATGTAGTTTTAGGGTGCTTAATCAATATTTATCCTTTTTGGGCCGTGACCTAAGGTACGGTTTGGATTTTGGCGCCCTGCGCGATTGAATTTGATACCCCTAAGCCAGGCCCTCCACACTCTAAGGGACCCCACAACACCGGCCTGCCTTCACCATGCTGCTTCCTCCACTATACTGCAGGGTTCTGGTTCTCATTAACATCTGGCCCTTTTTACATTGCACAAGCTACATACATTTATTTTTTTTATTTTTTTTTAACAATACTTTATTAGATTTTGACAATAACAAAACAATGAACAATGAACAAATCAACACAGCATCAATTCAGTCCAAGTACACAAGTTGTAATAATAGGAAAAAGAAAATAATAATAGTAATAATAATAAGTAGTGCACATGGACTTGCATGTCAGCACGTATTTTATCTTATCCAAACTGCTTTCCCATCTCCTCACCGAGTTCTTGAGAAGACAAAGGAGGAGTGTCCCTTTTCAGTAGATTGAGAAGGTCATCAGGTAAATAATTAAGAAGGGGTTGCCCAATTCGGAAGAAATCATCATCATTCCCCTTCAGGGAGGCACTAAGATGTTCCATGGGAAGAACTTGGAAAGTCTCTTTGTACCATTGAGTAACTGTGGGAGGCTTCTCCTTTATCCACTGCAGAAGAACACATCGTCTTGCCAGAAGCAAGAGTTTTTTCAATAAAATCAGCTCTGTAGCGGTTACACGTAGCTGCTTTGGAGGTATATTCAGAAGGAACAAGACTGGGTCCAGTTTTACTGTGTTAAGTAGTATTGAACTAAGTTCTTTTGTAACATTTCTCCAGAATTTAGATATTAATGGACATGACCAGAAACAGTGATAATAGGTTCCTGACTCCTTTTTACATTTGATACATATGTCCGAGACCTGGGGGTTGATCTTGTTCAGAGGGTGAGGGGTACACTGTAGTCTGTGTAGTGTCCTGTACTGGTTTTCTCTCAGCCTGTTGCATAAAAATAATTTATTTATGGATTCAAAAGCATTCCACCATTGCCCATCATCCAAATCAGTCCCAAGATCTTTTTCAAAAACAGTGCTTTAGCTCTGGAGTCGTTGAAACTGTCACATAAGAGCACCTTTCCATAAAAAAGAGAAATGAACTTTTTGTTAACAGTCAACAAGCTAAAGTCCAACAGGAAGCCTTCAATCTGATTTTTAATTGGTCGATCCAGAAACATTTATTTTTACTTGGAAAAATACACAGAATTTATTAAATCCACAAATTTGTTACCCACTCACTTCCTGATGAGATTTAAATGGTAAATGGCGTATACTTGTATAGCGCCTTCTACCCTCCTTCGAGGGCCCAAAGCGCTTCACAGTCACAGACCCATTCACCCATTCATACACTGGTGGTGGCTCCACTGCCGAACACTGGCGCCAACCTCCCACCAGAGGCAATTCGGGGTTCAGTGTCTTGCCCAAGGACACTTCGACACATGGGCGAGCAAGGCGGGAGTAGAACCCGCTCACTTCTGATCAGGAGTCGACCGCCCTACCGCTGCACCACAGCCGATTGATTGATTCATCAGCTCTCCCTTATTAAATGAAGAAGGTTGAACTCTGTAATCACAGTTCTGATATGTATGCTGTCCAGAATGCTAATGCCAAAGAAGCATGAACGACATTCTCCCTGGGGAAATTGATAACAGTTTGATAGGATGTGTTGGTTTGGTTTGTCGTGGTTTTTGTTTTCATTAAATCCTAAAACTATACCTTTTCAAGTTAGTCCTAAACCCAGTCTAAGAAAAGATTTTAAGATGACTACTCCTCTTCTAGCCAATAAGCTCTTGCTTTTATGTGTCTCTCTACAGAAAGCGGTAATGACGCCGGGCTCATGAGGAGAAGGCTGAGTGTCATGTGACTCAGGACCACCAATCACATCATCCTTGCAGTCTGAGCTCCAGAGCTCAAGGTTTTCTTTACAGGGGGACATTTCTGATATCTAATACTTTGTGTGAACTTCACATAAAAAAGTTCTACATAGGGTTGGGCAATATGTTATTTTTATATCTCAGTTTTTTTATATACAGTGGTGGACAAAAGTGTTAGTACCCCTCAGTTAAAGAAGGACATAGGTTCATAAATGTTTTTACGGTATTGGGCCCTCTTATTTATCTAATATGATTT
>NC_050532.1:14303013-14303187 GCF_002922805.2 Oryzias melastigma
CACTGAAATCACTTGAAACTTAAAAAAGTAACAATAAATTAAAAAAAAGAAAATTAAACAATCAAAATCAGCAATCAATTTTGAACTGTTGATTAACATAATTATTTTAAAAAACAAACTAATGAAACAGGCCTGGACAAAAATGATGGTATACCTCAATGAAAGATTGAAAAC
>NC_050532.1:14306093-14334579 GCF_002922805.2 Oryzias melastigma
TCATTATTTAATTTTTTTTTTTTTAATGACTGTCCTGCGATTTATATTGCTGCATTTATCCGCCACGTCTTAAAAGTTCGGTCAGTGAAAATATTGTCTGACTTTAAATTGGCGTGAACACTTACAGACGAGGCGACACATGGAGAAGCTTGTTGGCATTAGCATGATGCTAATGCTACATCGCTGTCACTAAATAAACACTTTTTTATTAAACTTTTGTTTGCTGCTGTAAGTCCAGCGGGTTTGTCTTCCAGTTCTGACTGGATCCGGTCAGATGTTCCGCGGCTCCATCAGCTGAAACTAAACGTTACACACAAAAGATTAGCGGCAGTGACCGCGGGGGTATCGAGACTCGTGAGCGTTTGTACCAAAATGAGAGCTAATAAACATAATCAGATGCAAATATTTACTCTGGTGACTTAACTCTAACTTTTACACGTTAAAGAAGAGAAAATTGATGAGTGTCAATTTCGGTCCCTTCAAAATAAAAGTCTATCGTGATAGAGTCATTCCTCTATTGAGAAAAAATTCCATCCCAATATATATTGGTATTGTTTTATCGCTCAGCCGTAATTCTACAAAATATATTCTGAGCATAATATATTACGTTCTACTTAACCTTGAAACTTTAGCTTTCTCAGACCAACATACAAGCATTTCATACATACATGTCTCCATTGTGGGACTAATAAAGGTTTTCTTAATCTTAAGCACTGCTTAAAGTTCCATTCCAAACATTTTTTTAATTGCACAATTATTTCTAGTGATCTTTTAATTATGATTATGATGTTCTTTGGCAAGATCAAGTAGTTTGTCATTTTATTACAGTTTTTTATCAATTGTTTTCACCCAATTATGAAAATCGGGTTCAGTTTCTCAAAATATAACCACAATTATCTAAACACTCAATTTACAGAATTCTAAGATTGTTTGTAAAATGACACTTCAATCAAAACACATATTTCTGTAAAAATGTCATTAGTTTTTATTAAACCAACACAGTCCTCAATGATCAGACACTATTGCAGACAGTTTCACACAATTGTAATAAAACACCTTTTAGGAAACAACGTGCTAGATTTTGACCAGACATTTTTATTTAAAGATCATTTTGATGACAAAACAAAATAGTGACAAACCCACAACATTCTTCAGGATTAGTTTGAGATATGGAGAGAATGTACAGAAATAGAAATATTATAAACTTACCAAGTGCGGCACAACACTGATGCTGCAGACTGAATATTTCAAGTATTTATTTCAGTTCAAGAAATACAGTATTCCTTACCATAATCAGTAATAGTAATCAACCAACAATGAAATCAATGAAATAAATAGAAAGAAAGATCAGAATTAGAAAGATCAGAATTACTGCATGAAGTTCACACAGTTTGACCCTGACAAAAAGAGCAACATCATTTCTGCGTCTGGATCAGATCAGAAGATTTCCTCCACATCTCAGGCTGTCTTCATCGGGAGGGCATCGATGGAAGAATCTCCCTGAGTGATGAATCCTGTCCTGCTTCCATTTGATCACATGCCTGCTCCATGGCCTGAATGAGGAGCAAACGGTCATACGGCTGCAGGTCGTAGACCTCCCACCACCATGCTGAGAAGACTCTTTGATTGGATTCAGGAAGGGGAGTATGGGGAAGGTATAAGACTTCAAATCCAGGGTGATCATGGAACCAATTCTGGACCAGAGCAGCCCGATACAGGTAAACTGACCTGCTGCCTTTTATAGCACACCTGAGGACTGCGTTTTCAAATTAGCACATGTGCTCACTCACCTACTGGATGTTTCCACTTCGTTCATTAGTGCGGTCATTGGCAGTCCAGAGCTTTACAATGACAAGGAAGTAACCTCACAATCCTTATCTGTGTTTAAGGAGTCGAAATGTGTGCAGAGTTTCACAAATCACTGTGTGTAATGTTGTGTAAAAAGAGTGAAGCAGGCATTGTGTGTAATGTTGTGTAAACCTGTGGTGGGGTTTTGCTCCTTGGAATAGAATTTTGCAAATTGTGCAGAGATTTTTATTTTTGGAGTGTAAACAATCGTAAAAAACTGTAAGACGTATTTTATGCACAGCAGCAATAGCTCCTTAGAAGTACAACACACAGAACCCTCACCCCCATCGCTGAAAGCTCTGTTTGTGCATTCGAGCTTATAGCCTCAAGCAACACTAGATGTGCAAAAATAACGATGAGCAATATTGGATGAATCCAGTCGTACAGTTTTGAGCCAGAATCACAATTCGCTTTGGTACGAGTGTTGAAGGCTAATTGTGTCTCGCAGACCTAAGTGTGAGCGGGTCAGGGAGCGGGTCAGGGAGCGGGTCAGTGGAGCGGGTCAGTGGAGCGGGTCAGTGGAGCGGGTCAGGGACCGGGTCAGGGACCTGGTCAGGTAGCAGGTCAGTGAGGCAGAGTGGAGAAGGGAGACTTTGGCGCACCCATTTCAGAAACTGTCATTACTCTGAGATTTTTCCAGCCTCGTTTTATGATCAAATGTGATTTGAATTAAGAAATACTCAGAAATACAGTATTAATCATATTTTTTATAGGTCCTCTTCTTTGAGAAAGATGCTAAATGTTCAAAACAACAGTTTTTGGGAGTAGGTCTTTAACAAGTTTTGACATGCAACCAAGGAGGATTGTCAGCCAATTCTGAAGAAAATTTCTTATTTTCATTTAAAAAAAAAAAAAAAAATCAAATATCATTTTTTTAACCAGATTGTTGGTACATAGTTTTTTTTCCTGGTTGGATAATTATATATTTAAGTTAATGGGAAGCAGCTTGTTAGTGCAACATACCATAGTTCAACGGTGGACTGGCTTATGTCTTTCTACTAAATGAGTTCATTTTGCTCTGGTATAAAATGTCACGATCCACACTGGTTAAATATTTCTGGTCAAAAGTCTTTTTAGAATCAATTAATTTAGAAAAACTTCAATGAACCCAGCAATGTGCCTTTGTTTTGAAATCTTACAAACAGACGACACACTTGCAGTTTGTGAGACTTTTAAAGCAGTAACTAATGCATAGGGAAGTAAACTACATTTATTTTATACTTAAGCAACAGTAACTGGAAAACAAGAGATAAGTTTTGTTAAACCTTTGTTAAAGGAAAAATATCTGTCAAGATATGTTAGAAAATATTTGTGTGTTGTATATCTGTAATAACCCAATATTGCACTGTTTTATTGTATCCATTAGTAAAAGCCTGATCATTGTCACAACTTGAGGGGTGTTTCTTTTTCTAATAATGGAGTTACATTTTTGGAAATAACATAAATATGCCTGCACCTTTAGGAGTTTTTGTCTGCCAGGCCTAGTTCTGTTAGTTTTAGTCTTTAATCCAAATTTGTAGAAAGTGTTGCTCAGTACCACACAAGTACAAGAACTAGATGTTACGTGTTCTGTCATGATAATGGATGACTAGTTTGTTCATTATTTCTTGTAACTTCCTTGCAGATCAGCCATTGTTGACATAGACGAGAGGTTATTGGGAGGTGTTGACCTTTTGATATGCTAGCTCCACGTCAAGTTCCTTAGCAGATGCAGGAGATGGTACATTTACATTTGGTCACTGTGACAGGAACAATAATCAATGCATGGATTTGCTACAGAAGAACATAAATAAAACAACAGCAAACTGCTTGATCGTATCATTTAAAAACAAACCATTATTTCTAATAAATTAGAATGTTTTCAAGTTTTACCTGGGTTGGACTTCCTTCTCCCTTCAGTGTTTGTGTGTCACATAGTTCACGTGAGTGAGGTTTTTAGGGTTTTTTAGGTTTCTATTCACACCTTTTGAACCTGCTGTTGTAGACAGAGCACAATTTATTTATTTATTTATTTATTTTATGAATGGTTGCTCCTATGTTTTAAGAAACCTTGAACTGTGTCTGATGCCTGTGTTAGAAATGGTGTGCCCAGTCCTTTACATCACTCTTATTGCTACATCACGATTCACAATATTCATTTTCTACTCTCCTTTCTAATAAAAAAAAACCTTGATGTAAAGCATTCGTAGAAATTGTAAATGATAAAGATCCTTTTCATTTCTGGAATTTGTTCTTCAAGGCACCTGGACTTTAAATGTCTGTAAACATTTTAAAGCAGGTTGCTTTTTCAGATCTAAATGCTGGGAATTCAGATCATTTTAAACGCATAAACCAATCCAAATCAGTACTGATAGTTCTAGTTATGCAGTTTTTAGCTTTGACCGTTAGATGGCAGTGTGTGAACTCTAAAACATTTTGTCTTCTCTGGCCCAGAGTTTTCTAGACTTATTTTAAAGCTTTTCTTTATCCCCCTAATTCTTCAAGCCCTATAATAGACCACCCTGGATAAAAAAAAAGTACCTCTACCTCTAAACAACGCCATGCTAACATGCTGCTGCTGGCCGGTGTTGTGCCAAGGTATGGTCCCCCTGGCAAAACGATGCCTGAGACTGGAGAAAAAAAATTCTGACAGGGAACGTACCTTAACAGAACACCGGCACCGAAGGGCAGACAACAGAACAGCAGCAGAGAGACAGGGATCCCTCCTCTGTCTGCTCGGGTGATTTTCATATTAACGTTTCTCTCTCTTTTTTTTTTTTTGGCCAACACTTCCAGGTCCGTTTCATTGTTTATATGCTCTGCTGTTTCTGCCTGGCAAAGAGAAAAGAAAAAAGAAAAAAAGTGGCAGGACTTGACTGTTAATATCTTTTTTTCCACCAGAGCTACAGTGTCAAGATAATTTTCCTACCAGGGGGTCA
This sequence comes from Oryzias melastigma, assembly GCF_002922805.2. NCBI lineage: Eukaryota > Metazoa > Chordata > Actinopteri > Beloniformes > Adrianichthyidae > Oryzias > Oryzias melastigma. The sequence continues at coordinate 14,310,860 of NC_050532.1, forward strand.
ATAACATTCTAAAATATTTAGTGCTGTCATAGTTTAAAGTCACAATGTGCATGCTCACTCAGTTAAATCAATGTCCCCCCCCCACCCTGAACTTTCTGACAGAGTAAGTCCACAGACAGTTTTTACAGACAGTTTGAGTCGGCAACAACACCTTCTGCACCATCACGATAAACACAGGAGTCCCCCAAGGATAAGTCCTGAGCCCCCTTTTCTTTACTCTGTGTCTGCATGGCTGCACTCCAACATTAACAACAATCATCATCATACCAAAGCATTTGATTCTGTCAACCATGTGATTTTAAAGAAAATGTTAGAAAGTATTGGATCATCAAAGCAAGCACATGACTGGAGCTCCAATTATCTCTCTGAAAGAACCCAGAGTTCAACGGGAGGACCAGTTTTGTGATGTTCTGTCACTAACTCGTGGTGTGCCACAAGGGTCTGTTCTGGGTCCTCTCCTTTTTACAGTATGCGTAAATAACATAGGACAAAATGTAAGTGATGCAAGTTATCATTTTTATGCCATTGATATGATTTTATATTTTTTCACATCTTCACTCACTGAAGCCATAAACAAATTACAGTTAGCATTTACAGCTGTTTGTCACAACTCTTTAAACACAAATAAAACTAAAGTCATGATATTTTCCAACAAAAATGACTACGGCCCAATCTGAATTCTTCCCTTCTCCCTTCATTTATCCCTCCTAATGGAGAGTGATGAAAAAATAGTGTCTCATATTTCAGATGTCACTTTTGTTCAATGACATCATCAATAATCTCTGGTCCACTAGCTTCAGCGCGGAGCTTCCAGCGCTTAAATCTACATAACATCAGTTTTATAACTTAAAAAGGCTCATGCTACAACAAAAAGTCACTAGTTACACTTAAATGTAAGGTTCAGAACGCATCCACGTGAAGAAAAGAGCTTCTGAATGTGTCACAGTTTAACCCTCGAGACGGAGGACTTTATATTCCTCCATTTGGAGGGTCAAATTAAAATAATACATTTACCAGACACACTTGCACTTAAACTGCCCTTTCACATGGAGGGGAAGGGACTTATTGAAGTTGTAAATACGTATAAGTATTTGTAAATTTTAGTTGATGATTCATTGTGTTTAAGCTGCATGATGATTCCCTTGAGAGAAAGCTGCGCCTCAAGCTGAGTTTCTACTTCAGAAAAAAGCTTTGCTTACAAAGGAAAAGACTTGTTGCAGCAACATTTCCTCCTGCATTCGATTATGGGGATGTTTCATACACACATGCCCCAGTCATTGGATTCGTTCATTCATGCCTCTTTATGTTTTATAATGAATTGTTATGCACAAACTCATCACTGTGAATTGTATTCTCGAGTTGGTTGGTTCGAACAGAATAAGGAAAGATTCCTTTTCAGTATAAGGTGCCAACACTGACACTTTCTGCATAAAACAATTCAACTTTCAAAGCTCAGAATTTTGCCACAGTTTGATGTTATTATAAAGGACCAGAAAATAACGTCACTAACCTGTAGCTGTTTTGATTAATTAATTAATTTGTTTTATTGGGCTGCATGGTGGCGCAGTGGTTAGCGCTCTTGCCTCACTGCGAGAAGGCCCCGGTTCGACTCCTGGCTTGGAGTTTTCTGTGTGGAGTTTGCATGTTCTCCCCGTGCATGCGTGGGTTTTCACCGGGGACTCCGGCTTCCTCCCACCATCCAAAAACATGCTTCATAGGTTGATTGGTGACTCTAAATTGCCCCTAGGTGTGAATGTGAGAGTGTATGTGTGTGTGATTGAGGCCCTGAGACAGACTGGCGACCTGTCCAGGGTGTACCCCGCCTTCGCCCATCAGTAGCCGGGATAGGCTCCGGCACCCCCGCGACCCCGAAAGGGAAGAAGCAGTCAGGAAAATGAATTAATTTGTTTATTTACATGTTTTATTTCTATAAAATACATTGGGTGTGTGTAACTTTTGCCTCTTGACCAGGACTCCCTTCAAAAAGAGATCAGTGGATCTCAATGGGATTTTTTTTTCCTGATTAAATAGTGGATAAATAAGTTAAATTCAAATCAAGCTCTAACCTCTTCATCAAGTTTGATGACACATAATGAGACCCCCTACAGGAGTGAAGTGTGCAGGCTGGCTTAATGGTGCAAGGATAACAATCTCCACCTGAATGTGGAGAAGACAAGGGAGATGGTTGTGGACTTCAGGAGAGCTCACACCCAGCACGCCCCTCTGACCATCAATGGAGCTGCTGTGGAAAGTGTGAGCTGCACCAAGATTCTGGGTGTGCAGATCTCCAAAGACCTGTTGTGAAAACCACAACATTGCATCACTGGCCAAAAAAGCCCAAGAACGTCTGACTTCCTTTGCGAACTGAAGAGGGCTAGAGCTTCTCCCCCCATCATGCAGACAGTGGAGCCATCGAGAGCATCCTGAGCAGCTGGATCACTGTGTGGTACGGAGCCTGCACCGCGCCCTGCAGGAAGTCTGCAGCGCAATGTGAGAACACGTGAGATTATTGGCGTCTCTCTCAATGGTCTCTCAGACATTTACCACTCCTGCCTCACCCGCAAATCAGGATTGCAGGCGACCCATCCCACCCATCTCAGGGCCACTTCAGCCTGCTACCATCAAGGAGGAGATTGCAAAGTCTCCAGGCCAGAACCAGCAGGCTCAAGTAGCCATATAATCCTATAGTTGCTTCCAATTTTATTACCTCCTAATAGGGCTGGGCGACATGGCAAAAAAAGAAAATCACAATTTATTCAATTTTATTTCATGATTTCAATTTTATCACGATTTCTTTAAAATAAATTCAAATTGACAAAAATTGAATTATAATGATTTTAGTTGAAAGAAGTAAACACATTTTGAACAAATATTTATATTTATTCAAATTTTAATTTCAAATGTATTACAACCATTGATATATAGTACTGGATCGGCCCCTGCCTATTCGCTGCTATAGACAGAGACGTGTGCGCACAGGTGCCATTACTATCCATGGAGTCATGGCAGCAGAACGCTGCTGTTTACATGGAGGACAGGCAGACAACAACCACAGAAATCAGGCTACCCCCTTATTTCTTAACCTAATTTTTACAAAGTATGGCTCAAATTAAAGCTTAGAAAATTATTGATCTTGTATAGTTATTATCTATTAAGATTAATCTGTAAATAGTGCAAGAATTGCGCCTTCTACTGCTACAGTCAAATGAACAGCTTCTAAATATCTGAGTTTTTATTTTGCCTCTGTGCTAAAGTCCATATAACAGAGCTTTTAAATGATTATCACCCAAGACCAGAAATGAGGGAGACTGATGAAGTTTATTAACATGAATGACTGATAAAGTTTAGTAAAGTCCTTTCACTATTAAAAACATCTCAAAGTGCTAAATAATAATATTAATAAAATCACCCTTTACCACATTTTCAAATGAAACTAAAACTTTTATTATTTTTGGATTACATACATGGTAAATAAATCTCAATTGCTTCAGAATTTACCTTCAAATAGACAATTTCATGATTTCATTGTACTTTGAGAAAAAGGCTCCAGCTAGCATCTTTAACTGATACAAAAACATTTTTAAACTTGGATGATAACATCAAAAACACCTGCCAAACTGTTAAGATTCCAAACACAGAGATAATAGCAGTAATTGTTGTGGCAGGTTCAAGTTTACATTTTCACCTAAATAAAATAAATATGAGAAAAATACATGAATCTTTATTAAATGGCAGCACTTAATCATGTCCCTCAGTTTTGTTTAACCCGTAACAGCCTATCAATCTACCACTTTAAAAAAATAATGGTTCAGTCAGAGTTCTTCAGCAACCAGGAAGTGACATCACTGAATATTTTTCAGCTCAGCTCCAAGAACCACGCCCCCTCAGAGGAGATTTTGGAACGGGAGGCTTCAGAGCAACATGAAAATTGGCTTTTTAAGACATATAGGTTGTGGGATTTTGGTTAAAAACTTCAGAATCATAAATAAAACACTACTGGGAATGTTTTTTTTTTTTTTAATAAAAAAAAATTGTCATAGAGAGACTTTAAAACAAAAGACAAAACATCTCGCTCTCCGCGAGTCCGGTGAAACACCACCTGCTGATTAGTATTCATAAAAACCACATACATTGGCATTCTTGAACGCACCACACGCAGCCGGTGTGAATGCAGCATCAAACGTGCCTAAAAAAATGCAGTTTTAATGCTCAAAACTCCTGGTTCTTGCTCCATAAAACGCCATTATTTGCGGCGTTTTCCCTGGTGATATATGATGTATTTTGCTTGCCATACTATCACCTGTGCAGAAGCAATGAACCAAGTGCGCTCGAGGAGAAAAAAACCCAAAACAGGCGCGTTTTAGCGTCGTCACAGAAACAGGAAGAAGAGTCAAACACGGATGTACGATGACCCACGCCGCGCGCGCTGCCTCAACTTCTGTGTTATATCCTCACTTTTCACGGACACACGGGAACAACCGCCACGAGCTGTAGCACCGACCGCTGACCGACCGTGAGACATGGGAACCCGAGGGACGGGCCGGAGGAGGTCCATGAAGACGGAGAGGACCACCGCGGAGGAGGAAGCTCTGAACCTCGTATCGGCGCAGGTTCGGGCGGGGCGTGATGGGGGAGTGCTAGCCAAAAAATGAGGTCCAACTTTTCTCTTTCAATGAGGTTTGATGTGTCAAAATCGCACGAGTTGATTGAAGAGATGAGGAGTTAACTCTTTCAATGGACTGTGCTCGGAGTCGTTCTGACCCGGGTGTCCTGGCTTACACGCTGCTCTGAGGGAAGAGTCACCTTAAGTATGTTCGTCCCATCTGTTTTAGAATTATATGACGGAGTATAAAAGCGGTTTGGTTTTCTGCTAAGTTTCAGACTGGACCGACAGGTTCCTGTAGAGATCAGTAGATAAGCAGCAGGCATGTGGGCTGTGACAGCGGACTGCATCAGATCTAGCTTCTAACTCGTTCTAACTTCTAACTCATCCAGTTTATAACATCCCATCCTACAATGACTGAGTGAAACTAAGATTGTGTGTGATCAAGATCTAAGCATTTACTGTATATAAAGAACTGGACTGAGGGGATGTGACATCACCTATTGAAAATGTCTTTCCTCTGGCACCACCAAAATGAATCCAATACAGTCACCCTTTTTCCGTGATATGTACCTCACCATCTTGGAGCCAGACGACAGTGATAAGTTTGACTCGATCTGAGTCAACATTTCTATCAGAACAAATACGATTGAGCTTATTTAAAATCCACACCCCTTCCACTGAAAGCGGCTCGGGAGAATCTGTCAAACGTCACAAATATTCTAGGTCAGTGGTAAGGCTGTCACTGACGATTATTTTAGTGGTCAATTAGTCAGCGATTATTTACCTAAACCAGGGGTGTCAAACTCAATCGCACAGGGGGCCAAAATCTAAAACACATCTTAGGTCACGGGCCGAACAGGATACATATTTATTGAACACTCTAAAACTAGTTTTTAAAACAATTTTTAAACATAATTATGAACTAGATATGCAGCATTACCTGTGATAATGCTAGTGTGAATGCTGTAAGCTGAATTTGGCTGAAGATGCTAGTGCTGATAGCTGAAGATGCTGAAATTGGTTGCTAAAACACTGAAGTTAATAGCTGAACTTACAGAAATGAATAGCTAAAAACGGTGACGTTGATAGCCAGAATCGCTGAAGCTGATAGCCAGCTACAATATTAGCTAAATGCCAAATTAGTCACAAAAGATAAGGATTTAAAAAAACTTGAGTAAGCCAAAACAGCTAGCATGTAGCTGATAAAATAGCTAAATTTTAATAAAGTCTGAAAAACTGAAAAAAAGCCTAAATTAATCAAAAAAGCTAGCGTGTAAATATTAGCTTAACTCCAAAACAGCCTAAAAAACTTTTTAATGCAGCATAAATTGGCCAAAACAGCTAGCATGTTGCTGAAATATTAGCTGAACTCCAAAAATATTTTTCTAGAATAAATCAACTTAAACCTTAAATAACTTTCAATATTTTACTCTCAATAAAAATATATTTTATCAAAATTATACAAATTAGAAATGAGTGTAGATAACATCCGACCATTAATAACAATAAAATAAAATGATCTGGAGGGCCGGAAAGAATTACCCTGAGGGCCGGATCTGGCCCCCGGGCCTTGACTTTGACACAAGGAACATAAGGTGATGTGCATTTTTTAATTTTATTTTATTGTTTTAACAAAAGGTGATTGTGCCACTACTCAGTTTGTGGAGGTTCTAGTCATATACAGCACTGGTTATGCTCAACGTGTGGTGTGTTCACAGAAATTCAATTTACATGTCTAGTTCTTGAATTTGATTTTCAAAAGATAAAACGTTAATAAAAAGTTTAAGGTCCCAGCAAGGTAACCTTTATGCTAGCACAGAAAAAGCCATAATTGGCTCGTAATATATAGGGTTCCTGATCCCTTCACTAAATCATTGTCTAAACTTCATATGTAGATAGGAAACAAAGTATATATATATTTTTATATATTTATATTTTGTTCAACTTTCTGGTTAATGCCAGTAAAAAAAATAAAAATAACTGTTGTTTCTGAACAACGATAAATCCTGAAAATGTTCTCCACAGCTTTTTCATCCTCAAAGTTCTGCATTACTTTACGTTGATAACCAAAAACTGTAAACAATACATCTTTTTAGAACTTGTTTCAGAATTTAATCTAACTGCAAAAATACACTCACAAAAACACACTCGCTAGTTTTACTTTGAAAATTTGAGGCTTCGCCGATACTTTATTTTGAAGATTTGTTTATCAGAGGTAAAAGCATCAGAGGAAAAATAGTTATTCTTTGTTTATGTCTCTGTAGAAGTCTATGGGATTTTGGATTCTTGGAGCCAGGAGGTACTTCCTATTTGAAACAGGAGGGGTCGCTTTGTCCCGTTCTCTGTATACAGTGCTGTCGCTTCAGTCGTAGCCAGAGTCCATAGTGCATTTGTGTTAGCAGCTTATTTAACTTCCCAGCTGCAGAACAAACCGAGTCAAGGTCAGGAACATTTAACACACCCACACAGTCCTGAAAAATAAAGTCAACTAAAATCCAGAAACCCCGTCAGCTTAATAGACCGGGGTCTTAACGATCAAAAACATTCCGACAATAATTCACTTTCTGCTCTTTTATTTAATTGCAATGCGTAGTTAAATTGGCAAAGAACTTTTTTAGCTTATTGTCTCAAATAGTATTAATGTCATTCATTTTTGTAAAAAACATACTTAAATATACATATTGCACTTCATAGTGAAATATTTGTATTATTTCATATACTTAAACATTCTGCTGTATTTTACAACAGTGCAACAGTAACATGAATGCACCTCAAAAAGCATTCATAATTATGATTCATAATCGTGCAAATGTTAACTTTCTGTTTTACAACCCTTAACAGTAGGTTACAAATAATACTGCATATTAATCATTCAAGTAATAACTTTGATAAGTGCAAAATACTTTATGGATATAAAGGTAAACTGCAAAATAGACTCATCTCAGTGTGAGAAATGTGCATGAGCACTGGGAGCTAAGATCTTAAATCTGGTAAGGAAAGGAGTCAAAACCATTGAGGTATAGGTGCACATGTTCACTGGTGAGCTGGGAGTGATACTTGTTCTTAATGATGTTAACAGAGAAGGCTGGTTTACAACTGGAGGTAGACCCAAACATTGTTAATGTGTACAATGACACTTTGATGAGAGAAGGAAACTTCTATTTTAGCACAAAACCTGTCAGGATCACATTGTTCTCTTAACTCTACATCAGTCTGCACTCGTCCATTTGTAACAATGTGTGGCCTCTTGGGAAAAAAAACAACATTCTTCACTAAGAAGAGATTTTTAACAAAGATCAAGAGCTGGTCTCCCAAAGTAAAGCCATCAAAGCGAGTCTCAAAGAGGTCCTACCAAGATTTTCTTAAGCCTTTCAGAGTGAACTATATCCATATATATTTTAAACACTAAAAAACAAATTATTTATGAAATATGAATTATATTTTGTGAGATTGTTCCTACCCGGAAGTAAAACGGCTCGATTCCTGAAGCTCCGCCTGTCACTGGATGTGGCTGAAGTCCCTTCCACGACGTCATTCCAGACAAAATCCATGTGTCTGTATCTCTCCCATGAAAATAATCCAAACTTCTTCACAGATGGATAAACATACGATATATCTGCTTTTAATAGGCTCGGCCATCGCTACACTGCTCCACAACACACACACAGCTCCTTCACGACTGTGTGACTGGGGGTTGGGGGGTGGAGGTCTGGGGGTCTTAAAGGAGCCCTGTGTCTAAAGTAACAAACATCTGTTTGAGCTGGAATTTATTAAAGACAGGACACAACTGGAAGATATACGGTATTCTGCATCTGAAATGAACGTCTTTGCTGATCATCACTGGATAAGGGGAGAAATTGAGTATTGTGTTAGTCTGGGGGCTAAGGGTGTAACGAGTATCCGGGTGCTCGGGTATTCGCGATTTGCTCCTGAAAATTCGAGTACGAATATTCGCGACGTCCAAGATCGCTGATTCGTGATCTTTGTAAATGTAGTAAATTGTAGTAAAATATGATCATAATATCATCTGGGGACGATGTATTTTTGCTCTGAAATGCAGATTAATGTAGGATTTTAAGTTTACGAACTAAAACAAAGAGCCGCGGTACTGCCAACGGAAGTAAACACATCTTCGTGACGGTGAAGCTTCCGGTTTTCAAAGTAAAACTAGCGAGAGCTTTATTCTGTTCAAAAACTGAGACTGAACTTCCGCTCACAGACATAACTTCTGAAACAATGAATTAGCTTTAACATCGGAGCTTTAGCTTCAGTGTTTACATTCTTTTGGTTATGAAAACTCTTCAACATTTGACGCGATTAACGAAACTCCATCTTATTCTGAAGAAACAGCTTCGAGCTGCTAAAAGGTGGATGTAATCAACGTGAATCAGATGAAACGTTTTTCATACGAGCTCTCCACCAATATGTAATGCTTAGAACGTAAACTGTTGAATAACTTTGAGGATAGAAAACTGTGGAGAACATTTTCAGGTTTTGCTGTTAAATATTCCAAAACAGCAGTGATTTTTATCCTTTTATGTTGTTTAAAATCATAAACAAAATTGTGGGGTTTTCTTTTCAGTTTTGTTCATTCTGATCTCCTGTTCTGAATTAAGGTATAAATGATGATTAAATACAAATAATTTCAATTTTCAACCATCCAGTAAATAGACATACACATAGCAATAAACATATTAAAAAGTAAGAATCGTGGTTCAACTCGTGAATCGTTGACCTTGATTCGTAAATCGAATCGGATCGCCACCTAAGCAATGATCCACAGCCCTACTGGGGGCGGAGCTGTGAGAGCAGACTCTTCCTGGAGGGGGGGGTTCACATCGTGCTTACATCAGCACGTTTCCAACCTCTCGTTTTCGTGGGTATGGAGGGGCTGCTGCAGACTGTGCAGGTTTTTAGAGGATTACTCTTATATTCGTAAACGGTCAAAAATGCCGCTTTGGGGTTCTTTATAGAGAGGAATGAACAGTAAAATGAATCTAAAACCTCAAAAAGTAGAATTTTCATGGTAGGGCCCCTTTAAAGTTTTCAAACAACTTTTTGACATAGTCAGAATGAGCAGTGTCATTGATCCCTTCAATCTGCTTCATTGAAGGAAAATGTTCACAGTTCTCCAGATCATCTGCAGAATGACCAGTTTCTTCTGAAAAGACCAAACAGCAGTTACCAAATCACATGCAGAATTGTCTTTTCCTTCATCCATCTTCTTTTTGTGCGATCTAGGACAAAATATGGGCGTTACAAAACAAATCAGCGCTGCCTGAGACTGGAGATACTCATTCTGGCAGATGAACATACCTGTTGGACCTTTTCTTGAAGCTGCTGTCTCTCTTTGCCCTCTAATATAGTTTCTCCATGCACTCTTTGATCATTTCAGAGTCACTGTGCTTGCCCAAAAACCCATTCCACTCATAGTGAGCACTTGTTAGCGTGTGTGTGTTGCACACTTGTATTGTCCTTTCAGTTTGTGTATTTTCCACGCCCGCGTCGCTGATCCTGACAGGTAATTTGTGTAAAAGGTTTTGTGTTTTTTCTCATAGCGCCGCTTGATATTGGCGCTGTACACAAGACCAACAGACTCCATGCATATATACACACACAAGGACCCCGGTTCACACGTAGCTGTCTTCCCACGCGCCTGTTCAAAAATCACTGTGGATAAAAATGAATTTAATATCATATTTTTTATTAAACATGCTTGGCAGTCCGTATAAAAGGGTCTTGGGGTTCAGACTGGTGTCTAGCAGGTGTTCGTTACTTTAGACGCCACATGTGGCTGGTTCACACACCTGGTTCACACTGGACGTGGAAGCAGCGTGGAATGGAGGCCGCTTCCATTCGGCGCCCTTGTTAACCTATGGTGTGGTCCTTTGCAGAAGGCTGCGCCGTGCAGCGGATCGTTTCTGCATCTGGTGTATTTTGTGCGTGAGCCGCGAGCGATCTGCGTCAATTCTGGCAGCAAGTTACATCAAGATACATAAGAAATCCGTTTTATTTTCAAAATAAAACAATTTTTCAAAATAAAACACTGCGATTGACAAATGTGATCATGTTTTATCATCCCGGCTGAAGGACCAGAAACAGAACCACCAACTGGGACCTTTCTGTGTGGAGTTTGCATGTTCTCCCCATGTGAGGGTTTTCTCCGGGGACTCCGGCTTCCTCCCACCGTCCAAAAACATGCTACATAGGTTTTAATGGTTCATCAAAAAAAAAATTCTGCTTTGGTCTAATGGTAAAAAAAAAAAAATGCCGCTTGGCTGGTCTCGGGAAGTTTTACTTTTCTCTATCAACAGCTTTCCATTAATCTTAGAGGGTTACTTCATGTCGTCATTAAAAAGACTTTGGCCAAGCTTTCGTTTTTCGGACAGGGCATGTCCTGAGGAACTGACAGACTGGTGCTTCAGGATTTGACTCGTCTCTGATAAACACATGATGTTCACGTATGCGTTACAAATGTTGTACAGTAAAAGAAAGATACATCTGATTTGGTTTCTCTCAAGACAGAAACAGACTGAAACAGACCAAACTGCCTGCAGAAACTCTGCAGATCACACTGCTGCTCATTGCGTTTTGGAAATGAAATTGGTTAACTTCAAGCGTTCAGAAGAAGACAACATATCCATACACAGCGGGGAAAAAAAAAATTTGTCAGCCCCTAATTGTGCAAGTTCTGACTTAAAAAGAGAGAAAACACTGCATTTTTTTGTCATAGGTATACCTCAACATCATAGGTATAACAGACAAAATGAGAAAAGAAATCCAGAAAATCACATAGTTTGAATAACCTTAATAATAAGCTGGTTTGTCTATTCCTAAACTCTCTAATGAGGTCGCCATCTGAAACAAAGGAACTATTTTTCACATAAAGTTTTGATAGTATATTCCTTATCTCTCTCTAATTTGATTCAATACCGTTTTAATCCCAGAAACAAATTAAGGACAGAGGCTGCATTATTCGTTATATGTTTAATAAACCACCATCTTAACTGTCTTTATTTTTAGTTATTTTTGAGCAAAGCTGAAAATGTTTTCAGTTATTAGCATCAGCTAATAGCTGAAAACGCTAAATCTGAAAGCCAGCTAAAATATTAGCTAAATCCCAAATTAGCCTAAAAAACAAAAAAACAAACAAAAAAAACGTAATTAGCCTTAAAACTGAAAATAGCCTAAGTTTGCCAAAACAGCTAGCATGTAGCTGAAATATTAGCTAAACTCCAAAATAGCCTAAAAAAACTTAGTAAATGCCAAAATAGTCCAAAAAGCTAGTATCTTTAAATTTTAAAACCAAAAATTTTCAAAAATAATTATGAATAATGAAAATGACAGTAATGTTATTCCAGAATAAATCATCTTAATCATTAAATAACTTTCAATATTTTACTCTCCATAAAAATATGTTTTGTCAAAATTAAACGAGTTAAAGATAAGTGCAAGATGACATCGGGCCATTAATAGCAATAAAAGCGTCATGAAATGGAGTCAGAGGTCTAACGACACAAAAAATGTATCTTCTTCCTGCTTTTCTCTGCCCTGGTCAGAGCTTGTTTTGGAAAATGGCACCCTCGAATGATCAGCTTTCAGAACTGCAAGATTCTTCCAGGCAGTTTGGTCCGTTTTAGTCTTTTTTTTTCCCCCAAAAAAACATTAAAAGTAAGGGAGTATGTAAGGCCCGATCTGAATTATTCCCTTCTCCTTTCCCCTTCATTTATCCCTCCAAATGGAGTTATGAAAAAATAGTCTCATATATCAGACGTCACTTTTGTTTGATGACGTCATCAATAATCACCAGTCCGCTAGCGTTATCACGGAGCTTCCAGCCCTTGAATATACATAACTTAGTCATGCTACAACAAAAAGTCATTACTTGCATTTAAACGTAAACATCTGTGGATCAGAGCGCACCACATGGAGAAAAGAGCTTCTCAGCGAGACTGACAGATGAGGTTAGACAGGAATCACCATGGACTATGATGTTTGCAGATGATATTGTGATTTGTAGTGAGAGCAGGGAACAGGTGGAGGTGGAGTTAGAGAGGTGGAGGTTTGCCCTGGAAAGGAGAGGAATGAAGGTTAGCCGCAGTAAGACAGAGTACATGTGTGTGAATGAGAGGAACCAGAGTGGAAGAGTGAGGTTACAGGGAGAAGAGATAAAGAAGGTGGAGGAGTTTAAGTATTTAGGGTCAACAGTACAGAGTAATGGAGAGTGTGGAAAAGAAGTGAAGAGGAGAGTGCAAGCAGGTTGGAATGGGTGGAGAAAAGTGTCAGGTGTGATGTGTGACAGAAGAGTTTCAGCACAAATGAAAGGAAAGGTGTACAAGACTGTGGTGAGACCAGCCATGTTGTTTGGACTAGAAACAGTGGGACTGAAGAAAAGACAGGAAGCAGAGCTGGAGGTAGCAGAGATGAAGATGCTGAGGTTCTCTTTGGGAGTGACCAGGATGGATAGGATCAGGAATGAATACATCAGAGGGACAGCACATGTTAGAGGTTTTGGAGATAAAGTCAGAGAGGCCAGACTGAGATGGTTTGGACATGTTCAGAGGAGAGACAGTGAATATATTGGTAGAAGGATGCTGAGTCTAGAGCTGGCAGGAAAGAGGTCTAGAGGAAGACCAAAGAGGAGGTTTATGGATGCAGTGAATGAAGACATGAAGGTGGCTGGTGTTAGAGTGGAGGATGCTGAAGACAGGCTTAGATGGAGGAAACTGATTCGCTGTGGCGACCCCTGAAGGGAAAAGCCCAAAGGAAAATAATATAGAATATAATATTTCAAAATGTAATTTCAATAAATGTTTTTCTTTAAATTAATTTTAAAGTAACTTAATATCTATTACATTGTAATATGATATGCTGTTTTTGTGACAAAACTCAAATGAAATAGCAAAACAGCCCCCCTGGTGTAATGCATTTTTATTTGCATAGCATCACTCTTTATCTGCGTCAAAATTCAAATTGAAATACAAACTGTCAGTCTTTCATCAGGGCGGGGCCTACCACCTGTGACATCTCACAGAGAGATGCAGGATGGTGTCGGGGGCGTGGTCCACGGCCAAGAGTGGGAGCGTGGGCGATCCACCGGGGATCTGAAATCTCTCCCGCTCCCCAGAGGAGAGTGGGAAAGAAGAACAACATGTGAATGGAACTGCACCAACAAAAGCATGGAGAACTAAATACAATAAATAATAAAGAACAGAAGAGAGGAGAAGTAAATGAGAATAGAGAACAGAACCCCAGAGCTGATCTGAATAATAACCATGATAGAAAATCTAGAAATTAATCTTAAACGTATCAATATTATTCCACCCTCACAAGGACCACAGGAGAGGGAATAATCTCTGATTACTGATTACGATCAGTGTTTGTTTTCTGCATTCCTTATTCTTACAGTAAACATAAAACACTCTGAATTGCTTTGAGATAAATGCTTAAGTTGGTCTATTCTAATGGGGTTAGTTTGAGCTTCAGTTTTGATTTCTCGACCAGTCTACAGGCGGCTCGATTGTCCGGCAGTTTTTGATCATAGACATACAGTAAAAGATGTTGCCAACAGCAGAACATTGACAGACATACTCAAATGCAGAAAAACAGATTCAAGTGTGTCATTTTTCCGCTGTCATATGCAAAAGAATTGGTTTGATAGCTTCTTCACACAGAAACCTGGCTGTGCTGCGTCAACAGTTCCTTCTGCAAATCTGCGTGTCTTCAGGACGAGACTTTCTGACTGCAGAAGTCCCATTTGTGTTTTGTAAAAGTGCGAAGTGCATGTCCCTTTCAGAAAAGACAAAGACCACTTTGGGTTTGTCAGCATCTTGCTGGTTGTAGAGTTTTCAGGTTTTTATGCTCCTCTCTCGCTGTAGCTGGTTGTAGCTTCAAGAACTTGTTCCAAAGAGTGTGTGTGTGTGTGTGTGTATGTGTGTTAGTGTGTGTGTTTCTATGATTATGTCATGTCTGTGTTTGTTCTTTGTGTGACTGTGTGAGTAGGTGTTTGTTTCTGTCCTGTCTGAAGATGGGTTCATGATAACAGAGTGGGGGGTCATGCTGAGGTTCATATCATTGGTGTTCTCCAGAACAGGAGGAGCTGTAACCACATGCTTACAGTTAGGGGAAGGAAATGCTCACACACCCTCTCAGAAAGGTCCTTTTAAGGAGAAGTCGCTGCTCTGGCCTGTCTGTGCTGAGTGGAGCAACAGCAGGTCTTTGCTCAGTCATGCAAACAGCATGTTGCACTCCGATGTGCCTCTGACCTCCACAAAACTAACGTTTATGTCCTGGCCTGTTGCTGGATCAAATGAGCTCTTAGAGGGAGAGATCGTGGGTTTGTGACCTTCAGATAAGATCACAGCCCTGAAAACTGTTTGCTGGAGACTGCCCTACAGGGGCATCATTGTGCTGCAGCATGCAGATGTATGTGTATGAGGGGCAGCATCAGACCTTTGACTTGTCTAACTCCTGCTTATGTTCTTCTCTTTCGTTTCCTGATCCTTCAGGCTGAAGCCAAACTGGCAGCAAAAAGAGCCGCC
The DNA here is from genome assembly GCF_002922805.2 of Oryzias melastigma. Taxonomy (NCBI): domain Eukaryota; kingdom Metazoa; phylum Chordata; class Actinopteri; order Beloniformes; family Adrianichthyidae; genus Oryzias; species Oryzias melastigma. The sequence continues at coordinate 14,326,007 of NC_050532.1, forward strand.
AGAGCAGAGGCCCGAGAGATCCGCCTGCAGGAGCTGGAGCGCCAGAGAGAGGTATGCTGCATATCTGCATGCAAGGAGCTCTGCACTTACTGCAGGAAGTGAATTCCAGAGGGCAAGAACAAGGAAGTTAGCGTGGTTTTAATGAATAGTATTCATAATAATCTTACCTTTATTGGGATTGTTTTTATTATTACAGCAGGGAGTCGATTAAAACTAAGACTAATCAATCACAAACCTGGGAAAAATTAATCACAATTAATTTTCTTAGTTACTGTATATGTCGACCACTTATTATCTGTGAAATTAATTAAATTCATCAAGTGTTTACCCAGAACTGTAAACTGTGAGCACCATGTTTATGTCTGCAGTATTACTCCCAGAAACAAATGTTGATATACAGACATAAGTGATGGACTTGCACACCTAAAAAAAAAAAGTAGTAGTCCCAGTGACCTCTCTGTATTACTGCGCAGTCTGCTTTAAAACAACATTTTTCCTCATCATCTGGACAAAAACAGGCAGTAAGAGATGAACTTTGTCTCTGAACTGATGCTTTACCTATCATGTCATTCAGTCTATAAATCGCTTTCCTTTGCTGCTGCAGTCGAGGCTCAGCGCCGCCTTGTCGTGTTACCATGACAACGTGCCGGACCACAGATCAAGCAGTCCATTTTGTCGTGTTACTCCTGGGCTCCTGTTGAATAGGTTTCACCTGTGCCTTCTTGTTTTTCCCTCCCTTTTCTGTATGCGATGGTTCCCTCCCCTCACTTCCCTGAGGTTTGCCTCCTTTCTCTACACACCAGACTCTTGTCTCTCTTGCCAGGTTTTTGATCCTGTGTGTTACGTTTTTGTATTTTTGGCCTTGAGTGATTTTTGATTTTGCCTTAGTGACTCTGATTCTGTTTTTCAGCATTTTGCTCATCTTGGTTTTTGGATTTTTAGTTTTTTTTTACTGCCAGGTATCCTTCATTTGTGTCCACACATCAAAGCCTGACAACTTCATGTGAAAAAAACAATCTAAACCAAAAAAATAACAAGATTTAAATACTAAAAACCACACGAATATTTATTTCCTTCGTAAATAATTATAGTATGAGGGATAATGCCAGACAAAGTGTTTTAATTCACGCTGTAGAAGCCTGCACCACAGAGGACTGAATGAATATTGATTCTTTTTGATTAATCAGCTGTGTTAACATGTTAACGTTCACAGCCTTATATATTATCCATCAAGAATGTTATTTGTATTCTCATTCCCAAGTCTTCACATATTGACGCATGGTTAAGGACTCCTCCGCGTCACATTTTGACGGTTTGAGTGCTCCCAACGACGAGTTGGAGACATGTGGTTTCTTGATGCCGACTGTTAAATCCGGTGTTACCTCCTGCTGCTATTGGACCTTTTTCCATCCAGTCCTTCGGTTCACCTGGCAGGCGTAGCAAATGTCACTTAATTGGCACCTGCTGTCTATTTAAGAAAGAGGAGGCCACGCCACGCCAGGCAGGCAGGGAGCAGAGCAGAGGGCTGGGTCTAGTTGGTGTGGTGCTGGTGTGTTTTGTTCTTTCCCCTCTTTGTCCTCAGCAGTCCTCCACTGCTGGGTTTTGTTATTTTAGTTTGGGGTTGGATCTTTGTAGTCTTAGTTTTCAGGCTTTATTTATTTGTTGTCTTTAGGTAGTTTTGGTTAGCAGGAGCAGCTGACTCTGACGGTCGACATGTCTGGGTCAGCAGTCTCCATGAATTACTTTATGATTCCAGTTCCCTTTGGTTTCTTAACCAGCACAGTAAATATATTTTTGTTGTCATTTTAGGACACAGGGTTTCCTTTATTTAATGAACTGTGTTACGATTTATTTTTTATTGGTGTTCAATTTTCGTTACCGTCCCCTTTTGGTATCCCCTGACCCGAGCCGGGTTTACCCCCAGGAGACGTAACACAGGGGTCTGGGTGTTTAGTTTAGACACGGACCGGTCCTCAGGATATGGCTGGTACCGGTATCCTAATGCTTGTCAAGTTTGCGCCTGCTGCCTCTCAATTGACGAGCATCAAATTTACTGCTAGATGCTCCGACTGCAGGACAACAGTTTTCATGGAATTCATTCGTTGCCATATCATGGAAAACATGGATGATGTTGAGCGAGTACCTTGGGTTTATATGTTTTGGAGAGCTCTACAGCTAGCACTTTACCGTGCCCATCCTTCAGCCTCTCTCTGTGGGCTTACCATACAGTGCAGAGAGAGCTGCGCCTGCATTACTTAAAGGATAATGCCTGAAGAAATGTGTGTTGTAAGAAATTAACACACAACACAGAGACTTGAACTGTCCAATGCCAAACAGTGTGTGTTGATTTCTCGTAATTCACACTTCGGAGGGCATTATCCCGCTTATGCTATGGTCACTTACGAAATAAATAAATATTCAATAAACATTTAATACTTTATTCTTGTTATTTCTTCAGTTTAGATCACTTTTTCATAAAAAGCGGACTATTTGATACGTGATGCAGCTTGTTGTCTCCGGTTGTCACGGTAACATGGCAACGTGCTGCTGAGCTGACACAGTGTATCACATTTGAAAGGAGGACAAATGTGGATTTTTATTTTTTCATTTTTCTGAAGTTAAGCCTTTTGTGAGCAGCTAGAACACAAACACAATCCGCTTCTGTCTGTGTTTCATTTCATGGGAGGTTCAGTAGACTCCACTCCTCTGACCTGCTCAATATACAGAAACTCCCTCTTGTGGTGAGACAGAAGAATGCACCTCTGGGTATGCTGAGTGCTGCGTCTTCTGAGTAGGATAATAACTAATTTTAAAAAACATACCAAAAATAAATGTAACATTATGGGACGGGGGTTGAGGAATTTTTCAATTGGAATGGGGATTTTGGAATAATATCAATCTAGTTTCAGGACAAACTACAGTACAGAGACGGCTCTTTATTTTTAACAATCTTAGAATACATTTAAATGCTCTTTGAAAATTCATGAAATAAGTTGGTATTTCATATCATCTGGTCACTTAGCTCCAGAAGTTTGGAGGTTTGTCTCTGTGCTGTTTGGCGTGTTGCCAGCAAGCTATTTTATGGCATTTGGGCATAAAAGGTTTTCTTCTGGAAACTCGACCATGCAGCCCGTTTTCCTTTAGGCGTCACCATATAGTGCATCCTGAAACATCCACACCACTGTTGTTCAGAGTCCTGGATCACAGCTGAGGTTGTTTGGGTGGGTTTTTTTTTTTGTTTTTTTTGCATTCCTAATGATTTTTCTGGCTGAAATTGTTGTTGGTCTACCTGACTGTTGTCTGGTTTCAGCAGAACTCCTCACTTTCTACTTCATGATCAATGTTTGAACTCTGCTGACTGACGTTCTCAGTTCCTTGGATAGTTTCTTTTATCCCTTTACTATTTTGTACTGCTCAATTACCTTTTCCTGTAGATCTTTTGACAGATTTTTAGCTTTAGCCTTGACTCAGGATCGAGGAACGTCAGTGCAGCACTGGATTAAGGATGTTTGTTGGGAGCTCAGAAACATTGATTACATGAAAAATGTTACCTTTATCTGCCATCCAAATCCCTTTGTGTCCGCTTGTGTGCTTGTTTTCAGAACAAAGTCATCAAGATATGTCATTGGGAAGTTTCTGTTGTCATTCTGATTTTAAAAGATTTAAAAACAACATTTTTTGAATATAAATGGCCCAACCACCAACTCTGAGTGGAAAAAAGGTTTTTGTGTTATAAATTATATTCAATAACAAAGAAATCATAATTTATTCCATGGTTTGTCAACGTATGAGCACAAGTGTGTTCAAAGCTTAATAGTAAATGGTGCTTTGGCACCACACACCTTGTCAGAGATGATTTGTGCTCGCCATGATCTCAGGTAAACAGAATCTGCCGTTTAGCTGCCAAATGGTCGGAGTGTTGAACCAAAAATCTGTTTGCTCTTTTTGATTTAGATATTTCAATGTATATCCTTCCATAAATTGTCAAGAAAACTGAGACATGCTTCTTAGACCTGCCTTCCCCCTCACCACACCATGTGTGCATGCACAGATCAGACTTCCTGGATTAGCACTTGCATGGTAGTTTGGTAGCACCTGAGGTCGTTTTGGTTCAGGCTGGTCTACTCCTGGAGTCTGAGGTGGGCTGTTAGAAAAAGTAAGAAACCTGCAGCATAAAGCAGGAGCTGCTCTGACTCACCTGACCTCTTGACAGGAGCCGATGCTCCTCACGGGCCCTCAGGGGCCCTAACACCTGAAGTAGGGCTGGGAATCACTGGGTACTTCATGATACGGTGCGATAGGCGATACATGGCTCACGATATCCATGATATCACGATACTGCGAATTGGTAAAAATCCTCTCTAATAACTCACATTATATAGAAGAACATGTTTTTTTAGGAAATACATCCCCATTAATTTTTTTGCTTGAACACAATCATAATAAACAACTTGTGTTTTTATTTTGTGCAACAAATCATAGACACTTTTGTGCAAATCAGTAGTACTGTCTTTGACAAGCATTGACACCAAGAATTCTTTGTTAACAATGGTAAACATTAACAGCAGTGTAGAATTGTTGCAAACAACAGAAGAGTAGTAGTAGTAGTAGTAAGTAGTAGTTCACTTTTGGCTTGTCCTTTTCGGGGTCGCCACAGCGTAACAACACCCACTGTGTCGCATCAGTGATTTGGCAGAGTTTTTACACCGGACGCCCTTCCTGACACAACCCTGTACTTGAGGGGCACAGGGACCCAGTTAGGCAGCAGCATCAAGGGTCTTGTCTAAGGACCCAATCTGGGTGGGGATCAGTGGACAACCCTGGGAATTGAACCCAGGGCTCCTGCATGCCAGCCCTTCACCTAGCCCACTGAGCCACCCAGCTGCTAACAGAAGAAAAATTAAATAATTCAAGTATGTGCGCCCCCTATCGACCTCTGAAGGAACGTCTCACCAAAGGATGATAAATATAACGTTTTACAGCCTCTCCAAATGAAAATAAAAGATCAATATTTGGTGAGAACCATCAACAATCAATCGCAGGAATAAATGTCGCTATATATCGCAATATCAGTATGTTAGCACACAACCCAACCTAAGTAGAGGGACCCAGTGAGACGGCTCCTCCGCTGCAGAGACGCTTATAATCTCATAATCTCTCTGCTTTATTGCTGGTGTTCTTAACCATTCTGCTGTCTTAGGTATGTTGATGCTGGGAGAGGGGTCATCTGGACCCCACAAGACAGTGTGCTGACATTTTGTTTTTTCACTGGTGTCGAGGGGGCCCAAGCCAGGGTCTCATTGTGCCGGTCCCAAGCCCGGATAAATACAGAGGTTGTGTCAGGAAGGGCATCCGACGTAAAATCTTGCCAAATCAAATATGCGAATCAGACCTACGAAATCCATACCGGATCGGTCGAGGACAGGCTTAGATGGAGGAAACTGATTTGCTGTGGCGACCCCTGAAGGGAAAAGCCGAAAGGAAAAGAAGAAGCAGTCTGTGGCAGACATGAAATCCACATTTGTCATGGGATGGATAAGAGGTCAAAGGAAGGCTTAGGTCATCTGGACCCCATAAGAGAGCATAAGGGTTAAAGTTGAAGCTCTGCAGCCAGTCAGAGTTCATGTTTACTCCCAACATCTTCATGTGAAACATAACTTCCCCTCAGCCTCTGCTGCTCTGACTGTTTGGTGTGTCTCAACAGGTGCAAGACGAGGATTATTCTGATGAGGTGAGTGAGTCTCACAGTCTGAGATGAACATCAAACCTTTGCTATGGTGACACAGAATGCTCTTCTCATCCGTTCCTCTAACCAGGGATCTAGAGCACCATCAGTCTCATCACCTCCACCGGGTGGGACATCCTGCCAGCTTGGAGCTGGAGGTACATGTAAAGGCAATGGAAGTTGCTCACAAAACAATGAGGTAGGGTCCTTACTGAGCAGAACATTCAAGGATTATCCTGCTGTTTTGGTGCAGTCAAAAAAACTTTCTTTAAATGTATATTTATTTGTCTATCTCTATCAGAAACAGTGTGCTGTTGAGGTAAAAAGATGAATGAAAACGACCCAGATGAGAGCAGAGATTATGTTCAGGTTTTTTCAGGCCATGTTCCTGCAACACCTCGATTTTTAAACCAAAATCCAGCCGACATCAAATATGAAAAAGATACTCATGCAAAGTCATGTATTACTGTACACTCACACTTCCACTTACATATTCATTTACAGATAGCTAATAACAGTTTTAAACAGGAAGAGGAAACAACAGTGGATATGGATCATTTTCTGGCTCCACAGGGAGAGCCGATTTCTGAGCGATGAACTGTTGGTCTGTCATTGTGGACTTAAGTTTAATTCTGTTGCTGTGGTTGCACCATGAGTGAAGCCATTACTGGCATCACTAATGCAATGCTGGCAAGTCCCTGTTTTGTGTCAAAGTAAAGGATTACTCCTACATTTATCCCTCCAAGCAGAGAGAAATAGAAAATCTACAACCTCCTCAGTGATTCCTGTGTAACTCAGGGTTTGTCATTTTAAAGATTTGCATGTGTAATTAGTTTCAAACTTGTAATATTAATGCATGTGTAAATTCTATTTTGCATTTTTTTTATTTTGTAATTTTTGTACCTATGGACATAATGTGTTATATGAGTTACAAATAAAGAATTAAGCACACAAATCCTAAGTTACACACAAATCAGGATTTACACTCAAATGAATCGGGGTGATATTTATTTCTCTCCACACTGAAACTTTGTTCCATATTATCTGGGGAAACAAACTCTGATTCACTTTAAGTGGAACAATTAAATTATTTAAATATTTATTGAACAAAGAAGGAAAGGTGTGTATGTCCCCAGGAAAAGGATTCACATTAAAGTCAGTGTTATCACTTTTAAAAAGCAATTGTAATGAAATTACTTTACTCATTATTTCTTTTAAAATAGTAATTCACTACTCATCACACTTTTTTCCATTCATAAACAAATTCTCAAGGGAAAACCAGAATGAACAAGATCCTCTTGTCTTTCATTGAACTTTATTTTTAAAGGAATGATGTGGTGCAAACTATGAACATGGTTTCAAGACATAACCTGACTTCATTAGAAATCAGTGTGAGAAGTGACAGAAACTTACAACATATGAGGTCTCCCAGCCAGCGAGGCCAAGCAGGCTCCATATGGTTTAAAATGGTCAGAAACTGTGGGGGGTGGGGGGGGGGGGACTAGAGATTCCAGCTCTTCTTCTCTCTTTTGGCTCTTTTGCTCACTATAAAGAACCGTCTCTTTTTATGATTTTGCAAACTTACTTACCAGTTTTGCTTAGGCAGATTTTAAACATATTAAGCAAATGTTCAAGCAAAATGAACTGTTTTTAATGTAAAGATAAAAAGTTTGTAAGAAGCATAAAATCAATCCACAGTTTTAAAATCTTTGACGTGGCTACGTGCTTTGGCACTCTTTAAGTCTTGATATAAACAGAGTTTTGTCTTTGTCCTGGTCATTGTGGCCAGAGGCAACATGTTTCTGCTCCATACCTCTCAGATTGTAATAGTTTCCATTAAGAAAGTTTGTGAACGAAAGCATCTTTTTTTTCATCCGTTTTCCTGCACACAGACTGCAGAAGTCTTTTGTTAGCTAGCACTCCGTCCAGCTCCATGGGGTCTTACAAACGTCTACTGGGTTTTCTTCGTGTCAGGTCTCGGTGATGGAGAGAGTCTTTGTGGGTGGGTTGAAAGGTATTCTCTCTATGCTCTTTCCGAATAAGGGCATGCTGGCAGAGGTGCAGGAGAAATACCGTAAGGCCATGGTTTCCAATGCTCAACTGGATAATGAGAAGAACAAGCTGATGTATGTGGTTGACGTACTCAAAGACTCGCTTCTGGAGCTGGAGGAGCTGCTGTCCGAGTCTCGCCGGGAATACGAGGACAAAGTCAAGGTGAGAGGACACATCAGCAGGGCGGGGCATGAATGTGCCTCGTCCTCAGCTTCAGGACTGGAAATGTGAATAAGGAAAACATCCATGACGGCACCAGAGTTTCTCCCTTAAATAGTTCAAATGGAGAACAGCAGCAACATGTCGTCTATTTTAGAGGCACATTACTTCCCACACTAGCAAAACTCCCACTGTCTGTGCAGCAACATTTACAAAGATCAGACCTGTGGAGGTTTTGAATGCAACAGGAAGTTTGGAATTGATGTGTGCTTGCAAAAATCTCCTAAATAAATCAGATTATGGACTATCAGGAATACCTGTTCCATTGTTGGTTTGTACAGCTCTGATCCCTCAGTTATCCAGTAACAGAGAGAGGATAAAGCACAGAAGCCTGAACACAACATGCTCATGCTTTTCACTAGCTGCGTTTCCATTACACATTTGCGCAGTATTTTTTTTTTTTTCTNNTAAAAGGGAGCATGTGGGTGACGTCACAGCTCTGTCTGGGGCGCGTGCAGCGCAGCTCGACTCAGAAGAGAGAGAAGTCTGTTCAGCTTTAAAAAAAAAGCATTCTAACAAGTAAGCATCTGAACCTCTTTTTTCTGTCTGAAAACACAACATGGTCTATTCAAGTTTC